>NC_133901.1:36143570-36443570 GCF_964199755.1 Larus michahellis
CTGTGCCGGGATTTTAAGGGACAAGCGTCACCCCAAAGGCAGGATGAAGTGCAGGGGAGCCAGAGGCAGGCTACGACTGAATGGACTGGTGCAGAGAAACCTGGTTCTTCGCAGTGTTTGTGCTAACCCAGATGCTTTTTGCAGAAGCAGCCTGAGGGTCAATTGCATGTGTTGCCATGCAGGCAGGTCCGGGGAGGAGGAGGAGTGGTCCCAGGCAGGTGGGCTTCTGTCAGCAAGCGTTGTGCAGCACACTGAGAGCGGCCCTGAGGAGAAGGACTTGGGGGTGTTGGTGGGTGAGAAGCTCAACAGGAGCCAGCAATGTGCGCTGGCAGCCCAGAAACCTCTCGCACCCCAGGCTGCATCCCCAGCAGCGTGGGCAGCAGGGCAAGGGGGGGGATCCTGCCCCTCTGCTCCGCTCTGGGGAGACCCCCCTGCAGTGCTGCCTCCAGCTCTGGGGCACCAACAGCAGAAGGACACGGAGCTGTTGGAGCAGGGCCAGAGGAGGCCCCGGAGATGCTGGGAGGGCTGGAGCCCCTCTGCTGTGAGGACAGGCTGAGAGAGCTGGGGGGGTTCAGGGTTCAGCGTGGAGAAGAGAAGGCTCTGGGGAGACCTCAGAGCCCCTTCCAGTCCCTAAAGGGGCTCCAGGAAAGCTGGGGAGGGACTCTGGATCAGGGAGGGGAGCCATAGGACGAGGGGGAACGGTTTTAAACTGGAAGAGGGGAGATTTAGATGAGATCTGAATCAGAAATTTTTCACTGTGCAGGTGGTGAGCCCCTGGCCCAGGTTGCCCAGAGAAGCTGTGGCTGCCCCATCCCTGGACGGGTTCAAGGCCAGGTTGGATGGGGCTTGGAGCAGCCTGGTCTGGTGGAAGGTGTCCATGCCCAGGGCAGGGGGTGGCACTGGATGGTCTTTGAGGTCCCGTTCAACCCAAACCATTCTGCCAGTAGCTGCAGCTGATTCAAACTGAAGCAGGGGCTTAGCAATGGCTGAGAGCTGGCTTGGCACGCGTAAATACCCCTTCTCTTCAGAGATGCTGTCCTGACTGTTGTATGTCCATGGGGAATTGCTGGTGTTGGCCAAATCCCAAGTGGAGAGTTGCCTGGGTGAGCTGGCAGGCTGGAGCAGGGGCTGGAGTCTTCACGGTGCCTGGGATCGGCTCTGCGGCCCTGGTACCTGGGTGGTGCTCCCTGGAAGAGGGACAGGCAGGGAATCACTTACCCTAAGGTACCTTTCCTTTGTGGAGGAGTGTCAGCGAAACCAGGAATTGTCCTGAAAGAAACCCAGCCAGGTCCCCTTGCAAAAAGGGGTGTTTGGAAAGTAGAATACCCTTGGGAGAACCAACAAAAGAGCAGTCATGCCCAAATCAGTGCCAGGCAGAGCCAAATGCCTTTTGGAGGAGGGGAAGTGCAGCCTTTCAGATGCTAACTGGGTATTTGGATCAGTTGCTGTATGGAGGAACTGGTGTGCCATTGGCTCTAGGAGGACCTGTTGTAATTAATGCATTGGCTTTGGCTGCCTTCTGTAACGGCAGGAAGGGATGTGCGACTCTCTTGAGCCAACGCCTGCGGGGACAGATAGAAAATTTAATAGGAGACAGATGGAATGGACATTTTGGAGATCTCCGCGGTGGGAAGATGTCGCTGCTCAGGCCCTCAGGGACTCACAGCGCTCCCGTTCAGCAGAGTTTTGAAATTAGCATCTCTGTGGAAGAGCTTTTCCTAAGGCACGGCTGATGCCTACAGGTAGAGCAACTTTCTGCGGCTTAATGGAACGGGAGGAGCACTTTACGCTTGGACACGATGCCTTTCCAGCAATATTGCTGAAATTCCCCGTAAGAAATTCTGATGTCATTTTTTTGGTCTGTTTCATAGATTGGATTAATCAGCGGAGACACACCCTCCGGGTCGCGGAGTTGGCTTCCTTTCATTAATTTACCCTCGAGTCTTTGCTGAACAAAGAAGGATTTGTTGAACAAAGCCGGGTCAGTGCTGGGCTGAAGAGCCTTGCGCCTCTAGCCTGCTAGTTTGAATTAGGACTGAGCCGTAACTGTAAATTGTACGTCCTGTGGCCTGGATTGGTAAAAATGTCCTGGCCTCAATTCTTGTCTCCTGCAGAGCCTGAGACCTCAAGAGACACCCCAAGGTGGTGGCCTTCGGGGCGATGAGTAGACTCCCCAAATGAGACACAGTCAGAAAGAAAGTTTGGGAAGGTGTGAGCAACTCTGCTGTCGATAAAAAGAGGTGTTCATTTCATACTGTTTGCTTTAAAGGCTTAGTGGACTCTCTAGGGGGAAAAATAATTTAAAGAATAGCTTCATTAAAGGCCAAACAAGTCTATGAGTAGAGGCTTTTTGCAGGGCTGGTGAGAGATCCGTGGACCAGCTGCTGGCTGCATTTCTCTGGGTGCCCCTCAAATGTTTTTTCTCCTCTCTTCCAGCTCTTTGAGAACTTCTACTTCGGAGAGGTGCAGCTGGACGCGGTGCATCTCTCCCAGAGGTTCTCTTCAGATGCCTCTGGCTACTACGCGACGTCTGGGCGGCTCACCTTCTCCTGAAGCAGCAACCCAGCTGCTGCAGCGGGTCCACTCGCCGGTGAAATGTGGTTTTACAGAACACGAATTTTGGACAAGAACCCGGGAACTCCAGGTGGGGATGCCTTGTGACCCCTCGAAAGCACACTGCAGCCAGGAACCACGGCATTTCCCACATTTCCCTGCCCTCTCTCTGGGGGGAACCGGAGTCCTTCCTCCTCCTTTCCCTATTGGTAACCAAAACATCACCAAGTTGCCTCTTTGATGTCTGTCGCCTCTTTGTTTTCCAAGAAAACAACTAGAAAAACTGGTGCAGGTGGCTTTTGGGGCATCACTGATGTTTAAACATGGCTTCGTTTCAGAAGGAGGAAGTTGGTTCTTAAAATAAGTATTTAAAATCCAAGAGAGCTCCCGGGAGCATGGTTTAACAATATTGAGGTCAGGCATTGCTTGGATCTCCGTCAGCGTGCCTGTGTGATGTAGATCTCCAAATAAATTAATTCCCTTCAAAAGCAAAGTGTTTACCTCCTGTTGCATTGATAGTTTCTGTAATTAAACTTCCAGCACACAACTATGTTTAATAAGAAAGCATTTATGGTAAGAGCTCTTTCCGGTCACCGTTTCGGAGTGTGTCAAAAAACATACGCCTTGTAGGTGTTTTCTCCGTGAAAACAAGAGCAAAACTCTTTGATACCATTGTGAATCCTTCAGAGATCTGAAGACAACTGGGGTTTTTTTCTTGTAAATCTCCCTGTTAGGTAAGAATAGCAACACAGGCTTTCAACTCTCCTGAGGATGAACGCTTTGAAAAATGGAAAGTGCTGCTCTTTAGTTGTTTTGCAACAAACTGGTGGCGGCAGCAACTGGTGCTGCCCGTCCCTAGTCACTGCCGTGGATGTGGAATCGTGTCCTGGAGGCAGAGAGCAGGTTTGCTAGGGACAGGGCTGCTCCAGCAGCACCTGCTTGTATTACTGTTTGGTTTTAAGAGGTTTTCATCCCATTTTCTCCCTCCTGAAGTGTGGCTATACTCTGCCTGCGCGCACAAACAGCGGTGGGAGGCGGTCAGGATTCAGGCTGGCTTTCTGTTTTTTTCCCCACATGCGTTGCTGGTTGTATTTCCAAGACCAAATTGCCTATCTCTGCTTGCAAGCCTGCCTGCCAGGAGATCAAATCATCCGTGGCTTTGCCCTTTACCCCGGAGTCCCTGCTTGTACCCAATTACAACCGTTGGGCTTTTTGTCTCCGCTTTTCCTTGCAGCCGAACGCCTGCCTGCTCTCCAAGCGGAGGAGGAAGGGTCGCCTTCAAAGCCCTTGGCTGGGCGGGCAGACCGCCGGCACGGGGAGGTGCCGAGGGCACTTAATACTGGCCGCTGTCACCTTTCAGCCAGCCTGAAGAGGTGCTTGGCAAATTGCGCCAGCCGCCCCAAGAACAGCCCCGGGAGCTGCTGCTGCAGGAAGGGGAGACGCACCTCGGGAAGCTTGTTCCCGCTGGGTTTTTAACAGCTCTCAGCAAGAAACTGAGCGCTACAGGATGTGGGGTGCTGCTTGCGCTGGAGTTTTCCTTAATAGGGCATTGGTGGCATTTTTATCACACCTGCTTTGCTCCATTGTCACCTCATACTGATTTCTTCTTCATCGAGGTGGGCTTATAGTCTTCCCTCCCTCCCTAACGCAGGAGGAGCTTTGCAAACAGCATCTCAGCGTGGAGACAAACACAGCTTTTCTACAAAGAAAGGCCGACCTGAGGATACTCTTCCACTTCCCACTCTTATAGGCACGTTTTAATGGCAATTGTTTCTGTGACCCTTTGGAAGTTGGTTGAATTTTCGGTGGTAAGCGGCTTATCCCACTGCTCCAGCCTGGCACGGCTAAATTCGTTCCACACCTCCATCCCCAGGCGGAATTAAGGGTTCTGGTCTGTTCCTCTCATCCGCGGAGTCATAGCTTAGGGCTTTTCCATCGTTATTCCTAAATTAGAAGTTTCATATTGAGCATGATAAAACTGTGCTTTGTGCCCAGTCCTGCATGCACTGAAATCCCGTTAAACCAGGCAGCGTTAGGGGTTTGCAGGACACGACTTAATACTTCAGAACTTGCCTAAAACTTGTTTAAACTGAAGCCTGCGGCGCTGTGTTTTGTCTCCATCCCGAGCATCCTCACAGGGAGAAGAAAAGCCGTGTTTGTGTGTGCGCCGGGAGCTCCCCGCTGCAGCTGCGAAGGAGCAGCGGGTGTGCGGGGCCCCGCGTCCCCGCTGCTCCTTCGCAGCTGCAGCCGGGGTGAGTTATCACCATCCTTCCTTGCCAAGCCACCAAGACGTCCCCATGAGTGCCACCGTGCCCACCAACAGGGGTTGGAGGATGGGGGGATAGAGATACGGGGTGGGCGTTTAGTGGGGATGGTGGGTGAGGGGTCCAGGGCCGGGGGGACACAGGGCAGGGACCAGGGATAGGGGATGAGGGGTGCAGGATGGGGGTGTGGCAGGGACAGGGGATGCGGGATGAAGGATGTGGGATGGGGACATTGTACGGACCAAGGATGCAGGATGAGGGATGCAGGGATGGGGGATGCAGGATGAGGACTGGGTATGGACCGGGGATGCAGGATGAGGACTGGGTATGGACCAGGGATGCAGGATGGGGACAGAGCAGGGACAGGGGACATGGGATAGGGACATAGAAGGGACTGGGAATGCAGGACTGGGGAAACAGGATGGAAATGTGGCAGGGATGTGGGATGGGGATATGGTAGGGACCTGAGACGCAGGATGGGGGATGCAGGATAAGGGATGCAGGATGAGGACTGGGTAGGGACAAGTGATGCAGGATGAAGGATGTAGGATGGAGACAGGGCAGGGACAGGGGATGCAGGATGGGGACTGGGTATGGACCAGGGATGAGGGATGGGGACAAGGTATGGACCAGGGATGTGAGATGAAGGATGCAGGATGGGGACAGGGCAGGGACAAGGGACATGGGGTGGGGACATAGAAGGGAGGGGAATGCAGGACGGGGGAAACGGGATGGAAAAGTGGCAGGGATGGGGGATGCGGGATGGGGACACGGTGGGGACCAGGGATGGGGGATGTGGGATGGGGACAAGGTATGGACCAGGGGTTCAGGATGCAGGATGGGGACAGGGCAGGGACAGGTGATGCGGGATGGGGACTGGGTATGGATCAGGGATGCAGGATGGTGACAAGGTATGGGCCAGGGATGCAGGATGGGGACACGGTGGGGACCAGGGATGGGGGATGTGGGATGGGGACAAGGTATGGACCAGGGGTTCAGGATGCAGGATGGGGACAGGGCAGGGACAGGTGATGCGGGATGGGGACTGGGTATGGATCAGGGATGCAGGATGGTGACAAGGTATGGGCCAGGGATGCAGGATGGGGACAGGGTGGGGACAGGGGATGCAGGATGGGGACAAGGTATAAGAGCAGGGATGAGGGATATAGGATGGGTAAAAGGCAGGGATGGGGGATGCAGGATGGGGACTGGGTATGGACCAGGGGATGCAGGATGGGGACAGGGAAGGGAGGGCACGCAGGATGGGGACTGGGTATGGACCAGGGGATGCAGGATGGGGACAGGGAAGGGGGGGCACGCAGGATGGGGACTGGGTATGGACCAGGGGTGCAGGATGGGGACAGGGAAGGGGGGGCATGCAAGATGGGGACTGGGTATGGAGCAGGGGTGCAGGATGAGGGATGTGGGACGGGGGATGCAGGATGGCCACGAGGTATGGACCAGAGATGCAGGATGAGGGATGGGGACAGGGCAGGGATGAGGGATGCAGGATGCAGGATGGGGACTGGGTATGGACCAGGGACGAGGGATGGGGGATGCAGGATGGGGATAGGGCAGGGATGGGGGATGCAGGATGGGGACAGGGCGGGGACAGGGGTGCAGGATGGGGCCGGGGGAGGCCCCGGGGCTGCGGCCGTGCCGTGCCGGCGGGTCCCCCACCCCGGTGCCGGCGCGCAGGTGCGGCGGGCGCGGCGGACGCTCCGCCCCGGCCCTCCCGCCGGTGCCGCCCGGTGCCGCCCCGCGGCCGCACTCGCCGCCGGCGCCTCCCCGTGCGCACCGCTCCGCTCCGCACCGCTCCGCGCCGCGCCGCGCCGCTCCCCCCGGCGCTGCGGCAGCATGCGGGGCTGCGGCGGGCGCCGCGCCTTGCTGGCCCTGCTGGCCCTCCTCCTGCCCTCCGCCGCCGCCGCCGGCCCCGCCGCTGGCCCCGGCCCGGCCGCGGCGGGGGAGAGCCCCGGCAATTTCATGGAGGACGAGCAATGGCTCTCCTCCATCTCCCAGTACGGCGGCAGGATCAAGCACTGGAACCGCTTCCGAGACGTGAGTCCGGGCCGGCGGCGGGGCTGGGGGCGGGGTGGGGGACGACAAACGGGGACACGGGACGCGCCACCGGGCACCGGGAGCCCCCACCTCCGCCCTCCCCGCCGCTGCGGCTGCCGCAGCACCGCCCTCCCCCGGCACCGGCCCCGGCCCTCGGCTCCCTGGCAGGCGGCCGGGGATGCTCGGCGCTGCCCGCATCCCGCCGCGCCGGTACCCGGTACCCGGGGGATGCCCTCCTCCTTCGGCAGCGCCGATGCCAAGGCCACCCTGCCCATCGCCACCCCTGCCCATCGCCACGGCCGGCGTGGCCGATGCCAAGGCCACCGTGGCCAGGGCTCGACGCCAAAGCCAACCTCGCCACGGACCCCGGGGTGCTGCCTCCCGGCCCCTCTCCCCCTGCGCCGCACCGTGGCCTCGGTGACAGGTCGGGACACCGACGCCTTCCCGGAACCCTGCGGGGTGTCGCAGGGGTGCCCAGCCCCTGCTCGGCGGGGTGGTGGTCCTGGGGAGGTCCCTGGGGACAGGGAGGGGGACACGAAGCGAGGAGTGGGAGGATGCAGACATCGCCAGCCCTGGCGGGTGACCTGGCACCTGGGGCTCGGCGTCCTGTCACCCCCCGCTTTTACGCAGCCCGTAAAGAACGGCCTCAGCAGCGTTTGGTTCCGATCCTCAGTTTTATGGGGAATTTTTCCTGGGCTCATTTTACGCCCGTCCCCCCACGCTACCCCCCACTAATGTCCCCCCAGGGCGGGGACACAGCGCTGCATCCCCATCCGGGGGTATTCCGGGGGACATGCAGCAGCCGGGCGGGGAGGGGGCACACGCCGAGCCGCCCCCCCCATGCCGAGCCGGCCCCTCCGTCTTTGTTCAGATGCGCACTAGGGTTCACCTTGGCAGCAAGGATGCGCCGCCGGGAGATGTCCCCTGCCGTGAGCAGGGCGGGGGGAAACGTCCCCCCCCACACAAATAAACCAGTTAGGGGGACAGAGCAGGGGTGACAGAGCAAGGGAGGGGGTAAATGCCTCCCCAGAGACCCCCACCAGCGACATACCCGGCCAGAGCTGGGCACCAGGGACCTTGGCCAGCTGCAGATGCTCAAGGGGGAGCACGTGTGGACGTGGCCCCACCACGCTGAGCATCCCCGGGGGGGTTTGGGGCTGGGACCCCCATCCCGGTGCACCAGCAGCACACGGGGGGCCTGCTCGGCTGTGCCAGGGCTGCCGTCCCGGGGGGGACTGCAGCCCTGCCGGCCGTTAGCGCGGATTAATAAGCAAGTCCTGTGGATCTGTGGGGTTTTGGGCCCAGCGGCAGCAGCGGGGAGGAGGCTGGCGGCCCTGCCGAAAGCCACGCCGCAGGGAGCTGCCGGGCGCCGCAGTGTTGCTAATCATGGCCCAGGAACACGGGCGATATCGATTGCGGTGCAAAGGCCGGAGCGAGAGACAGAGCGATGCCCCTGTGGAGCTGCCTCCCACCATGCTGCCCCCCAGCACCCTGCCCCCCTCCCTGGAGCAGCGGGGAGGCTGCCGCCCCAGGGACACAACACCCACCCCGCTCTCTGTGGCTCCCCAACACCCCCAGGATGTTCTCAGGGCCCCGGGGGGAGCAGCTCTGCCTCCCCAGGCAGCGTCATCCATCTTAGCCTGCTCCCTCTGGGCTTGGTGTTGAAACACCGGGGTGGCAGTGCCAGGACTGTCACCCCCCGGGGATGACGGCAGGGCCTTGCTGGGCTCCCAGGGGCTTCCTCCCCCCCGCTCCCTGTTTCCAGCCCCCAGCCCTCCCCGCTCCCTGCCTTTCCTGTACAGCCAAGATGGGATGGGGAAAGGTTTTACCCTGTATAAATGCTCTCTGGGGTTACAGACTAGAGCCAGAGAGGGGGGAACATCTTAGTGGTGGGCATCGGTGGCATCTGGGGCAGGTGATGGGACCTTTGGGCACTTGGTTGGGTGCCCAGCTGGCCCAGAGTGCCCATCACCATGGGCTGGGAGCTCTGGTCTGCCCCGGGGGCTGACGGCGGGTGCTCTCTCTTTCTTTCTCTCTCTTTTTGGGTGCTGGCTGGGCCGTCTCGCTGCCAGGAGGTGGAGGTGAGCGTCGAGGGGCTGCCGGTGATGGTGGCAGCCTGCTTTTGGGGTGGGGGGAAGCTGCTCCACGCCCCTGCTTGCTCCCCTCCTGGCGTGGGGACAGTCCCAGGAGTTTGTGCTGGGAGAGCCTCGCCGGGCTGGTGGCCCCAAGTGGGGTGGTGGCACTCCTGGTGGCACCTCTCCCGCTCATCCAGGCTCTCCCTGCCTTTTGCAGGACGACTACATCAAGAGCTGGGAGGACAACCAGCCCGGGGATGAAGGTACCCCTGGGATGGGTTTGGGATGGGGCTGGGTGCCAGCCGGTATTGTGGCAGGGTGGGGGGGACACACACTTTCTACCCGCACCCCCCCGGGCTTTTCCCTTCCGGCGGGGCTGGTGCGTGCCGGGAAGCGGCAGCTGGTGCCAAGGCAGCTGCCCAGCTGCAGCCTGAATGGGGCTTTGTGCTGGGCTGGCTCGCGGCCAGCGCTGCCGGGGGTCCCCGGGGGGGTCCCCACCTGCCCCGGCCCCTCTCTGCCCCCTCCCTGTAGCCCTGGACACCACCAAGGACCCCTGCCAGAAGGTGAAGTGCAGCCGGCACAAGGTGTGTGTGGCGCAGGGCTACCAGCGTGCCATGTGCATCAGCCGCAAGAAGCTGGAGCACAGGTAGGAGGGATGGGGACGGGGACGAGCTGGTGGCGGTGGGGGAAGGGGGGGGATGCCGAGCCTGGGGGGGGCTCAGCATCGTCCCCCACCACACAGGATCAAGCCGCTGGGCTCCAAGGGGCACGGGGGCTGCAAGCCCTGCCATGCCGCCCCGCTCGCCGCCGTCTGCGGCTCCGATGGCCACACTTACAGCTCGGCGGTAAGGACGGTGGCATCTCGCCGCAGGGAGGGGGACACCATGTCATCTATCCCCCCCCGTTCGCCAACGTCCCCCTGCTGCCCTGCAGTGCAAGCTGGAGCAGCAGGCCTGCCTGGCCAGCAAGCAGCTGACGGTGCGGTGCGAGGGGCAGTGCCCCTGCCCGACCCCACGCAGCCCTCCCGGCGACGCCAAGCAAGGTGAGCAGGGATGGCGGACACTGCCGAGGGCGTCCCCGAGCCCTGCCCGGCCTGACGCCGCTCCTCTGGACGCCCAATTCCCCCCCCTCAGAGCCGTGCACCGGGCAGGACCTGGCTGACCTGGGCGACCGCCTGCGTGACTGGTTCCAGCTCCTGCGGGAGAACGCCAAGCAGAATGGCTCCGGCGGCCTCCCCGCCAGCCCGGCCACTGGTACGTGTCCCCACTGGGTGTGGGGGGAGCGCAGGGGGGCTCTCCCCAGGGGGAAACCAGGCGACCGCGGTCCACATGCCGCCCCGCAGCGCTGGAGAGGAGCGTGGCGGCCAGCTGCAAGGAGGCGGTGGGGTGGATGTTCTCCCGGCTGGACACCAGCGGGGATCTCTTCCTGGAGGCGGCCGAGCTGGCCGCCATCAACCTGGACAAGTACGAGGTGTGCATCCGCGCCTTCTTCAACTCCTGCGACACCTCCAAGGATGGCCGTGTCTCCGCTCCCGAGTGGTGCTTCTGCTTCTGGAGGGAAAGTGCGTCGCACCAGGGCCAGAGAAGGGGGGATGCTGTGGGGATGGGGAGGGTTGTACACTGGGGTGGGGGTGATGCACACCATGGGGTCCTGGGGAATCCATGCTATGGCGGTGGGGTGGAAGGGGATGCTTGCCACGGGAGGATGTACGCCATGGGGTCTCGGCGGGGGGAATGCATGCCATGGGATACACACCACGGGGTTGGAGGGACGCACACCATTGATGGGGGGGGTGGGTGGGTGGGGTGTACACTGTGGGTCATGGGAGCGCATGCTGCAGGGTCTGGGGGGGAATGCACACCATGGGGGATGCAAGGTGTGGGGTCCTGGGGGATTCACACCATGGGGGATGCAGGCTGGTGGGGTCCTGGCTGGGGGGGGGGATGCCCATCATGGGGGATACAGGGTGCAGGGTCTTGGGGGGGTGCAGGAATACACACCATGGGGGATGCAGGCTGTGGGGTCAGGAGACTGCACATCATAGGGGCTGCTGGGGGGGGGTGCACAGCATTGGGGAGGGGATGCATGCCATGGGATTTGGGGGAATGCAGTCTGTGTGTGGGGGTTGTGGGGGGCTGTATACCCGGGGTGGGGGGGGGGGGCGGGTAGGGGGTGTTCATGCTGTGGGGTCATGGGGAAGCACACCATGGGTTGGCGGCTGCCCACCATGGGGGCTGCAGGGGCTGGTGGGGGGGATGCCCGCCGTGGGGGATGCAGTGTCTGGGGCGGGGATGCCTGCCATGGGGGCGGAGGGCGGGGGGGGCCGTGCGGTGGGCTGTACACCCACCCTAAGAGCGGTGTATGGGGTGTGGGGGGGCGGTGCTGCAGAGCCACCCTGTCTGAGAGAGCTGGAGAAGATTCAGATCCAAGAAGCAGCCAAAAAAAAGCCGGGTGAGTTGCTGGGGGGTGGGGGGGGGTCCTGTCCGGGGCCCTGCATGGGATGGGGACAGGGAGCTCTTGTGGGGGGGACGGGGGGGTGTCATCGCTTCCCCGCAGGCACCTTCATCCCCAGCTGCGACGAGGATGGCTACTACCGGCGGGCACAGTGTGAGCCGGGTGGCGGGGAGTGCTGGTGCGTGGACCAGCAGGGCACCGAGCTGACGGGCACCCGCGGCCGTGGCAGCCCCGACTGCGGTGAGCGCCCGGGGAGGGGGGGGCACCCCCCATCTTTTTACTTTTTGGGGGGAGACAGGGTCACACACAGCTCCAGGACCCGGCCGCAAGCTTCTGCCCCTTCCCTCCCCCCCCACCACAGAGGAGGCAACGGGTTTTTCGGGCGACTTCGGGAGCAGCGTGGGCTGGGAGGATGAGGAGGAGAAGGAGCCAGAGGAGGCGGGTGAGGAAGGCGAGGAAGAGGAGGGCGAAGCGGGCGAGGGCGACGACGGCGGATACATCTGGTAGAGGAGCAGGAGAGAGCCCGGCGGGCGGCACGGCCGGGCAGCAGCCCCCCCCCCAGGCCAGGGGTCCCCGTGACACCCCCACCAAGCTACCGGGGTGGCGGTGGGGGTGGGGGGCGAGTGTGTGTGCGGCATCCCGTCACCCCCCAGCCCTGCATGGGACGGGGTGTCGGGGTGCTCGCCCAGGGAGGTGTGGGGGGGGGTGAGCGGGGCAAGGGGGGCCACGCTTGTGCGAATTCGAGCTGCTTTTAATTATTTTTTGTTGGGGGGGTTGGTGGGGTGGGGGGAGGGGTAGAGCCTTGTAGGCCTAGTGTGCTGCCGCGTGGTCTTCAACCGGGCAAATGGCGCTAATAAAAGTGGGGGGAAAAAAAAAAAAAAAGGAAAAACAGACCCATAAAACACCTTCCATAGATAAGCTGCCCCCCCCGCCCCTCCCCCTGTATATCCCCCCCATGCTGTGCTTGCGTGGCCCCCCCGGCATTGTGTAGCGGCTGTGAAATAAATACCCCGTGCTGTGTCGAACGCTCGCCTGCCTGTTCCTCCCCGCCGACATCCCCCAGTGCCCCACCTGCACCCACATGGGCTGCTGGGGGTGTCGTGTCCCCCCCATGGGGACATTCTTTCAGCGGGGGACAGGGATGCTGGTGGTGTCCTGCTCCTGCTGTGTCCCCCCCAAGTAGGGATGGGGGTACCCCTGGGTTTGGTCCTGTCCCCCCCCCCCCCACAACTGATGTAGGCTGGAGATGACACTCATCCTCCCCCCCCACCCCCCCCCACCCCATAGGTCCCAGCTCCAAGTACTCCCCCCACCTTCATCAGCCCCTGACCCTATCCAGGACCCCAGCCCCAAACTAACCCCCTCCACCCCAAACCAGCTTTCAGACACCCCCACACCCAGGGTGGTGGGGCACAGAGCCTCCTGCCTGGGGGGGGGTGGAGTGGGGGGGGGCTGACATCCACCACCCACCTCCCATGGACCCAGGGACACAGGTGCACCCAACTCGCCCCCCCCCCGCCAGCCGCTCGGCACCACAGGACACCACGGCCTCCACTCACAGCATTTAAGGCTCCGGGGAATAACAAAAAAAAAAATAATAAAACAAATTAAGCCCCCCCAATTTGGGGGCGCCAGCAGCTGGTAAAGGCACTGTGCCGTGTCCCATCCCGCCCCCGCCCCCACAGGATGCCCACCCTTGGCCGTCCCTGCGGGGTCCCAGCACTCGGCCCTGACACCGCTGGGGCCAAAGAGGGGATGTGGCAGCTCCCCCCCGCTTGGTGTAGCCCCCCTCCGCCCAGGAGCGGGGAGGGTGTCAGAGCTTGCTGGGGGGTCCCAGGTGCTGCTGGAGCCGCCACACCGCCCGCACCCCCTCGCCCGCACGGTTGAGCCCGGCGAAGGCACTGGGGTGGCCGGTGCGGCGGTAGCGAGTGAGGAGGGGCTGCAGGACGGTGACGGGGATGCAGAAGTTGAGATGGGGGTAGGTGGACCCAGCGCTGGTGTCCCGGGTGTTGCTGGCCACGATCCCTGGTGGGGAGAGGAGCGGTGCCCGTGTCACCAGAGGACACCCATGGGACCCCCCCCACCACCACCCATGGGACACCCTGGCTTACCCAGGAGGCATCCGCTGCGGGAGGAGACAAGGGGGCCGCCGCTGGAGCCCCCATGGACAGCACAGGTGGTCTGCAGCATGACAGGGTGCCCGGCCACCGCCACCACAGCCGAGAGGACCCCTGCCGTCACCGAGGGGCCGCACGCCCGCCCCAGCGCCCCGAAGCCCACCACCATCACCTCCTCTCCTGGGGCGGGGGGAGACGGGAGGTGGGTGCAAGGGGCGGGGCGGGGGGAGGGAGGGGCACGGGGTGTGTGACACCCCAGCACCCCACGTCCCCCTCCCCAGCTGCTTACCTGGTCGGAAGGAGTCCGCGGGACATGGGGGGACGAAGCCCATCACGCTCTCCTCCAGCTCCACCACCGCCACGTCGAAGGGGGACGACTCCTGAGTGGCGAACACCACGCGCCCCTCGAGGATGGTGGCAGCCCTGAGGACACAGCACAAAGGACGTCACAGCAGAGGGGGATGCGGGGTGGGGTGGGGGGGATGTGGTGTGGGACACTCACCGTCCGGGAGCGGGTGCCGGCATCACATGGATCGTGTCACCCGCCTCCACCACGTGCCGGCAGGTGAGGAGCAGGCGGGGGCCCAGCAGCACCCCCGAGCCCCATGTCGCCCCACACTCCACCAGCGCCGCCCAGCGCAGTGGGTCCTGCCCGCTTCCCGCCCCGATGGCGGCCACCCCCGCCGGCACCGGTGGCACCGCCACACCGGCTGCGGCCAGGAGGTCAGCGCTGCTGCGCAGGATGGCGGCCAGGGAGCAGAGGAGGGTGAGCCCGACCCACTCGGCGCCTTTCCAGCAGAAGGAGGCGGCGATGATGGCCACCAAGCGTGGGCCGGTGGGCGAGGGCTGGAAGGCGCCGCCGCCCTCGGTGCCGGGCAGGCAGCGTGCGTCCGTCAGGACCAGGGCATTCTCCTCGCCCGCCAGGTTGCTCACCACCCCTCTGCTCAGGGTGTTGAGGAAGAGGTCGGGGCACAGGGCTCCGAAGGGCGACCCGCAGGCCACCAGCCCCTCACCCTTCCGCAGGCAGCCGGTGCTGGCCCAGGCCGTCCAGCCTCCCCCGGGGGTGTCGAGGCCGGGCACCCGCAGCCAGGCGAACCAGTGCAGGGCCCGCCCGTCGTCCCCCGCCCCCTCCCCGCCAAAGCGCCATTGCTCAGCTTGCCCGAAGGCCTGCGCTAGCGCCCGCTGGAAGGGGCCGCAGGGCACCAGGGCCAGTAGCCGGGCTTCCTGCTGATGCAAGCTGCCGGCCTCGGGGTGGAGGACGAGGAGGCGCAGGCCGGGCTGGAGCGCGTCGGGCTGCAGGCAGCGGGCGGCCGCCCAGGCGTCGGGTCCGTGGCGCAGGAAGGGGGCGAAGATGGCGGCGTGGCAGAGCACCAGCCCCGGCTGGCGGCTGAGGGTCACCCCGCTGCAGCTGCGGGGCTGGCCGGGGGGGTCGGGGGGGCCGTGGAGGCTGACCACGCAGCAGGCCCGCTCCTCCGCGGAGGCCATGGCGGCGGGAGGGGCCGCATGCGGGGCGCGATGGGGCGCAAGGGAGCGCGCAAAGGCCGCGCAAAGGCCGCGCACAGGCGGCGCAGCGAAGCGCAGCGCAGCCCCCAGCCAGCGCCGCCGCGCGCCCACCCCCGCGCCCCGCCCCGCCCGCCCATTGGCTGCGGCGGCGGGGCGGGACTGCTGACGTAGCGACCCCGCCCCGCCACAGCGCCCCCTGCCGGCCTCCCGCGGCCCTCGCTTGTCTTTACTCGACAGGCGCGGAATTCAGCCAAACACCACAGAATCCGGCCCCCAAAAAAATGTAAAGAAAGGGGTTTAAATCTAAATGAAGGTCGCGACGGCTCCGTGGGGAGGGGCGGAGGGGTGTGTCCCGCATCCCGGGGGATCCATCCTCTGTCACCCTGCCCGTGCCGGAGCTGGGAGGGTGACATGATGCAGCACAGCCATCCCAGCGTCAAGCCCAAACGCTACTGTTTATTGAGGACTGCTCATACCGTGATACCTGGGTTCAGCAACTGGTGAAATTACCTAAATATCGTTAAATATATATTTTTAAAAAAAAAAAACAACAACAAAAAAAAAACCAAACAAAAAAAAAAACCCCTAACCAGACTCTGGACTAAACAAGGTGAACGTTAAACTAAAAAGTTAGAAGGGACGCTGCTTACGTTAACGCTTTCTTTAAAAAATATAATTGGTTTTTCTTCTTTGTCTTCTTTTTTTTTTTTTAAAGTCAATTAACCACAGTGGTGAGACGTGCTCTCTTTTTCGGCTGTTTACAGCGCGGCGTGCAGAGTGTCACCCCCTCCCCACCCAGGTCACACCAAGCCCCTGCCGTCACCATACGGGAAAGGGACGACAGGCGGAAGAGAGTTGTGTCACCACTGTGCCGCGGGGGTGGCCGCAAACCTGGAGTCTCTTGGTCAAAAGGCCAGGACGCGGTGGGCGGGGAAAAAAAAACCCTTCCCTGCGTCCCAAGAGAAAAAGTCCCGTCGGGAGCCGGGAACGGGATCAAGTCCAGAGGAGTAAAAGCCTTGGCGTCCACGCGAGTGTCAGTCAATGTACTGCGACAGCCAGCGGAAGCCCTCGCCGTAGCCTTGCCTCTTCAGCACGCTGCACATGAACACCTCCATGGGCCGGGCGTTCAGGTCCTTCAGCGGCACGTTTCCCTGGGGAAAATCCAAAGGGAGGTCAGGATCATGGAATGGTTTGGGTGGGAAGGGACCTTGAAGATCATCTCATTCCACCCCCCTGCCCTGGGCAGGGACACCTCCCACCAGACCAGGCTGCTCCAAGCCCCGTCCAACCTGGCCTTGAACCCCTCCAGGGATGGGGCAGCCACAGCTTCTCTGGGCAACCTGGGCCAGTGGCTCACCACCCTCACAGCAAACAATTTCTGCCTCAGATCTCACCTAAATCTCCCCTCTTCCAGTTTAAACCAGTTCCCCCTTGTCCTATGACTCCCCTCCCTGATCCAGAGTCCCTCCCCAGCTTTCCTGGAGCCCCTTTAGGGACGGGAAGGGGCTCTGAGGTCTCCCTGGAGCCTTCTCTTCTCCAGGCTGAACCCCCCCAGGTCTCTCAGCCTGTCCTCACAGCAGAAGGACTCCAGCCTTCCCAGCATCTCCGGGGCCTCCTCCAGAACTACTTCCCTCAGAGTCACCCCTGCCTTGGCAAAGCCCGCTTAGCCCAGGATGGTTCCCCCTCTCCAGGGAACAGGACTGTGGGAGCCGGCTGTGGGAAACGCCGAAGCACACACCATTTTCGAGCCACAGGCTGATTACCTGTGACACCCGAAGCACTCGTCACCCCGTGGGCCAAGAGCAGCCCCGCCGTGCTTTACTATTGTCCCCCCGATCCATCATCCTGATCACTTCTAACTGTACCTTTTTTCAACACTGGAAAAACGATTCGAGGTTTAACTGGACAGAAATTCAGAGTAACGAAGCCAGAAGAGCTGGACAATGTGTTAAAAAATACCAGCTCAACACCCAATTCCTCAACTATTGTGGAGGTACCGTGTTTTGCACAACCCTGGCAGTTTCAGAACTTGCCCGAGGGCTTTATTATTATTATTATTATTGGTCAATATCACAGAGAAATTGACAATTAAGAGCTCAATTAGTTTCTAGACGGAACCCCACTCTGCAAGGAAAGATCCCAGCCCCGCCTCGCTTGCGGCCAATCCAAGATGTGGATGCCTCCCTACCTTTCCCGTGGTCTGTCCGTAGAGCCCAAAGATCTCCCGCAGTCTCTCCTCACTGATGGCCTCTGGTCTGTCGATTTTGTTACCCAAGATAAGGATTGGCACATTGGATATTGTTTCGTCCGTCATTAGGGCCTGCGTGCAAGACGGAGGGGTTAAGCAGAGGCAGAACAGTCACAATCTGAAGAAAAACGTTTTGTTTCAGCTCTGTGACCAACAAGGGCTAATTTTTGGTGCTACAGTACTCCTGCGGAAGATGAGTCTCTCTGGAAAGGTTTCTCGGAAGAAGCTCCTATATCTAAACCCACGGGCTGCTCAAGAGCCCAGGGTCGACCCACAGTAAGGGCACCCAGGTTTAAAGAATCACAGAATGGTTTGGGTTAGAAGGGACCTCAAAGCCCACCCAGTGCCACCCCCTGCCCTGGGCACGGACACCTCCCACCAGACCAGGCTGCTCCAAGCCCCGTCCAACCTGGCCTTGAACCCCTCCAGGGATGGGGCAGCCACAGTTTCTCTGGGCAACCTGGGCCAGGGGCTCACCGCCCGCACAGCGAAAAATTTCTGCCTCAGATCTCATCTCAATCTCCCCTCTTCCAGTTTAAACCAGTTCCCCCTCATCCTATGGCTCCCCTCCCTGATCCAGAGTCCCTCCCCAGCTTTCCTGGAGCCCCTTTAGGGACTGGAAGGGGCTCTAAGGTCTCCCCGGAGTTGGGGAAAGAAAAACAAAAAGATGTAAGTTTACATTAAGCTCAACTTTGGATTCCATAAGCCGTGAGTGATCTGCGCAGTCCACCAGGAAAACGATGCCATTGATGGCTGGCAGGTAGTTCTTCCAGACCCGGCGAGCTGGAAGACAGAAGCATCAAACAGCGCCCCCATGAAAACGCTACCTGAAGAAATGGGAAAACTACACCCAAAAAGGAGCCACCCTCTTCGTTAGGATTTCCTCGAGGCAGCACAAGTCCCTCTGGTGAAGGGCCTGGCTCTCTCTGCTTTCAGCCGCCTTTTCAGTGCCTTCTCATATTTGTGTGTATTAGAAACCAAAAAAATAGGCAGAAAAACTTTTCTTGGAACTTCTAGAAAGTCTAAAAATCAAAACTCAGCGTTTATTCAAAAGAATAAGCCTACGACATTCAAGTCTTCTACATGAAAAAATATTTCAGGCTGCAGAACGTGAACTGGCAGCATTTTTTTTTCCAAACTGCCAGAATTAAGCAAAAGTATTGAGACACTGAACCAACTGGTACCCTAGATCCAGGAGGTTATTTCCACGTACAGCTCCATAAATAATCTCAGGCAACAAATAATCAGGTACTGCTCACTGCTATCACTTTTCAGCATCACTTTCTGGTAGATTTTTCTTAAGGTACCACAGAAATCAGAAAATTGACCACCTTTGGCATCTCCTCCTCAGCAACTTCACTTTTACCTTGTTCATGTCCACCCAGATCAAAAGTTGTAAAGGTCATTCCAGCAATCGTCAGCTCCTCTGATGCTGAAATGTAAAAACACAGGCTGTGTTGTGGGAAAATAATGAAGCTGTCACGGATGGAATTTCTTCGGGATGCTTGTTTAACATCGCACACACTCCGCACGTAAGATATTCTGTAGAATTCCAGGAATTCCCTGAATTTCCTGTAGAATTCGGACACTGAAATCGAGTTGTTTCACAAAATCACCAGCGGAGGAAATAATTTCTCCTACCTTCCCACTTAACCACAATCTTACTAATCTGCAATTATTTCACTTTATGACACTTTTCGTTAGAAACCCACTCCCTCCCCAAGAGAGGGACATCATATTAATTGAAGCACGCCAGTTCTCGGCCTCTTCATTTTCTATTTGAGAGGTAAACGCAAGCTCCCTTCAGCTTGGGCAACCAACATGCAACTGCATCCCCACGTGCAGTTTTAAGACCCTTAAAAGTCCATCACCCCAGCGCGGAGCTATCGCTGAGGCATCTTTCAACACCCAAAATTACAGGGGAAAAGCCACACCGGAGGCAGGCGGGGTTCAGTCGCTGGCAGACTTACTGGGATGTAGCGTCGGGACATGCTGACCCAGCCTGTCGTCTTTGAGCATGTGCAACAGAGTGGTTTTGCCGGCGTTATCCAAGCCCAGGAACACAAGTTTTCCAGACTTCTTGTACAAACCTGGAAGGAAAACAAACGAGCAAGAAAAGCTCCAGCAGGCTGATCTGGGCACGGCAGTTTATATACGAATCCCTCTCCCAGAGTGATATTGCCACCTGCGCAGTATTTCCGGCACGGACACACAACAGCAGGCAAAATAAACACAGTTTGAACTGGTCACGTCTACAATGCACATTTTCTAAGCTTGTATTTCTAAGAATAACGTATTCTTTTCTCTGATACATCCCAGCAGAGGAGCGTGCTGCACAGTTTTACTTATGTGCAATGGGTTATGGACCCATCTGTTGCCCCCAAGGGGTATATAAATGTGAAAATTGAATCGACTCATGAAAGACAGCGGCCAGTTGTTGAAGAAAAAGTGCAAAGTGTGAAACAACGCATCATTTTTTTAGATAAACTGATTTTTTTCCACTTCCAGATGTTGCATCTGCAGCAAGTTTCCTTAGGTTTCCAACAGGACTTTTTCTCATCCCTCCCTACCCCCGTGAGGTGCTCCGGACAGAGTGCATCCCGTCATCCAGCAAGGACCTCAGCTGGAATTCAGGCCTCTGGCAGGAGGCGCTTGGCCATCACCCACCCCTCAGGACAGGGCGGCTCACGCCATGGCAAGGCAGCCAGCCCAGCTGCGCAGGTCACCCCAGACTGGGCAGTGTTTTGGCCACCACCTCCGCAAAGAGCCTTCATCCCGGACGGTGCTGGCGGTGGTAGTCAGCGGCCAGCAGCTCCTCCAGGCAGGCCACGGTGGCTAGCTTGGCGCAGGAAGTGATAATTTGAGGAGAAAGAAATCAAGCAGCTGCAGCAGCGAAAATAAGGGCGAGCTCTGGTGGAGCTGGTGAGCTCGGATACCAGGAGGAGGAGGAGGAGGAGGAGGAGGAGGAGAGGGTTCCCTCCCTGGCTGGGCAGGCACATCTGCTGGGCTAAATGGGCCCTTGGCATCAGCCCAGCTGCTTTTGCGCTTCTTAAGCAGCAAGAGAAAGACTGAGCGGGAGCCAAACACCTCCAAAATATTCTCAAAGTTTCTCCCCCTGGTGTAAAAAAGCCTTAATTGACCTGCAGCTTTCTGGCCAAACTTTATCCTAGTCGGAGCCCTCGTGCACCCCAAGAGAGGCGTGCTTCAATCGCCAACTTTGAGATGATTTCGGCAACCAGCACGAGCCAAACTGAGCCAAGGGCAGCTGCCGCAGAGCGGAGCCGGCTGGGAAAGTAGCGTAAGGCGGCATTACCGAGGAACTGCAGCACGCTGCTGAAACCGTTGTAGATCCACTCGAAAATGAAAGACATCGCTGAGGATTTCACTCGCCTGCGGGGACAAAACCCACCGGAGTTAAAGGCGCCGGGTGACAACCGGTCGCCTGCCACCCCCCCCGCCCCAACCCCGTGGGACGCTGCCACTCGGGACCAGGCCCCGCTCCACGGTGAGGGGCGGCGGGGGGCCCGGCGGCCTCAAGGGCGGGCGGTGCGGCCTAGCCCCCGCCCCGCCCCCGCCCTGCCTGCGTGTCACCCCCCGCCACCGCCCCGCGCCCGGCCCGCTCCCCGCCACCCCGCTCGTCCCCCCGACGCGGTGCCCGGCCGCCCCCGGCCGCCCCCCGCCGCTCACCCCCGGCCGTCCCCGGGCCGCCGCGACACCCACTCCCCACCGCGGCCGCCGCCAGCTCCTCGCCGGAAATACGTCGCTCCCCTCCCCGGACACCCCGCCCACTTCCGCCCCGCCGCGCTGGCTCCCCACGTCGGCCCTGCGTCTGACGCCACCGTCCCGCTCCAGAAGGCCGTCGGTTCGAGGCCGCTCCCCGGCCGGTCGCAAGTCACGATAGCGCGTTCATCACCCGATAAATCCCTCCCAGAACGGCCCTAAGGGCCGCTCTTCACCCCTCAGCCGCGGGAGTGGGAAAGGAGAGTGAGCCCGGCAGTGCTCAGTTTCAGCAGTTGTTTGGTTTTTTTTATTTATTTCTAGCATCCATACACGTACCAGGTGAGCGATCTTCTGTCGCGATTTACAAAGTACACCGTGTGACCACGCGCAAGCAGGGCGCTTTGATTTTTATAACTTATGTCTTCTAGCCTCCACGAGACACGTCACTGCTAGATAGGCAATTCTAATGGGCAAAGGCGTAGGCCGCGTCCCCTTGCCGACACCAAAGCTATTTTTCTGCTCTATTCCGGCAGGCGGTGGGGAGGACACAGCCGTCACCACCCATCCTCCGGCCTTAGTTCTTCTGGTAGTAGAACCACTTGTCAACTGCGTGGGGAAGGAAAAAAAATAGAGGGCGTTAGTCCTCTGTTAGCCACCCACTTATTAAGCGGCCCTGGATGCGTCACCTCCAGGGCTGGGGCTTCCCCCAGCTCCCGTCACCAAGGCCACCACGCACCCAACAGGTTCTTGTGCAGCCCTGTTGACGTGTATTTGTTGTCCTGAGGAAGTCACCCCCTCGCTCAGCTTACACATGACTCTGTTCAGGTGAGGACAGCGAGCCAGAGCCAGCTTGGCTTCCCTCTGGCTCAGGTGACTTGGGAAGGTGAAGTCATTTTGCCTCCAACTCCCACATCCGCATGGAAGACGGCAATTTCTTTGCAGGTTTATTACCCACAAAGAGGTTGCGAAGGAGAGCCTAGCCCCTCGTTCTGCCACACAGCTGTGGGCTCTCCGCACCCTCACTAGCTCCCGCTGGCCCCGGGGCCTTCTCCCTGCGACAGCAACATCCAGACGTCACGTGCAAGGCGCCCACGGCCACCTCGCGCAGGAGGAAAAGGTGACCCCTGAGCGAGGGTTCGCCCCACAGATGTTATCTTCTTACAGAGCCGTGTCCCCAGGCACCAAAAGGCTTGTTACCAGCTCACAGCGGACACTCGTTCAGCAACAGATCCTGGATCAGGAGGTTCAAGTGAGCAATTTCTGCCTCTGCTCTGCGCAGTAGGGAGTTATTCCCTTCCTCGGCTCACCCACACCAAGGATACTGATGAAACGCCTGTTTCGGAGGAACTAAAACCGCTCCCCTGCCATCACCGCACCCCAGGCCTCTGCAGTGCTGCTCTTTCAGGACCTGCTATAAACTGAATCTCTTCTGGAGCTAACTACAGCACCTCGGGTCTCCTACTCACCGCTCATTTACCCGCCTCATACCCAGACAAGGAAATAAGGCACAGAAGCCATTCAGGAATTAAACAGCCTTACTGACACAAGCTGAGTCCAACAAGGTCCTTCACTTCTCCTCGTGCTAGAGCCACACCCAGCTATCAGTTAAGACCCTCATTTTGCTATTGATAATTCCTTTGAGGAAGCCTGCTCTACATTGGGACATAGACGTGGGGTGTGAGACTTACCTTCGGGTGGGATGGGGTTGGCAGCTTTACACGGCGGTGCCTGAAACGAGAAGCGTATTATTAGCAGATAGCAACTGCTGAGGGAGGTTGACCTTACGCCCGAAGCTCACCAGACGTCGCTCAGAGCTGCACAAGTCTTTACTGAGCGTGGTTTAAGATCTAAGCAGTGTAAATTGGCCTGTGGCAGCCAGCGCTGGTCAGCTGCGAGGAAAGCAATGAGCCCAGGTGCGGCGCAAGTCCTGTCATGGCCACAGCCTCCTCATTCTGTACATGTCCTACATGCCGGAGGTGCTCTGCTCTGAGCACGGGCTGCAGTGCCATCTGCTTCTCACCACGAGCGGTGACCGCTCCAGCGTGTGTACAGTTGCAGGCAGCCTGCCTTTTTTTTTTTTTTTTTTTTTTTTTTTTTTTTTTTTTTTTACACCTACAATGTGATGGGGGAATACAAAATACAAAGGACTCTTGAAAAACTTCTCTGAAGAGCTCTCACCCCATGTTTAGCAACCAGAGGCAGACAAGGGTCCCTAGCTGGTGACACATCCTCCACGAGGGTTACACTTTCATAGACTTATAAAGTAATGCAGATACCATCAGAGAATACAAGCACTTTTAAAACCAAGACGATGACAGAAGGCTATGGAGTTATGGAGGCTATGGTTTCCAGTCACATTTCCACACTCTGAGGCAACATTTGCCTTTTGAGTTTCCTGTCCCATCCCTCTAACCCCTTTCAAGTTGCCAACAGCAGTATTTCACAAGCCTAGGGAGATGCTGTTAAGCCTGGAAACTGCGGGGCTACTACACTGGGAACTCCAAGCTTTTCATTTTTAAGGATGCGAGGTCTCTGGCTGCAAGGATCTCAGAAATTAGACTTTCTCATCTCCAAGGGTGACTTGTACTGCAAAGCTCTTGGAAGGCCAAATACTTCAACACTCCCTGAACAGCTGACAGCCAAGCTACGGTTCAGAAGTTTAGCCCTTCACGAAAACTCTGTTTTGAATTCCATCTCCCAGATAGCTAAGGGCAAGGAAAAGCCTCTGGAGGAACGTTTGGCTTGCTCCACATCCATCCTATTTAACCAGAAACAGGTGCTGTGTTCAGGCATCCAAAAAATTTCTGAGCATACAATGCGCTATTCATACAACGAGGACAGTTTATACAAATGGTATTGTTTTGCCCAACACTGACGCCGGGGGTAGGACACTCAGATTTGTACTTACTGCATCCACAGTAGCTTTTGCACACTCTTGACTACAGCAGAAAGGGCTGCCGGACACCGTCAGATTCATGCTGGAAGAGAAAGGTCGCTTGTGAGAACGTGAAAGCCAAGTCTCTGCCCCTCAAGAGTATTAAATAATGGAATATTAAGAATCATTGTTACAGTTGCCAAGTTGAAGGGGAAGGCCTGTGGAGACAGCCAGCAGCTAACAGAAAGCATGGCACCACTCAGGAAAAAGAAGTTACAGGGTTATTCGTTTAGGGGAAAGGAACGTGCGTAGTACCACAAGCATTAACCTACCAGTTGATCTCCCCTCCATCAGTTTTCTTCGCTATTAAAGCTTTCCAGTGTTCGTGAGTGCTTTTGATGACGTTCACTGCAAAATCCTGAAGTTGAGAACAAACGTCATGTTATGTGCAAGCACTGGGCCATTTTCTCCAGACTATTGGTTACACGGAATGAGAGGCCAGCATTTACAGGCTCATTTTTAGATTGGAAGGGACTCAAAGAGACCTCTTCCATTACCGCACCTTTCAGGAACAACAGCAACCTCCCAGCGCACAACAGCAGAACAACGGGGATTTTATAATACCAATTGTTTTACTTTCAAGATGGGAGGATACGCCAAGGCCGCCGAGCGAGTCTGAAGCCAAAAGAAACTGAGTGCAGATATTCTAGTCTCGGGCCAGTGCTATATTATAAAAGCACCTCCACCCCGCTGCTCCTCCCACTTGGTTTGTCTTTGGCACCTAGTTGATACCAACCTATCTGCGAGCCCTCTTCCACTCCAGGCAAATCATTTAACTGCTGTGCAGATCAACAGGAAGAGACATGCACCTAATCTAGCTTTGCAACTATTTAAAAATGAATCTGCTTCCAAGCATATCACAGGCGTTTTTTTTTCCCCCCCCTTAAAAAAGTAGTTTATGCTCAAGCATTAAGCTGTCAGCCGAAGAAGGAAGCACACACAATTCTTTGTTAGCATGAACACCAGCCATAAATATCCTGGTTTGATACCACACAGAGCCAAATAAAACACTGCAGGAACATGTGCAGGGTTCTTTGTCCCTATTTTCCGCCTTGGCCTTGATTCCGGTTTCACCCATCCTGAGGGGCAGCAAGATGCCCCAGCCCACCCAACCTAGTGCTGTGCTACAGCCGAAGGGGACAAATCCACTCCCACAAGACTTCCATTTTAGCCCCCTTTACCCTTTCCTTCCCTTCCCACACCAGGCTTTGCAGGCGCTTCCCTTCCCTGCACCGACTCTGGAGCTCCGGGAGTTGAGTCGCCTCACTAACCCACTCACGGCACCCCAGGACTGGCAGGAGGGAGGGTGCAGAAGCAGAATTTTACCAGTTCAAGAGCAGTAAGTTTTCTGATGCAACCCAGAGAAAAGGCAGAGGAATAAGGGCGTGAGGGAACACTTTATGCCTGAAGGAAGAAGCATTTTAACTCGCGAGCAGTCAACTTACAACAGGCTGCGGTGGAACAAAGCCAGTGAGCAAGGGAGGCGAAGGGTGATGTCAAGCACCCTTCGCTCCAGAGCGGGAGCGAATAATCCTGGTGTTTTCCATCCTGGTTCTGACATGGAAGCTCCCAGCCCTGAAGTGATCCCACATCATGAATGTAATTTAGAAGGCAAAGTGATAACATCCAACAGCAGCCCCGTGATAACCCTACGCTTTTAATCCTAGCATCCCTGCAAGCACCAGGCTGGAAACAAGCAGAACAGTAGGCTGGAAAAACATCAGGAAGAATGAAGGCAGCTATAAGCAGCCCATAGAAACCCATTCTTCTCAGCAACTACTCATTTGTGTCCCCACGCACCTTGAGCTCAGGTTTTGGACAGCCTGCAAAGGCACGCTCACAGTAATGAAGAAAGGCGATCCTACCTTGTCTTTAAACTCGCCATTAAAAGCAAACTGGTTTTCCGGCTTTCCATCAGGTACTTTGTATCTTCTGAACCAGTCCACTGTAGCTTCCAAGTATCCGGGTTTCATCCTTCGGACGTCACTGATATCTAGGCAGGGAGAAAAGGTTTGTTAGCCAGATCTAGTAACAAAAGTTACTTAGCTCCCCCTGGTCTTACTTAACCCGCTCTTCTGAGCTGCCCCTCTTTCAGCCCCTCCTCAAGTAGCCTTAGCAACATCACAGAGGGGTTACAGTAAAGACACAGAGTGGATAGCTGCAGAGGGAAGTCAGTGTTTCCTCTTCACAGTATATCCTGGTCACCCCTGGGAGCATGGACACATTTAAACAGCTTTGATTAGACACTTGCTGGACAACCCCTTTTCCTCCCAGAGGACAGACTGTACAGCCACCCTCTTCTTAGAGATGCCAGGCTGTGCAGAGGACTGAATTTGGGATAAAGAGCAGTAAAATGTTTTGTTGTAGGACTGATAACATCCTATTCTGCTGTCCTTCAAGTATCACAACTGATGAATATCATGGCCTAGAAGGAGCAAGCCCATGTCCTGACTTGAAAGCTTCCTGCAGGCTCTGAACTGAGAAAGGGAAGGACTAAGCCTGCTCCTCCCTCCTGTTACCTACCATTATAGTTGCCTGCTTCAGGGTCTTCAACGTTGATAGCAATTATCTTCCAGTCTGTCTCTCCCTCATCAATCAGTGCCAGCGTGCCCAGCACCTTCACTTTGATGACTTCTCCTCGAGAGCAGACCTGCAAGGACAAAGACCCTGTTGTGTGTAGCGATGCAGCCAAGGACTGCCCAAGAGGAGACCATGCAAGCTGGGAGAGTTCAGCAAGCAGTCGGGTACCACGAAATTAGCTGTCACTTATCAGCGGTTCATGAGCCCTGGCTCATAAGGCTTGCGCTGTAAGATCTCATCAACAATCTCCAGGAGCAGCGGAGGGAAACAACACATTCTTAAGGCAGAGGAGGTAGGAAATGAATAATGTCTCTGGATAATTGACTTCAGAGACATTAATTATGTGTTTCAAAAGACAGTTACCCTTTAAAATGCATTACCTTGCTTCCAATTTCACACACGTCAATCGGATCGTTATCTCCACAGCAGCCAGTATTTTCATCTTTGTGACCCGGGTCTTCCCAAGTCTGCAAAAAAGCCCCCCACAGGAGTGAGAACTCTCATGTTTCAAGAGAGAACAAAAAGCAGGTTTATTTGAGGCATGCAATTGCCTTGAAGATACAGATGATGGCCCACTTCACCTTGCTTTCAGGTCTAGTGGTTGGGCTACTATTTCACAGCGCCTGAAAGCGGTATGAATCCATGTTAAAAGGCCTTATCTTGCCAAGGGTAAACTGCTCCCTCCCACCGACAAACCTTGGTTCAACAACATTCCAGACTTCCTCCTCCGTTCCACAGCTGCATAAAGGTGAAGTTCACATCTATAAAGAACACTCATTGATTTGGCTGCCTGCCTGTTCCTCTCCCTATTCATTTCTTCACAGAAGTTTCCTGAACTCCAGATAGCAGTCCAACAGAGATGGAAGACAGACAGGGTGTATTGTTTCCTTTTAATTAAACAATTAAAAGACCTGCTGTTACACTAGAGCAGTGACAAGAACGCCGAGTCCCATACCCTATGCAACCCGGTGTCCTAGTGCCCGTCACCTGAAGCAGTGAGGATAAGTTGGAAGATGGGACTCCAGAAGGCATTTGAGCAATGCTTCCAAAAATAATATCTGCTTAAAACACACACTTCTGATCAGAAGCGAAGGGACATCGTGCTCACTGGCTTCATAAGGAGCACCTACCTCTAAGGTTGTTAAGATATAAAAAGAAGGAACGGTATTCCCAAACTTTTGCATGCCAGGACATGACTAGTAAAGTCGAGACCTCGTGATGCATCCAGAGCATTCAGGAAGATGTACTGAAACCTGGGTGGTGCTAAAGGACTCCTCACAATCGCTATCCTGCTTCTCTACAAAACGTGCTAAGTTCAGTCCCTTACCCTTGACACATACATTTCTTTGGGCCACTAACATGTGACTGGGTGAAGGCTCCAAAAGCCATAATTCTGTACAAAGAAACCGGCTCCGGAATCCATCCAAGTAGAATACAATTCAACTTCAAAACATCACCTTAAGCCAAGACACCATGATAGACTCATATGGGAGAATATCCCCTTCCAGCAGTTAGAGAAACTCCAAAGTAGCTCTGGAAGCCTACATAGCTTGAGAGGAGCTGCATGTGCATTCAGAATTCAAGGAGAAACTCTCCATGCAGGACCTAGAAGTTTTTCTTTCACAAGCCACAGTGTTTTACCCTGTAAAACATGAAATCACAAAAGGGCTGGAAGAGACCTTGAGATGCTCAGCTCATGCCTCCACCCAAAGCAAGGCCAACTCTAGCTAAATCATTCCCAGGCCACCCATTGTGGTGCTTTGCCATTCTGGCCACGGGAAAGGTTTTCCCTCGGGTATGAAGTGGAGGAGAAGATTGTCAGGTTAAGGCCATTACTTGTCCTCTCCACAACAGAGAGGGAAAACAATTCAGTCGCTATCTATTCTCACTCTGCAGCAACATTTCATGCATTTGACAACTTGCCTCCATCCATCCTGTTTCAGACAAAAGCATCACAGATTCCTTCATTCTCCCTTTATATGGAAAAATTTTCTAGAGGTGCAACAGTCTCTGTTGCTCCCCACTAGACTGTTTTTGACTGACCCTTGACTTTTTTGGGATACATCACCTAGACCACCCCACTGCGTCGCATTAGAGATTGGACCATCTTCCCTTTCCTATTTTTTTTGGTTGGGATTGCAAAATCCCATTGGATTCAACTTGAAAGGCACATTGTTTTGCTCAGGACACAGGCTGCCCGCTTGTTATCTTCAGGGACACGTATCTAAACACACTTTCTATGTTTTTGTTGAAGTACCAGCTACTTTAAGTTCACCATCCAGAGACTATAGAAGACATTTGGAGAAGACACTTGACATGCACTGCTGTCAATAACAGAATTAGAAAATTCAGCGTGTTTCCCTGTGAACTGTCACTAATGATTTATTCCTCTAAAGGAAACTCAAATCTTAGAGAACATCAGAGGCAAACAGCCTTGCTGAAAGTTCCTGTTTATCTGGCAGTCACCAGCCAGTTAAGAGCATGTGTCCAGGTGTCACCATCTGCTTGTGCCCCCCTTGCCAGCTGTTTCAGAGAAAGCGTGTCGGTGCAGCTGTGGACATCTGCCTCGCACAGTCTCTGGACTCCTGAGTGCCTTTCTCAGATCCAACCCCGAGAAGAGGGCATCTACTACCTTCCAGCAGGTCAATACATTAGTCTAGTTGTGTGGTTTAGAGCCCGAACAATCAGAAGGCCAGGAACAGGAAAGGTACAATCTTCAGATCTATTCAGATTTTCATCGTCCACATCCAAAGTCTAAAACAATCAACTAATTCACTGCAAAATGCATCTTCTGTAAAGATTTGGTCTAGGGGCTGTACACCAAGATCCTGTACCATTAGCTTACAGCTTTAGCTCTTCATGCTTCACTGGGCAAGAACTGAGGGCATTGCATTGCCAGGTGCCCACTATGAACCTTCATCTTCCTTGTGCAGTGACAGCTTCCTTATCCAAAAGGCAAGGACCTGCCAGCTGCCGTCCAACTGAACTGCTGAGCAGCCAAGGAGAGGAGTGACACAGCAGGTACCTCACTAACAGCAGCTGCTCATCCTCAAATTTTCCAACAGCTTGTTTACAGCATTAGCTACAAGCCTGCCTCTTGAGATTTCTGCTTAGAAGTATCTCTGCTTTCTTGATGGGTTCTCTTCATTAGCAAGACTACATATGTAGCAGCAAACGCTCTGTTCCAGATGAGACTCTCAGCTGACCTTGCTCATTAATTTGCTGGTGGTCAGAAACACACACAGGCATATCTTCCATCCTCCCTCCTCCCTGCCAGAAAGGATGAGCCACTGAGACAAGTTACAGTACCTGTGGGATAGCACCATAATTCCAGATATAACCCTTATGGGGAAACACGTTTGCTACGTAGCGCAGTTTTCCTTTCTTCACGTCTTGCTTAATTGGGTTTAAGGGATCCTTTGTTGCAATCTGAAAGAAAAGTTACATAAATCTCTCTACTTTGCACTCTAAGAAAACCCAAGTGAATTATTATTTTGTTTTTAATGAAGCTGACTGCTAATGGACAAGCCAAGAGATCAGGAGCTGACCCTCAAGCCAACAGTGGATATTGGACAACCCCATTTCCTGTTGCACTGCCATCTCCTGGGATACAGCTTTCAGCAGACTTACAAACGTCAGAAGCACATGGGGTTGAGAGTCATAAGATGCTGCTTTAATCAGAAGCCGCAGAAGAATGACAAGTTATTCCAACTTCTGCCAGTCTCAGCCTCCATACTAGACCTCTAGCATTAAGCAAGCATTTATACAATAAGTTAGAATTACATCTAGAGACCTCCCTTGATGTGGTGTCTGTGACGTGGCAGGTTTTGAAAGGCCTTATTTACTGGGGCTAAACCATTTTCTTGCTAGTTATAGAGCCACCAATGCTAGGCCACTCTGATTCGGGATGTGGAGGTGAGGAGTAGAGAATCAGCAAAGCCAAAGATTAACAGACTAGCCAGCTCAAACACTTACGCTAGGAACTGTAGTATAGTTACCTCCATTTTAGCATTTGTCCATCGAGGTACTTCCACAACCATGTTGAACACATTCTGAAGAAAGCAAAAGATCAGTGAATGGGGAGGAATCTCACACTTTAAACTAGGGAACACATATAACTGAGTATGAAAACCATCACTTTTTTTCTGTTTGGTTTTTTTTTTTTTTTTTTTTTTTTTTACAGTGCCAGTTTTGATACAGTTGACAGAAGACCTGTTGTATAGTCAGTCACATGTCATCACTCAAAGCTGAATCCCATGAAAGACACCAGCAAAAGCTAGACTGAGGTTACCCACGCATTCTCCACCACTTGCCACCTACAAACATCTCCCTAGGTTACAGAATAGTAGGTTTAAATGAATTGAAGACAGCTGGATACAAACTATCCTGGATGTAACAAAATGAGGTTTTAGGCATGTTTATTAAATACAAAGCGCTTAATGCTACAGCAAGAGCCACCCTGGCAATTTAGAAGAGACAAGGCTTAAAGGAGTAAGCCATCTATTTAATAATCTGGATACCTACATACTACCCTGAATGACCAAGAACATCACTCCCAAATATTCTAGTCCATCTTGAAGATGACAGAGCTCCCCCTCTCCAAGCCAACATTCCTATAAAAGCACACCTTGTTAGTGGCATGGTGCAAGGATAAAGACGTGGGGAACAAGGCAGAACCACATCTTGCAGTATCTAGTTTACAGGTGATGTGTGAAAATATCTCTCCTGTTGACTCCAGCTGGGCTGAGAGGACTCTTGAGAGTTCGATGGCAGAGTCTCCTCTTTGAGAAAATAAGCTTTTCCATGCTTGAACCCTAACATTTGCTGTTTGAAGAGATTACGGCTTTTAACAAAAAAGTCAAACCTTCTTCCCTAGCATCGACAAGGTTTCTAATCCCCATGTTAAGCAGTATTAGCACTGCAAAATCCCTCGCACCTGTATTGCGCCATAATTAGATTGCTATTGTGCAATGAGTGCTGATACACCATTGACTTTGCCCACACCCTTCCCTAACAGAAGTTTATTACAAACCCTTAACTGCAGGGGGTCACTGCTCATTTACAATTTAGAAGTATAAAGGTCTATACTCTTTTTATTTGTAAGTAACTTGAGGAAAGGAATGAGTCAATTGGAACTGGCTAGGCCAGGTGCTTATGGCTTTTTAGGCAAGGAATACGACTCGGGGCTGCATCTTTGTTAGGCTCGCAGGTTCCCCAGATTCCAGCTGACAGATTTGCCTTGGTCTATGACACCCAACGAGTAGCCCGAGGTCATTCCTTCACAATGCCAAGACACACGGGTACAGATAAGGTCAGCACATCCCAGCCCCAGACTGAAAAAAACACCCTGCAATCCTCTCAGTGTCTTAGAAGTCTAAGGATAAAGATCAAGGGGCCCAGACAGAACGAGACAACCTTTTGCTCCAAGTTGGGCTCCCTACGGTAGATGATAATGAACCTGCTAAGTAACAAGTAAAATCTCTGCAGAGAGGCACTCCAGCAACAGAAAGAGGTCTAATGTGATCAGCACTATTGTGTAACTTCGGGGAGTGCGACCTTCAGTGATACTTGCTTCTCCTAATGACTTGGCACGGAGGTGCTGGCAAGCAGCACTAAGCGCCTGAAGGCATACCAGTAGTCCAGTTTCCCTTGTTAATCATTACCAGTCCGTGGAAACTCTCCTCACCCCTATACTCACTCCCCTGCTCTTTCCTCCATTGTTCTGCAAGCGTCTGCAAAGCGGAGTATTATCTGGATTTCCCTTGTCCAAGTTACCTTTCGGGCACCTGCTTTTGAAAACTGCTTTCCCAGTTGGCCACAGAAACCACTTTGCCACTGTCCTTGATGATTACAATCCATCTGTTCCCTTCTGAGCACGCAAAAGCCACCTCAGACTTCCCAGAGCACGTTCTGACAACACCTGCATCTCAAAGCTCAATTGGATATGTTTTAGAGGTTCATCTCCCAATTCTGCATGCTCTCTTCCTTTCCCGTAACCACCCTCCTTCCTCCAAATTACACCTCTCTTTATCACACCCATTAGAACAGTTGATCCACTGCGTTTCTCAAGATGCACAGCTTTGCAGTACCTGTTAAAAGAAGAAATGAGCTACAATGATAAGGAACGCAGTCAGAGAGAGCCTGAGTTACCACTGAAAAAGCATTCAGTGAAAACCGAAGCGCAGACATTTTGGTTTCCTAGAGCTGGGGCATTTCAGACAGTGACTCAGAACAGCCTAATTTGACTAAATGCTAGCTGCTGGAAGGATGTAAAAGTCCTGCATCACTGCACGTGGCAGGTCCCCCAGCTGCACTTGTGGAGAGGCAAGAGGTCCCCAGGAGCCGCTGCAGCAAGTATTTAACATCCTTGCCTTGTGTTCAGTGGCTGATTACACTGCAGGCATAAAGTGCCGTCAAAACCCAAGCCTGAAACATCATGCAGCATGAGTGTAAACTTCCACAGGAGTGGATGTAGATATTTAACTAAATGGAAAATTGCTTCTTTTAACCCAAAAGGCTTTCATGCGGCCTCACGGGCAAGTTCAAGACAACCACTCGCATCTCAGGCACAAATATGAGAATGAGATCATCTGTCCTCTTCTCCTCTGTCGCTCTACCCGAGGCCGAGCCTGTGAGAAGAGGGCACCCATTCTTGGCGAGATGTGGCGATGCTTCTGCTAACGAGAAGCAACCTAAGGAACCGGGAGCCTCCCTCGGGTATTCCAGGCCTGCAAGACCGGGCTCCCTGAAGGAGAACTGATAAAATATTCCCCCCAGAGCTCCAGCTGTCACCGGCCCCAAGCCAAGGAGGCCACATCAGCCACCTGGCTTGGTGGCCCTTGTCGTCGTCCCCCCCCACCCCAAGGCAGCCGGCCCTTTTCCATCCTCTTACCTTGCCGGCGTCGGCGTAGATGGGGATATCATGGAAGGGGGAGATGTAGCGCCCGGTGGCGTCCTCTGTAAGGCAAAAGTGTTTGGGGGGGCGAGTCAGGCCCGGCCTGAGGGGAGGCCTCAGGTGAAGGGCGCGGGGCGGGGGGGGGGAGCGGGGGCGCGCGCACCTCAGGCCGCCCCGTCGCCCTCCAAGGAGGCCGCCCCCGCAACCCCCGTCCCGGGAGGGCGAGGGGAAGGAGGAGGAGGATGACACTCACTGAAGAAGAGCCGGTACTCCAGGCTGTGAGGGGCCGCCCGCTCCTCCACGCTGTAGCCGGCCATCCTGCCGCGCGCAGACGGCCGGCGGACGCACTGCGCAGGCGCGGAACTCGCCGCGGCTCCGCCCCGCGCCGCGCGGCACGGCACGGCACGGAGCGGGCGACTCGGTACGGTCTTCGGTAGCCCAGCGCGGCGTGGGGTGATCCAGCATGGCCACAGCAGCATGGTATGGCGGGGTCCAGCACAGCATGGCTTGGGCCAGTCTTGTATGGCCACAGCAGCGCGGTGTGGCTTGGTCCAGCCCATCACGGTGTGGTCCATCGTGGCCATGGCAGTACCACGTGGATTAGTCTGGCACAGTATGGTGTTGCCTGGCATGGCCACAGCAGCATGGTGTGGCTTGGTCCAGCATGGCATGGTCCACCATGGCCATAGCAGCATGGTGTTGCATGATCCAGTATGGCATGGCGTGGTCCAGCACATCATGGTGTGGTCCAGCATGGCCACAGCAGCACGGTGTGGCTTGGTCCAACATAGCATGGGATGCTCTAGCATGGCCATGGCGGTATGGTATGGCTTGGTCCAGCACAGCACGGCTTGGTCCAGCACAGCATAGCATGGTCCACCATGGCCATAGCAGCATGGCGTTACGTGATCCAGTATGGCATGGTGTTGTCTAGCACATCATGGTGTGGTCCAGCATAGCCATAGCAGCATGGTGTGGCATTGGTCCAGCATGGTATGGTGTGGTCCAGCACAGCATGGCTTGGGCCAGTCCAGTATGGCCATGGTGGTGTGGTGTGGCATGGACCCACATGGCGTGGTGTGGTCCAGCATGGCGTGGGTGGGTCCAGCATGGCCATGGCAGTATGGCGTGGATTGGTCCAGCAAGGTGTGGTGTGGTCCAGCACAGCATGGTGTGGTCCAGTATGACCACAGCAGCATGGTGTGGCTTGGTCCAGCACAGTGTGGTTTGGTCCAGCACACCATGGCATGGTCCACCACAGCCATTGCAGCATGGTGTGGCGTGGTCCAGCCATTCACGGCGTGGTCCAGCACATCATGGTATGGTCCAGTTTGGCCATGGCAGCATGGTGTGGCATGGTCCAGTATGGCATGGCGTGGTCCAGTACATCATAGTGTGGTCCAGCATGGCCACAGCAGCAAGGTGTGCATTGGTCCAGCACAGCATGGCTTGGTCCAATCCAGCATGGCCACAGCAGCATGGTGTGGCACGGTCCCACACGGCGTGGTGTGGTCCAGCACAGCGTAGTGTGGTCCAGCATGGCCACAATAGCATGGTGTGGCATGGTCAAGGACAGCACGGTGTCCAGCGAAGGACTGCATGGTTCTCCATGCTGTGGCCAACTATGGCATGAGGCAGCCCCTTCACACATGTTCTCCCCCACTGCTCCCCGCTCCCTGTGCTCCCTGGCCACATGCTGTGGCCGGGGCTGGGTAAAGGGGGTGCTGGCAGGGCAGAGGGGTCCATGGTGCTGGGGGCTTGGCTGGTGGCCCCACTCTGTCCCTCATCTAGGATGGAGCTGCTGGGGGAAGCAGAGGAGTCAAGGCAGGGACATGGCGTCTGAAGGACGTGTCTTTATTTTGGTGACTGACAGCCCACAAAGTGGCAAATCCCCATTTCCCACCCCACAAGCCCTTGGTCCAGAGATGCCTGGTGGCCACAGCTGCTCAGCCATCCCACGCGGAAACACCGGCACGGCGCGGTGCCAGTGGCCCCGACTCGGAGGCGGGAGGCGAGTCACTGGCCCGTGCCTGGGCGAAGACACGGTTGCGGGCGCTGAAGAGGATCCCGCGGCCATGGCTTCTGGGGGTGTAGGACCCTTGATGGCGATGGCGATGGCGGTGGGGTGAGCAGAAGGGAGCCCTGAAGGCCTCCTGGAAGCCCCGTCGGAAGTTCTCGTTAAAGTAGCCATAGATGATGGGGTTGGCGCTGCTGTTGAAGAAGGCCAACCAGTGGGCGAAGGGGAAGACATAGACAGTGACCAGGCGGAGCTGGCTCTCGCTCAGCCGCCCGTAGTCCGTCAGCAGCATCAGTGTCCAGAGGGGCAGCCAGGAGAGGGTGAAGAAGAGGGCGACGATGATGAGCATGTTGATGACCTTGGCCTTCCTTCGGGAGACCCTCCTCCCCTCTGGCTCCCCTTGTCCACTGTCGGGCGCTGCTGACTTGAAGAGTTTGAAGGCGATGCGGGCATACATGACAACGATGAGGGCAAGGGGAGCCACGTAGATGTGGGAGAAGAGGATGGTGGTATAGATCCTCCTCATCCCCGTCTCGGGCCAGGCCTCCCAGCAGGAGTAGAGGGGGTAGGAGTTGTTGTAGGTGTCCACCATAAAGTGGTGCTCCTCCCTGGTGACGGTCAGGGTGATGGCAGCAGGGCACATGATGAGCAGGGCCAGCACCCAGATGATGGCGATGGTCACCAGAGCTTTCTTCAACGTCAGCTTCTGGCGGAAGGGGTGGACGATGCATCGAAACCTGCAGGAGGGCAGATGGTGGTGGCTTTGGGCACCTGGTGGGATGTCCCTGGGGAAGGGTGGCCAAGGCCCAGGGATTGGAAGGGAGGGTAAGATGGTTTGCTCCACATATGGCTTTTGGTGTCAGAGACAGGTTGGGATCTCTCCAGCTTTGGTGTTTTCAATCCAAGGCAGGGAAGGACACCTTGCTAGGATGCCCCTTGGACAGCTTTGTGGCCCTCCTGGAGAGATGGGTCATGCTCATGATGCCCCTGGGAGACTTCCCATGATGGAAGGGAACAAGAGCATCGGACACTCAAACGTGCTGAGGGGAGGCTCCATCCCCACATCCCCCACGCCAACATACCTCTCCACAGCGATGGCCACCAGCGTGAAAACAGAGGCGGAGACGGACATGCCCTGCACCAGGCCGCTCATTTTGCACATGGTGTTGTCAAAAGGCCAACCTGCGAGGGGACACCGCGGGGGCTGTAAGTGCCTTTGGCTCATCTGGGTCCATCGGCAGCTTCCCCCAAGGTGTCCCCATCCACCATGTTGCTGCTGGGGGATGCTAAATCCTGCTCCTAAGAGGGGGCTGCATTTTTGGCTCATACAGAGATGGCCTTTAGTGGTACAGATGCTTGGAGAAAAACTCCAAAATTGGTAAAAAAGATGCGTATTACTCTTCTTAGAAACTCAAGGAGCGCGGTGATTGTCATTTCTCCTACCCTTACATACATCTTGAGCTGTTATCACAGGGACTGACCTTGGGGTCCTCAATCAGAAGGGCTTTCACCTTGTTTCTTGACCCCCGATAAGGCATTGGCAATAAATAAATCACACCCCATAATAAATAAATAAATACAAACAAACTCTGCCCCATACCCCGGCTACTGCTTTGGCTCAACGCCTCCGGCTGTGCCAATGTTGCCTTTTATCTTTGGAAAGGTCAACGGGCAGCGCTGAGCCAGTGCGGGGAGAAGATCGATGCAAGAAGAAGAGGGTTTTTTTCAGTGCTGCTTGGTGGAGAGCAGCTGAACTTTAAAGAATTATGTAAATGCAGCATTAAGGTCAGACTTATTTTGCCAAATAGTGTCCAAAACCTGAAAAAAAAAAGGACTTTTCCCCCTGAAATAGTAGGTCTAAATGAAATTATACCTTTCATCAGATGTGCTTGAGCGGCCACCACCTGCCCTCCTTATCCTCAGCAAAAAAATCCACCCACGAGCAGGAGATTTGGGGGTGGCCTCATGTGTGTGGGGGGCAGAAGGTGGGTGATGTTCCCCACCAGTTTCTCACCCCTCTGCTGCCCCACTCACCCGTGATGAGGTTGTCCACCAAGGTGGTGGGCATGCAGAAGATGCCCACCAGCAGGTCGCTGATGGCCAGGTTGAGGATGAACATGTTGGTGACCGTCCGCATCTGGCGGTTCTTCACCACGATGAAGCACACCAGGATGTTGCCGATCATGCACATGAGGAAGATGAAGGTGTAGGCCAGGATGAACATGGCGGCCACAGGGGAGGAGTGCTGGTAGTACGCCAAGAAGGTGTAGTTCTCCCTCAGGAGGTGGCTCTCGCTTGTGGTGGAGTTGGGCCAGCTGCTGTTGGAAGGGCCTGGGGAAGGGAAGGCAGGAAAATTAAGCTGGAAGAAGATTATTCCCTTCATTTCTTAATGCTCTCAGAGGGGGGGTTTCATATTTATATCAGTCCCCAGCCTGGCTGGGTTGCATTCTTCTGGGATCATCTCAGTACCCCAACAAGTCTGCTCCTCGTTGGGTTACTTGGCCCAAGGTACCGCAGCACCTTGGCTGAGTTATTATTTTATATCATTATTTTTTTTATATCATTTTTATTTTATATCATTATTCTGTTGAGGAAGTAAAGCAGCCCAGAAGACATCCTGTCCTCATGAAATTTTTTTTTAAGGATGATGGGAGGAAGAGAAATCCCATCCCGACTCCACAGCGCTCCGGCCGTGTGGGGGCCGTGTCCGTATGGTCCCTCGCACAGCCAGCCTGGGAACATCCCTGCTCTCAGGTGCTTCTCCTTGTGCTTCCGAGGTTCACGGTTTGGGATCCCCTCAAATCTTCCTCTCACCGGCAGAGCTGCTGTACCTGAGGGAGACGGGCTGGGGCAGAGGAGACCTTGCCCCCCCCTTGCATATAAAGCGATAATTAGATGTAATTATAATTATTATCTGGGACCCTGAGAGCTTCCGATGGAGTGTGTGGGGGGGTGGCTTTTTGTCGCTACAGATCTAACAGGGGGAGTAGGTCTGTGCAGCACCCACCCTCGGGTGTCCCCGGGCAGGCAGGGCAGCAGGAGGATGCCGGGTGATGGGACTTCACTCCGGGCTGCGATTTTAAGGTGAGAAAAGGCATATTTTGGCTGGAAGGCTCAGCCTGCTTGCCTGCAGGTCAGCCCTGCTCTGCCAAAGCACTGCAAAGCCGCTGCATGGTGGGCGGCTGTATCATCCCCCCCCCTCATCCCTGTGCCAGTGCTCAGCTCGCCAGCCAAGATGCTTTTCCCAGCCACCGGGACCACCGGCTTCCCAGAGTCTCCGGCACGCAGGGAGGCCCTTCCTGGCCTCTATACCCCTGCCCCAGGCATGGGATTTGGCTAACACATTTCCAGAAGGGCTTCAGAAAAGCACCAGGGGGTTTTGCAGCACCGGCACGGGAGAAGGAGCCTCTCATAGAGCCGAGGAAACATCAGGAGCTGCTGGAGGAAAGATGCTCTGGCTGGTTGGCATCAGATGCACCTGCACCAACCGTCTTTGTTAGCAGAAGCTGTAGCCCAGACTGTCACGAGATTGCCCAAAACCTGCGGTATTAAGCCTGAAACTTTGCTGGACTTCATGTCTTTGGGCTGCAGTGCCTTGCAGCATTGGCGGGAGGTGGGTGTCCTATGGGTGAGGAATCACAGGCGGTTTCCAAAGCCAGGTGGAAGGTGAGGAAAGGAAAATACAGGGGTGCCGGGTGCCCAGGTGGGTGCCGGGTGGATGGAGGTGTCCTCTGCTCGGCGCTGACATCTTGGATGCGGTAACAAGGGGATGTGGGGGGCACCAACCCGGGGTGGGGGGTGGGGGTGATGGGCCACCCGCCTCCCTGCCTGGCCGTGGGAAAGCACTACAGGGAAAGGCTGGGATGATGGAATAGGAGTCCGGGGGGGCTGGACACCTTTTTTGGGGGGGATAAAATAAATCAGGTCGCGGTACTCACCTCTGCCATCCCCACCCGGCTCCGGGGGCTGCATCGCCGACATGCGGGCAGGATGAGGGGGGAGCTGCCGCCGGGGGAGGGGGGGGGAGTTGTGTCCCCCCCGTCCCTCCCCCGGTCCCCCACCAGCCCGGGGCTGAGCCCCGGTGCCGGTACCGCGGTGCCCGGTGCCGCCGCGCCGGTTGCGGCTGTTCGCCGGCTGCAGCGGAGAGCGATGAGCGGCGGGGGTGGGGGGGGACGGCGGGGGGACAGCCTCCCATCGCCATGGATACCGGGGTACGCGCACGCACCCCCCTCCCCCCCGCTCCCGAGGCAGCACGGCGGGGGGGCAGCCCACCGGAGGCAAAGGGAAAGCCGGAGCGGGTTTGTTCCCTGGGGAGGGACGGGCCCTGTGCCCCCCTCGCCGCCCCCGAGGTCCCCACGCTGGTGCTGGCACTTGGTTCCTCTTTTCCCTCCAGCTGATGGATGGTGTCCCCAGCAGCGCTCCCACCCGTCCTTGGTGGGGGAAGCATGCTGGGACCCCCAGCCCGAGCGAGGAGGATCCCCGACCTCCACCCCCTGTAAATCACCCGAGCAGTGGGGAAAGCAGCACGGCCCTTAGGGGTGCTGGTCCTTGCCAACTCCAGCTCCTCCATCGTTGCCAACACCAACAACCCCCCACCGCCATTTACCATGGTCTTTTACCAAAGTCAGGTTTGGGCAAGTCTAGAAGTCAAATATTTCCATCCCTGGCAGCCCCCAGCATTGGGAAGCATTTGCCCCTTAAAAACACAAAGGAGCAAACAGGGGAGATGTTTAAACAAGTTGTTTTGAGATGACGCCTGTGATTTCTCCCAAGAGAATTTTTTGCAGATGCTAAGGGACACCGGTGACCTCCCCACCACCAAGGTGCCACCATCCCTGGGCCATATCCTGAGCCCCACAGCCCGTTTCTTCCTTGGAAAGTAAGGGGCAGGACTTGAAGACCCATGCCACACAGGAGGTGGGTGCATGCTTCTGGGGACACCCACGGGGTGAGCAGTGTGTGGGGCACCTGCTGGCACTGGGTCACTTTGATTTCCATGGCGAAAAACCATAGGGGAAAAATTCCAGGGAAAATACTGCTCAGGTCTGGGCAGGATCCAGCTGGAGGCATCAGCAAAGGGATCTGCAAAGGGGCTTCTTTAGGGAGATGACTGATAACTCAAATTTAGGTTGGTATAAAAAAACCCCACGCGTAACAGGAAAACATTTAATCAGGCATTTGGCACATCACCTTATCAGCAATTCAAGGGGGAACCCATATGGCCGCAGGGATGTCCCCCACCATCCCGGCCCTGGACCGGGGCAGCAGATGTTCCCCATCACTGTCCGGGCAGGATGGATGCAGCCGAGCATCCAGCTCCCCCAGTTTTACCCAAACTTCACACCATGCACATCCCAGCTCTGCTTCGTCCCCAAGCGCTTGGCAAAACACAAAGCAGGAGATTTCCCGGCTGGGGAGCTGGCAGAGCCATCCCTTCGTGCGGGATCCCTGCTGCTTGCTTTTTATTAAGGAAAAGAAAAAAAAAAAAAAGGGATTTGCTGCCTTGCTGTGGGTTTGGGACAGAAAGAGGGATGCAGCAAGAGGGACGCAGCAGGGACGGACCTAAGCCCAACCACTCTGGCAGGCAGTCGCCCCTCGGGAGAGCTCGCCCGGGCACCCTGAGACCCCCTCAGGCTTTGGGGACAGGCTCCTCTGGTGACAGCAGCAGGTCGAAGGGGACGAGGGGCCGGACGAGGAGCCGCGCCTCGGGGCCGACGGGGTTGGCCCGCAGGTTGAGGCTGCGCAGCGATGCCATGGTGGCCAGCTTCTCCACTGGCACCTCTGCAAAAAGAGAGCACCCAGGTGAGCGTCCATCCTGGCATCGGCTGCAAACACCCACTCCCCCCCCGCCTCCCCAGGCTTTTATTGAACCAGGAACATCATCAAATAGTATTAAAATATGCGACTATTCAAGTGTCTTGGCAAGGTGTAAACACCGTGATATTAAAGGTGGACACTGCCCTCCAGTTCTCCCAGTCCTAAAAAAAACCCTGCTGGGGTGCTAAGCTGGTATTCGAAGACTTATTCCCCTGTTTTATTCCCAGTGTTGCAATGCCCAGGAGCCCTCACCAGGCTAACGGGAGAGCACGTGCTCTTTGCCCTTGTTGGACGGGATGCAAAATGGCTCTCGGCCACCACCAGGCACCCTCCTATTTTGCAATTTCCATGAATTTGGATGTTTTCCTTTACATTTACGTTTCCTTTTTACATTAAAAAAAAAAAAAGGTGCAGGTCTCATGGATGGTCCCAACATGAATCCACTGAGAACAGAGGAATGAGACCAATACAAAAACCTAACCATTAAGATCAATAAAAGATTTAGCTTTTTGTTACAAATCACAGTATTTTGGGCTTGAAAAGCCTACTGGCCTCAGTTTACCAAGAACGGTTTCGTTTTAATGTGGCCATCAAAATGACAAGAGCCTTTTACACCCCCAGCTCTGATTTCTTCTGCCAATACCTGGAGCCGAACTGCGGGGCTTTGATTATAGCTGGGTGGGCGATTATGCGATTTTTAAACCACGAAACTTATTTTGGTCTGGAAAAAAGTCTCAAACACCTTATTGGCTTTTTTGGTTTTTTTCCTCTCTCCTCCAGAGGCCGGTACTATTTTCTGTAATACACGTATTTCTTAGCAGCGCATCTCTCTCATCAGGCTGAGCTTCACATGAATTTTTTTTACCCCTCCTCTTTACACTGGATTTATTCACCGCTGCTCCCCTGTATCATTTTGCATTTTCTTTTTCCCCCTTGATGTGCAAAAATTGATTTTTTTTGGGTAGACCTTCCTGCTTAATGATCTTCTAAGGCTATACAAAAGGATAAACCCCAATTATTTAAATTTAGAGAGTTAAGGGAAGTATTTTGGAGAGCGAGCCTTGCCCTGGGTGGAAACAGCTCAGCTCTGTGGCGTAATTCAAGGTAAGGAGCGGTGACTCATCTCCGGCGTGAAGCGACAGGCAGGGCACGCAGGGCAACCTATAGGTATACTGCTGTGCCATGGGAGCCACAAACTCCTCTATGAGCAGCCCAAAGCACCACTTGCCGGCTCCCCAGCGCATTAAGCACTCGTGTTTCAGCCTGAATTATTCATGCTGGCTTTGCCAGTTAAGTGAAAAAAAGGGGGGAAAAAAAAAAAGTCTTTTTCATAATTACAGCAAACGGTAATTTTCTCAGATCGGAATATGATAATACGTGAGTGAAAAACCCAGCTCCTTGAGATGAAAGGGCTGCTGAGGCATCGGGAGGCGTCTGAGGAGGTGGGTATGAAAGGGCTGCCAAGGCATCCGAGGAGACGGGTAATGAACACTAACAGCCCTGAAGATCTCACAGCCACGTACGGCTGCAAATTGAAGGGGGAAGGACCCTCTGCTCAGCCCAGCAGAGCCGCTTCCCGGACACATTTTGACATTACCTGCATCCTTTCGTGGCCACCACCTCCTGCCAGCCTCCTCCAAACCTGCTGAAAACCTGGAAACCTGCTTGCTGGCTCCTCTAACAAAGATGCATTTTCCATGCCATTATCCCAAATTAAGAGTGGCTCTCTGATGCTCAAGAAGAGAAAACTAGCCACAGTTGCCCCCAGCAGCGACCTGCCCAGCCTTGGTAGTGGTCTCCAGCATCTCCCTCTCTGTCTCAACATCTTCTGCCTTAAACCATTAATCAAGGAATAAAGGAGAATAAAGGAAAGATAAACTGAAGCTTCAGGCATCCAAAACCCCCACGGACTTGGAAGCTGAAAATGCTAATTTGGTACCAGTCTAATTAGCAGGGAAAGAGTTAAAAGCACCGACATTAATATAGATTTCCATCTTGACTAACCTGATCTCCTTCTATGACAAGGTGGAGGAGGGAAAGGCTGTGGATGATGTCTGCCTGGACTTCATTAAAGCCTTTGACACCGTTTCCCACAGTGTTCTGCTGGAGAAACTGGCTGCTCCTGGTTTGGATGGGCATGTGCTTTGCTGGGTGAAAAACTGGCTGGAGGGCCTGTCCCAGAGAGTGGTGGTGAGAGGAGTTAAATCCAGGTGGTGGCCGGTCACCAGTGGTGTTCCCCAGAGATCAGTATTGGGGCCGGTTCTCTTTAATACCTTCATCAACAACCTGGACGAGGGGATTGAGTGCGCCCTCAGTAATTTTACAGAGGACACCAAGCTGGGTGGGAGCGTTGATCTGCTGGAGGGTAGGAAGGCTCTACAGAGGGACGTGGGCAGGCTGGATCGATGGGCCGAGGCCAATGGTATGAGGTTCAACAAGGCCAAGTGCCAGGTCCTGCCATTGGGTCACAACAACCCCACGAACGCTCCAGGCTGGGGGCAGAGCGGCTGGAGAGGTGCCTGGTGGAAAAGGACCTGGGGGTGTTGGGTGACAGCATCTGAATATGAGCCAGCAGTGTGCCCAGGTGGACAAGAAGGCCTGTATCGGCAATAATGTGTCCAGCAGGACTGGGGCAGTGATAGCCCCCCCCTGTACTCAGCACTGGTGAGGCCCCACCTCGAGGGCTGTGTCCAGTTTTGGGCCCCTCACCACAAAAAAGACGCTGAGGGGCTGGAGCGTGTCCAGAGAAGGGCAACGGAGCTGGTGAGGGGTCTGGAGCACAAGTCCTGTGAGGAGCGGCTGAGGGAGCTGGGGGTGTTCAGCCTGGAGAAAAGGAGGCTGAGGGGAGACCTTCTCGCTCCCTACAACTCCCTGAAAGGAGGGGGTAGCCAGGGGTGGTCAGTTCCTTCTTCCAAGGAACAGACCATAGGACGAGAGGAAACAGCCTCAAGTTGCACCAGGGGAGGTTTAGGATGGATATTAGGAAAAATTTCTTCCCCAAAAGGGTTGTCAAGCCTTGGAACAAGGCTGCCCAGGGAAGTGGTGGAGTCACCATCCCTGGAGGGATTTAAAAGCTGGGCAGACATGGTGCTGAGGGACATGGGTTAGTGGTAACCTTGCAGTGCTGGGTTAATGGTTGGACCTGATGATCTTAAAGGTCCCTTCCAACCTGAATGGTTCTGTGATTCTATACATAATTACACACCAGGGTTTAGAGCTTGTTGAGATGAAAAGGGCAGTTGACAGCACTAAACATCTCCTTTCAGAGCCCACAGACTCCAAGCAGGCATTAATTAATCTCCTTTTACTCCTTCTTCCCTTTAGCTGGAAAAGGCTACCTACCCTCTCAAGCTGCAGTTCAACATGTCTTAGCAGGTGACTCAGCCTTTCAGCAAGTGCATTTAAACTGGTCTGTAGCCCTGCTATCAGCTCCACTGAGAGGGCAGAGGAGGACAGGTAGGACCAAGAATGACACATAGCTACAAGAGCCCTAAGCCCTAAACCCCAAACTATTTGTACTATTTGTCACCTTTGTGCTGATGGAGAAAGCCCTTTGCCACTTTCCTATCCATGGTCTGTAGAACATCCTCCCCTTGCCTTTTATCTTCTCATCTTTTATCTGGAATGGGTTCCTCAACTCGTTATTGGACTAAGCAGGGCAACCTGGGTCCCAAATTATAAAAGGCAGCAAGATACACTTCCTTCCCCTACTGAGCTAGCTGGAGGTAGGTGGGTGCTGCTGGAGAATACTATTAGGCTGAGCTTTCAGATGCCTCAATAGCTTCTCCAAGAACACACTAGTGGCTCCTCATGAGACCCTGCTGCTGCTACAACTTGGTCTTCAGGGGGGTGAGTTGTATGTTCAGGCTGAGGGAGTTGGGGGGGTTCAGCCTAGAGAAGAGAAGGCTCTGGGGAGACCTTAGAGCCCCGTCCCATCCCTAAAGGGGCTCCAGGAAAGCTGGGGAGGGACTCTGGATCAGGGAGGGGAGCCATAGGACGAGGGGGGATGGTTTTACACTGGAAGAGGGGAAATTGAGATGAGATCTGAGGCAGAAATTCTTGGCTGTGAGGGTGGTGAGCCCCTGGCCCAGGGGGCCCAGAGAAGCTGTAGCTGCCCTATCCCTGGAGGGGTTCAAGGCCAGGTTGGATGGGGCTTGGAGCAGCCTGGTCTGGTGGGAGGTGTCCCTGCCCAGGGCAGGGGGTGGCACTGGGTGGGCTTTGAGTTCCCTTCCAACCTAAACCATTCTATGATGTGCAGGCTGGTGGTGGTGGGGGGAAATGCCATCTCCTGGGGTGAAATGAGTGTCCTGCTGCCATACTCTGGAGTGCAAAGGGTTCAAATCCTACTTGACTGTTAATGAAAATCAAAATTTGTGCTGATTAAATTCAAGCTGATGGGGTCTCCTTGGCTGTCCTTCCACTGTTGTGCCAGGCTAGTGTGGGAGGAAAAAGTCTCTATAAATAGAAGCTCCTAAATAACATATAAAACTGCATTAGCATATAGAAATGTGTATATAGATAAAAATGGGAACTCATGTGCAGGTAATTGGCACCAAGGCTCATCTCCCAGTGTGCTGTGCTCATGCAGGGCAGGGAGTTCGGTCCTCGTGTGAGCTCCGGCTGGAGGGCAAGCCAGGAGATCCCACCATGGTCCCAGAAGGTCTCCCTGGGGCTGAGATGCTTTGCCTTGGGTGGGAAGGGGTTGAGCTGCTGCGGCTCTGGGGATGCTCCATTCCCTGTGATGATATTGCTCGAAGGAGCCCAGGAGGTATTGGGGAAGGTACCTAGGAGCCATGCAGTTCCTCAAACTTTTGTTTCCTTGGAAAAAAACGGGCTGCAACACCCCTGGCTTTCTAATTTCTACCTCTTCCCTTTCTAGAAAAATGCCTAAAATAGGCTAATCTTTCCTCTTTCTGCAGCCAGAGAACATCGTGCTCATCACTAAGATATGTCCTTAAAACATTTTAGCTTGAAATTATTAATTTGTATGGTGGTGTTATTTTTCCTGAGTCTGATAACAGCAGCTGAGGGGAGCCTGGTGGGATGTGACCAAGCCTGCCAGCTGGGTTTTCCAGCTGCCCTCTCCCCCAGGATTAACCCAGCTGGGCACAACCCTTCATGTAGCCTGTCCTCCCTGTGTTTAAGCCAGGAATAACACAACAAAAAGCTGTATTCCTACCCCGCTGCAACCTGCTTGCACAAAATGAGTGGGGAAATAGGAAGTCTGGAGACCTCGGCTCCTCCATTGAGTCCTATTGGAGCTCAAATAGTGATGGAAGGAATTAAAAATGAGACTGCTTGCTCTCTGGGAGGTGGGAGAGGAAAAAAAAAAAAGGGGTGAAGAAAACCTGTGTCTCTTGCTGGCTCTGGCAGAGAGTGAGGAAGCAGCATTTAGTGTCTTGCATTTCTACAGGGAGCAGCTGATGCTGTTAATAAAACTCGTGTTGTGGGGAGGAGCTTTCCCAGCTGCAGCTGAAGCCATCCCAGATAAAACAGCAAAATTGAGTGGACTTGATATTAGCCTCTCTGGGGTTCTGCGTGGGCCGGGGGATATTTCAGCCTCAGCTCTTTGAAAGCTCGCTCCTGAATAAATCCTCTCTTATCTACGTGCTGCCCCTTTTGCCTGGCTCTCAGGGACTCCAAAGGCTTCAGCTTTGCGCATCAAAGACTTTCCTCCCACGGCGGGGTTGGGGGACGAGCGGCTCTTACGGTTCCTTTCCTTTCATTTATTTTTCAGGAGGTTTTGTAGTGTTACAGCTCCTGTTTGCTCTGGGAAATGTTCAGGTGGGCTTGTGCCCTTACTTTGCCTGGCAGCAAACATCCCAGCATCCTTGGAGCCAGGTGGGAGTAGAGTGGCTGGGTCCTGTGAGTGGATCTATTTTTTTTTTTGTTAAATCTGGTGATTTTGAGTTGCAGCTGCCTTTGAGAGCCGTATCCCAGTGTGGTGAATAGGGCAGCTTGAATGGAGCTTGATTTCCCCCTATGCCTGCAACAGCTTCGCCCCAGGAGGCAACACAAGCATTAGCAAAAGCAAGCGGCTAATGAGGCTGTGTCTATTTAGTGTCTCCCCTGTGCCTGTGTGCCCTTCCCCCTACCAAATTCTTGCTCCGTTGGCTGGATCACCAAGCCACCCTCCGCTTCAGCAAGGCTTTTGACACTGTCTCCCATACCAGCCCCATAGGTAGGCTTAGGCAGCATGGGTTAGCCGAGTGGGCAGGGAGGTGGATGGGGAACTGGCTGAACGGCAGAGCTCAGAGGGTCATCAGCAGCACAGAGTCCAGTTGGAGGCCTGTGGCTAGTGGTGTTCCCCAGGGGTCAGCACTGGGTCTGGTCTTGGCCAATATGATTCATCAGTGGCCTGGGTGAGGGGACAGAGGGCACCCTCAGGACATTTGCGGATGAGACAAAGCTGGGAGGGGTGGCTGACACACCAGAAGGCTGTGCCACCGTACAGAGAGACCTGGAGAGCTGGGTGGAGAGGAGCCTAGTGACGTTCAACAAGGGCATGTGTAGGGTGCTGCACCTGGGGAGGAATAACCCCCTGCACCAGTACAGGTTGGGGGTGACCTGCTGGAGAGCAGCTCGGTGGAAAGAGATCTGGGAGTCCTGGTGGATGCCCATGAGCCAGCAATGTGCCCTTGTAGCCAAGAAGGCCAATGGCATCCTGGGGGGTGTTAAAGAGAGCGCGGCCAGCAGGTGGAGGGAGGTCATCCTCCCCCTCTGCTCTGCCCTGGGGAGGCCACAGCTGGAGTGCTGTGTCCAGTTCTGGGCTCCCCAGTTCCAGAAGGGCAGGGAGCTGCTGGAGAGAGTCCAGTGGAGGCTACAAAGATGCTCAGGGGACTGGAGCATCTCTGCGCTGAGAAAAGGCTGGGAGCCCTGGGGCTGTTCAGCCTGGAGAAGAGCAGGCTGAGAGGGGATCTCACCGATGCTCAGTAACAGCTAAAGGGCGGGTGGCAGGAGGATGGGGACAGGCTCTTCTCAGTGGTGCCCGGTGACAGGACAAGGGGCAACGGGCACAAACTGGAACATGGGAAATTCCATCTCAACATGAGGAAAAACTTTCCTTTGAGGGTGGCAGAGCCCTGGCACAGGCTGCCCAGAGAGGTGGTGGAGCCTCTGGAGACATTCCAAACCCACCTGGACGTGTTCCCATGCCACCTGCTCTGGGTGACCCTGCTCTGGCAGGGGGTTGGGTGGGATGATCTCTAGAGGTCCCTTCCAACCCTGACTATTCTGTGATCCCTTGGCCTGGCTGCATCTGCAGGGGATGGTGGACCATGAGCAGAGCTTCAAGCCAGCATCCCTCCCTGCCCAGGGATGTGGGTTGGCATCACCGCTGGGAACTGCAGGTGCCCTGGCGTGATGCTCATCCTCCCCTCCAGTGGGAAAAGGTCCTTCTCACCTGTGATCTCATTCTCTTCCAGGTTGATGGTCTCCAGGGCTGCAATGGTGGTCAGGGGCTCGGGGAAACGCCGAAACCTGTTGCGGGAGAGGTCGATGGCCTGGAGGTGCAGCAGGGAGGTGACCTCCTCGGGCAGGCGGTGTAGGTAGTTGCCTGCCAGGTTGAGCTCTGCGGTTGGGGAAGGAGAGGACAGCGGTGGTGGGATGGTGGGGGGAAAAGATGGGGAGGGAAAAAAAAGAAAACTAATGTACAGCTTAATTTACAACCTCTCTCCCCCATGGGCTGCCAGTTCCAGCAATGGCATTCCAACTCTAAAAATTAGATTGTTTTGTTTTGTTTTTTGCTCATCTTCATGGTTTCCTGTTGTACCTTTGCCTGCTGTGAGCATCGCTTTTAGGAGCAGCGTGTTTCTTAGCTTCCTCGGGCTTTCCTAATTAAACCCCTGTAGCATTTTGCAAGCAGCGGCTGTGGAAATGAGCAATATTTCCTTGTGAAGTCGGAGCATGGCTTAAGGCTAGTTTTCTACCTTGGTGTGCCTGAACCCCTTCTGAGGTATAAACAGTGGTGGAAGAAATGTATTTATATGCAAGAAATACATATTCTATAGAGTTTAACCCTCTGGGATGCTTTTTTAGCCCCTGGAAAAGAGCTCCTGTGGGGCCAGGAGCAGCACTCCTGCATGAAAGCCCATTAGCCATGGGAACAGGAACGCAAGCCCCGCTGTCCCAGCACCCTTCTCTGGTGACACAGGGCTTTCTGCTCTATAAATACCCATGCAAGCCACCCTGCCCCTGCTAATACCTGGTATTTATAGGTCCTGCCTTATTCAGGCTGGTGCAAGGCTGTCCCCAGCCCTGGGCCATCTCTGCCCTGCTGAGACCTGGCATGTTCATCACCAGAGTGATTTGTTCACTGGTGGAGCAAAGCCCTTGCTGGGAAACAAGATTCCCCCCCCACCTTGGGGGTCACTGTGCTATCTGGAAATCAATTTTCATTTTCCTTTGCTCAAGGTGTTTCTTTTCTCCAGCTTAGGGGAGTTTTCACAGGTGATGCTCCAGCACAACCTGGGAAGCCTCCCTGGACACCCACCATGGCGGCACCCGTGCAGTACTTCGTATGAGCAAAATATTTGCTTTTAAAAGCTGCCAGAGCCCTTGGTGCTGCTGCAGGCAGGCAGCCCCCAGCATTCAAAGCCAGGGCTCTGGGTGCTTGCGTGACCGTGTTTTTTGGGCTCTGCAGGGACTGTTCCCACCTCCTGCAGCGAGTGGAGTGAGCAGCTATGGCTGATGACTCCCCGTGAGGGCTAATTAGCCAGCAGCAAGCCAGCATGCTGTCCACAGCCTGAAATGCCCCATCTCTGCCATGCCCTGTTGTGCCCAGGCCGATGTTCCCCTCCTTTTTCATCCCCAGCCCCATCCCTGGAGGGAGCCGGAGGATGAGGAGCGACCTCCCACCAGCCTGGCCACCACCAGCAGTGGCAGGGCATGAGTTTGGGACAAGCAAAACCAGTGCCTTCTACCCACGAGGGCTGGGAAGGGTAAAGAAAAATGGATTTTTAGGGGGGCTGAACTAGTGTTTTGAAGGGGGTGTGAGCGCAGAGGAGCAAAAAAAGGTGGTGGGGAAACCCTCTGGTGCTGCTGTGCCTCCTCCTGCAGCAGCCTGGGGGCTCTTTGCTGGGTCAGGGTGCGGGTGGGGATGGTTTGGAAGTGGGTGTTGTGAAGCAATGGGGCTGTCCCTTACCTCTCAGCTGGCTGAAGGTGGTGACAAAGCGGCTGGTGAGGGACTTGAGCTCGTTGTTTGCCAGTGAGATGCGGTGGATGCCCTCCGTGACGCTCCTCATGGCTTTGTAGATGCCGATGGGGAAGGCGATCAGCTTGCAGTTGGCCAGATCTGCCCCCGGAGAGACCCAGGCACTTACAATGCACCCTGGTTGGGAGGGAGCGATGCTTGCCAACTTGTCTTCCACCCCTTCACACTCGGTTTGCCTGTCTGGGTGATGCCACCTGTGGATGCTGTAATGTCCCCTGCCCTACTCCTCTCCGCAAGCCCCAAGAGTCTGCTCCCATCAGCAAAGCTAAGGCTGTTCCGCGCGGGTTAGTTACGTTCAACCCGAAATTGCATTGCAAATACTTCCAGGCTGCAATGCCCTTCTGGAGACCCTCAGCCAGCCTGGCCATGACAAATAACTTCACAACTTCAGTAATTCCCCTCCCCTGTGTCTTTACCTCCCTGGGGGTGGCCGAACAGCGCAGGGATGCCTACCCCACCGCTGACTGGGATGGGGATGGAGTGGGGCTTTCCCTGGGCTTCCTCCTGGCTGGATTTCCAGCTTTGGAATCCTCAGCCCAGGAAGGACATGGAGGTGTTGGAGTGGGGCCAGAGGAGGCCCCGGAGATGCCGGGAGGGCTGGAGCCCCTCTGCTGTGAGGACAGGCTGAGAGAGCTGGGGGGTTCAGCCTGGAGAAGAGAAGGCTCTGGGGAGACCTCAGAGCCCCTTCCCATCCCTAAAGGGGCTCCAGGAAAGCTGGGGAGGGACTCTGGATCAGGGAGGGGAGCCATAGGATGAGGGGGAACTGGTTTAAACTGGAAGAGGGGAGATTGAGATGAGATCTGAGGCAGAAATTCTTTGCTGTGAGGGTGGTGAGCCCCTGGCCCAGGTTGCCCAGAGAAACTGTGGCTGCCCCATCCCTGGAGGGGTTCAAGGCCAGGTTGGACGGGGCTTGGAGCAGCCTGGTCTGGTGGGAGGTGTCCCTGCCCAGGGCAGGGGGTGGCACTGGGTGGGCTTTGAGGTCCCTTCTAACCCAAACCATTCTGTGGTTCTCATGGCGATGGGTGCTTGACCCCATGGCAAGCAGCGGGGAAGGGAAAAGGATTTGGCTGCGCTTTTCACCTGCCAGCATTTTTGTTCTGAATTGTTTCCGTTTTCCATCCCAGGGATGTGCCAGGGGATGGAAACCCTGTATCCCGGTCCCGTGATGCTCAGCCTGGGCTCTGCTGCCCGCCCCCTCCCCAAAGCCATGTTGGGGGCTGCAGGAGCTCGGTCCTCCCCTGCTTCTCCTCTCGCTCAGGGGGATGTCAAGAGACTGAGCCACAAAGCTGAGACTCGGTGTTTGCTGGTTTGTACCCCAGGGCACCCAGTGTGACTAAAAATGAGCGCCTTTCATCTCTCCCTTTTGATGAACTGCGTGCGGCTCTTGGATATTAGCTAGAAACAGGGAAATTGCAGAAAAACATAAATCCGACGAGGCGACGCAGGGAGAGGTCTGGCTCCCGCTGTCACTCGTGAGGAAGGGCTTTATCCCTGGAGCAAGTCTCGGGGGATTATGTGTCATGACTGGGATCCCACTTAAGCTTTGGAGGGGGCTGAGAGCCCTTTGGAAGAGCCTTTCCCTTCCCCAGGGATGTGGGATCCTCGGGGGCAGCACCCGGAGGTGGGGCCGGCAGCTTTTTTTAGACCATGGCAGCAAAAAATAGAGCCCTGCTCCCAGCTACCCGATCCTTCTCTGGGCCCCAAGCGTGAGCTGAGCCGGAGTGCCGGGCTTACCCAGGGAATCCGTTTTGTTCTCCACCGTCTCATTCACCTTCCTGGCCACCCGGGCCACCGCCTCGCCCATCCGCTTCTGCATGCGGGCACCTGGTCCCGCTGGGGACACGCTTCGGCCGGGGGGATCCACGGCTGGAGGGAGAAACCAGCCGCTCCGACCTCTCGGGAGAGGGCTGCTAAAAATAACCTTTGGGATCGGCCTTCCCAGGGGAGGGAGGGAGGCTGTGCTGGGGCTGGTATGGCCCTCACAGGGTGAGATTCCCAGCTTTCCAGGATGGTTCATTTGGGATATGGGGATCCCCTCCGGGGCTGTCATATCCCTTTCCTGGTGATCTGGGGCTGGTGTAGTCCTTGGGGTGCGGGATTGCCAACTTTTTGTGTTGGCACATTTGGGATACAGGGATGTAGTCCCTTTCCTGGTTTGCAATATGGGGCTGCATCCCCTTTCCTGGTTTGTGATACAGGGATGCATCCCCTTTCCCAGTGATCTGGGGCTGGTGTAGCCCTTGGGGTGTGTGAGTCCCAACTTTTTGGGTTGGTACATTTTGGATATGGGCCTGCATTCCCTTTCCTGGTCTGGGATATGAGGATGCACCTCCTTTCCTGATGATCTGGGTCTGGTGTAGGTCTTGGGGTGCGGGATTGCCAACTTCTCCTTTTGGTACATTTGTGATACAGGGATGCAACCCCTTTCCTGGTTTGGGACATGAGGATGCATCCCCTTTCCCAGTGATCTGGGGCTGGTGTAGCCTTTGGGGTGCAGGATTGCCAACTTTTGGGGTTGGTACATTTGGGATACAGGACTGCACCTCCTTTCCTGGTTTGGGTTATGGGGATGCACCCCCTTTTCTGGTTTGGGATATGGGGATGCATTCCTTTCCCCAGTGATTTGGGGCTGGTGTCGCCCTCGGGTAACAGGATTCCCAACTTTTTGGACTGGGACTTTTGGAATATGGGGATGCATCCCCTTTCTTGCTTTGGGATATGGGGATGCATATGCATTCCTGGCTTGGAATACAGGGATGCGTCCCCTTTCCTGGTTTGGGGTATGGGGCTGCACCCCGTTTCCTGGTATGGGATATGGGGCTGGTGTTAGCCCTTGGGGTGCAGGATTGCCAACTTTTGGGGTTGGTACGTTTGGGATGTGGGGCTGAACCCTCTTTCCTGGTTTGGGATGTGGGGATGCATCCCCTTTCCCAGTGATCTGTGGCTGGCATTGTCCTTGGGGCGCAGGATTCCCAACTCTTTGTGTTGGTACTTCTGATGTAGCTCTTGGGGTGTGGGGTTCCCAACTTTTGGGGCTGGTACATTTGGGATACGGGGCTGCACCCCCTGTCCTGGTTTGGGATACGGGGACGCGTCCCCTTTCCCGGTGACTTTGATCAGCTCGTTCCCTTTCCTGCTGACTTTGATCAGCTCTGCTCAGCCAAAATGTTTTTGGCAGAAGGAGCCCAGGACGGGAGGACCCGCTTAGCACGGGAATTCTCAGGGGAAACCCCCCCTTACCACCCCACCCCCCCCAAAAAAAGCCCACCCCACCCCCCCCCAAAAAAAGCCCACCCCACCCCCCCCCAAAAAAGCCCACCCCACCCCCCCCCAAAAAAAGCACTCTTCCCACGCCGGGAGTCGAACCCGGGCCGCCTGGGTGAAAACCAGGAATCCTCACCGCTAGACCACGTGGGAGGACACAAGAAGCCTTCGCCCGCCCCCGCGCCTGCCCCCTACCGGCGGCGGGCGGAGCCGGGCGGCGGCGGGACGGGACGGGCCGGGAAGCGGCGGGGGGGGACGGCCCCGGAGGGGGGTGACACGACGGGGCGGGGGGCGGTGCCGCCCGCTCCGCGCCGCCTCCGCGGGGACAATAGCGCGGGGCCATGTCGTCCGCCGGCGGCCGCCAGCCCAGCCAGAGCCGGGCCATCCCCACCCGCACGGTGGCCCTCAGCGACGCGGCCCAGCTCCCCCCGGACTACTGCACCACCCCCGGCGGCACCCTCTTCTCCACCACCCCGGGAGGTAAGCGCCGGGGGCGGGCGCACACACACCGGGGCCTGCCGCCTCTCCCAACGCCGCCTATCGCCCCTATATCGCGCCTCTATGTCGTGTGTATCGGCGCTTAAAGCAAGCCGCCACTCTTTTACCGGGGGTGGCAACCGGCCCCGGTGGGACGTGGCCACCGGGGGGGGCGGGGGCGGGGGGGGCCTCGACTCCCCCGCGGGGTGTCGGCGGCGAGGTGGGACGTGGCCACCGGGGGGCTCGACGGCGAGTTGGGACGTGGCCGCCGGGGGGCTCGACGCCCCCGCGGGGTGTCGGCGACGAAGGGTGGGTTGGGGGGGCAAGGGGGGGCAGAATGGGGGGCTCTGCCCCGTCCCGCTTTGACCCCCACCCTCCGGGGCTGGAGCATCTCCCCCGTGGTGCTGGGGGGAGAGGGGCGCGTGGGACATTTTGGAGCGCCGGCATCCCCGGGATGCCTCCCCACCCCTGCCATGAGTTCGCCGGGCCTCATGGCAAGCTCCACGGGGCAGCTGGTAGCCAGGTGCCAGCCGGGGGTGTTTATCCAGCGCCGAATTATCGCCCGTCGTGCCCAGATAAGAGCGGGCGGAGCGGCGGCGTGTGTGTCCCCCCCACGCTTATCCTTGAGGTCCTTGGCCAGGGCGCCTGTCCTGCTGGGAGACTCTTGCTGCTGCCGGGCCGGATTCCCCCCCGGCCCCCTGCTATCCTTATCCTCTTATCCCATTTCTTCCAGGCACCCGCATCATCTACGACCGCAAGTTCCTGCTGGACCGCCGCAACTCCCCCATGGCCCAGACCCCGCCTTGTCACCTCCCCGATATTCCCGGCGTCACCAGCCCCGGCTCGGCCGGCGGCGGCGAGGAGCCCAAAGCGGATGCCAACAGCCTGAACCACCAGGAGGGGAAGCCATCCATGGGTAAGGGACCCCCGGGTTGGGGTGGCATTTGGGGTGACACCCCTCCCCCCCCCCAGAACACACCTTAATGCTTGTCCCCTTGCCTCTCGCCAGGGGACGACGCTCAGTTCGAGATGGATATCTGAGCGGGTACCACGGAGCGGCAGCAACTCCCCAGACCTGCGCACACCCCGTTTGGCTTAGCAGGATCCGTCTCGGCGAGGGGGAGGTGGCAGCGGTCCCCGCCGGCGTTCCCCCCCACCCCCCGCTTGCCTTTACCCCCCTTCCTCCTTTCCAGGGAGCGCGGCTCTGGCTTCTCCCCCTTTGTGGGTGACCGGTCCCAGCAGGCGCTGCATGGAGCATCCCTTCCAGATCCCTTCCTCTGCCCGCCATCAGCCTGATCTCCTCCGGGCTGCTTTTTAAACCATCCCTTTGCCTCTTCTGCTGCCTCCCCCCCTCCTAAAAATACCCCAAACCCCTCTCGTTTCCCCAAACCTCCCATTGCCAGTTCGGAGCTGCGTCACCCCCCTCCTTTGCCCCTTCTCCCAGAAAATTCGGGCAGCCTCTCGGGAGGAGGGGGAAAGCGTCCCTTCTAAAACTGGGCACCGGCTTGCACCCCGGGGAGGGGTTTTTTTCCTTTTTTCGGTTCCCTCGGGACCTGTTGGCATTCAGTGGGGGACAACGTTCCCTTTGGTGCTCCAGGTGTGTGCATCCCTCTCCTACCCAGATTTCTTCCGTCTCGGCCCTTTGACTGGGGGCCGCGTCCTCGAAGCGACGCAGCATAGGTTACAAAAAAAAAAAACAACCCCTGCTTTTACTTTTTTTGGTACTGAAAAGGGGCACTTTACCGGCAACACTTCTTTTTCCGGGCTGGGAACGAGCGCCTCCGGGAAAGTGCTTTCCAGTGCTTTTATTTTTTTAATATCCTCTCACCTTTAAAATGTGAATAATACAGGAGCGAAACCCTTCGGCGCCGTTGGATGTCCTGGGGCGCCGCGGGGAGGGGGATGCGGGGTGGGATGCCGCAGAGATGCGGTGCTGTGGCCGGCAGCATCCCGGCGGCATCCCAGCAGCATCCCAGCTGCGCTCCGGTTGCGGGGTGCCGGCATCGGTGCTGTCCTCCCCTGGAATTTCATGCTGGGTCTTCCCCTGGACGAGTCGTGCTGCCATAAAGAGTTTCCGTGGTAAAACCGGCGGTGGCTTTGCGGCTTGGCACGTGGTGACCATCCTGCCCATGCCCAGCATCTTGAAACCTGTTCCCCCCCCCCCCAACCCCCCTGGAGACGGGATTTATTTTTTCCCCTCTCCTGGTGCAGCTCTCGCCTCGTAGAGCAGTGTTTTCGGTGAGCGGGTCTGTGGCAGGGGGGGACATGCCACGGCAGTGCTGTGTTTTACCCCTGCCCTCTCCCCGAGCCCGCCAGCCCCCCTATTTGTTTTTTGTTTTGTTTTTTTTTTGTTTTTTTAATTGCCTGCCCTTAACTGGGAGCCGTTCGGCAGCTTTGTGACCTTCTCAAGTGCCATTTTATCAGCCCCCCCCCGAGTGCCTGCTCCAGCCGTCCGTCCGTCCGTCTGTCTGTCCATCCATCCATCCATCCATCTGTCCTCCCCCCCTTGCCGGGGTCCCCCCCCCATCCCGGTACCCATCTCGGGGGACCTGTTGCCTGCCGGGGCGGTGGCATGGGGACATATCTGCGCCGCAGGCTTTCTGCACTTTCCATCGGGTAATTTATTTCTCTAGGTGTGTTTGATGCGGCGGCTGGTTGCGAGCTCCCGTCTTCCAGCCGCTTTTCTGGCTGGGGAGGGGGTCTGGTGCTCGTTTTGGGGGGGGGAAAGCAAAAAAAAAAAACAAACCCCAAAAAACCCCCCAAGGGAATGGGATGCCTCTCCCATCCTTTCCCTTGGATGGTGGGATGCAACGTGAACTCGCAGCCGGCCGTCGCAGGCGCACGAGTGAGTGAGTGCGAGTAGAAATATGTAGATGCGTGCGGGTGGGTGGTGGTAAGACACACACAAAGATATATATATTATATATAAATAGATATATTTTCCTTAAAGGAGGGTCTGTTAGGTCCTCGGGTGGAGGGGGCGGAGGGCAAGGGCATCCTTTGTGGAGCAGGGAGGTGGCCACCGCGGATGCAGCCACTCGTTTGCGGAAACCTGCTCTCCAAGCAAAAAAAAAAAATATATATATAAAAAACGCCCCCATATCCGAGGACAACTCAACTTAGGGACAGGAGCCGGAGGGAAACCACTTTTTTTTTTTTTTTTTTCTCCTAAAAGCCCCTTTTTCTCGACCTCCTTTCGTCTCCGTTCGCCATCCCAGCAGTTTTCTCCCAGTTTTCTAGCTGGGTTGGGGGCTGAGGAGCGGGGAGGGGGGGGTCTGGCCTCGCCTGGGCAGCTCCTCTGCCAATCCGGGTTACGGATTTGGGTCTGCGGGTGGGTGGGTTTGTGGTTTTTTTTTTTACTGTCTCTTCAAGCAGGTGTTTGGGAGTGGAAAAGCTCTCGCCAGTGGTTGCTGTTACAGGGAAATCAATAAAGATCTTGGTTCTATTAAATTGAGGCGCTGGAGGTTTCTTCTCACCGTGACTCGGGGTGCAGGGGTGGGATTTTCCCGTCCCTTCAGAGCAAACGCCGCCTGGGCTTCACCCCGCCCCTTGCGGGCCAACCACCTTATTTTTTTTTATTTTTTAATTTTTTAAATTTAGTTTTATTATTATTTTTTTATTTTTTATTTTTTATTTTTATATTTTTAATTTTTAATTTTTTATATTTTTAATTTTTTAATTTGTTTAATTTTTAAAATTTTTTATTTTTATTTTTATTTTTAATTTTATTTATTTATTTAATTTAAAAAATGTTTACCTTTTTACTTTCTATTTTACTCTGCATTTTTTATTTTTCATTTTGTTTATTTTTATTATTTTTATTTTTGTTTTATTTTTTTTTAAATATTCCCTCCCCCCTCCCCCCCCCAAATTCTTTAGGTGAGCTGCTTTCCAAATTTCCAATTTGGAAAAAATAAAAAATTTTTAAAAATTAAAAACAAGAGGGGGGATCCGGGCCCAGGAGAGTAACTCCGGAGCGAGCCCCCATCTCTGGGCGGGCAGAACTCAGCGTTACAAAAAGCAGGGGAGGGTCTGAGCCAGAACCGACAGCCGACGAGGTGGTGGGGGGGAAGGGAAAACTCGATTGCAAAATTTTCATGTGCAGAAAAATGGGGTTTTAACGTAGAAAGGGCTCCCGCCTGTGGAATTGCTGGAAATTGGACGTTCATCCTGCAGAAATGTCTAGAGACGCCTTGGGCATCCAACCGGAGAGGTGCCAAGGGGATGGGACATCGACCCGCACTCCAAATGTCCAAATAACCCCTGGATTTAAGCTTAAATTGCAACCCCCACCCCCCCCAGCAATTTCACACGCTGCCGCTAAATCCATTTTTGCACCAACCTGGGGGTACCTCCCCCCCTTCCCGTCTGTCCTCCCCTTCCAGACGATGCCGAAATCTCATTTACCATCCCGAAATCTCATTTACCTTGCTAAGGCTGCCGTGTAAACTGGGTTTCAGCTGCTGGGGGTGGGACCGGGGGGGGCTGAAAAGCTGTTGCAAAGCCAAAGCCGCCTGGCAAATCGGTGCTGGGGGTACAACCATGGGGGCCCCCCAACGTCCACGAGCATCCCTCAGCCTTGGGCTGCTCCTGGAGGGGCCCAGCCCAGGCTCCTGCATATATATATTTTTATTTTTATTTTTATATTATTTTATTTTATGTTTACTTTATTTTTATTTTATTTTTACTTTATTTTATTTTTATTTATTTTTATATTTATTTTAATATTTATTTATTTATTAAGTTTTTATCAGCCTATTTATTAAGTTTTAATCAGCCTTTTTCGCTCAATGTTGGGTGGGTGTGAGCAGCAAAAGGCAGAGGGGTGTCCCCCCCCGGCCTCCATCCGCCTCCTGAGGGTCCCGCATTTTTGTGGGCGTCTCGGCAAACTGCCGATGCCCCCGGGAAACGCATCGGTCCAGGATGCCGCTCCGCCTGTGGAATACTGCCAGCATTCCCAAACCCACGGGTGATGCCGGGAGGGAGGGGTGTGGAGGGATGCCCAGGTTTTTTTGGGGGGACGATGACGACAACACCACTAGAGCATCCCGGTCCTGCCGTGACCTCCTGTGGACGTGGGCGCATATGGCAGCGGGCGGGAGTCCAGGAAAGGGCTGTCACATCGCACTGTCGCCCGCGTTATTATTTAATTATGATTATTAAATAATTTTTATTCCTACTCTCTTGCTTCGTCGTGCTCCCCTCTGGCCTGATCCCGAGTGAAAAAAAAAGGGATGTAGGAGGAAGGGTAGAAAAGGAAGCGAGGAAACCCTTTTCTTCGGAGAAATTTCTGCTGCCTCCAGTTGCGCCTGCCCATATTCCAGCTCTGCGGGTTCTTCCTCACCTGAAATCACTGTTAAAGGGGGACCTAAAGCCTGTCGGGGCAAAAAAACCCCCCCTTGGAAACAGGCAGCGAGGCTTTCTAAAAATGAAAAGAAAATAAAAATAAGACATTTTTTTCCTTCCGCTATTGAACTGACCAGAGAGCGGCGGATCGTGGCTTTGGCCTTTTTTTTTTTTTTGAAATGGGAAACGTTGGCGGCTTTGGAAGCGCGCGTTGTCCGGAGGAGAGGCGAAAAAGATGCTGATGAGGCATTTTGGGAGCTCCCGTCCTCCCGGCTCGACTCAGCCCGTGCGATGCCAAGCTTGGGGGAGTGACAACTGTTTTCCTCCCAAATTTTGGGGTGTTTTGTAGCGGTTTTATTTTTTTAAATCCCGGCTTACAAAGCCCATGCAGCGAGGTACAAAAACCCTGGGTTTTGGAGCACTCCTTGGGGGAATTCCTTGGTGCCGATTCGGGAGCTAAAAATGGAGCATTAAAAAAAAATATAAAAAATTATAAGATTTTGACCTAGGATTGAAGCTGGATAGTGAGCTGTAAGCGAACCAAGCCAGGGTAGTTCCGTAGGCAGCAGGGGGAATGGAACTTCGGTGGGATTTGTAGCCCTTGGTTCGGGTTTTTAAACCAGAGTAGCTGCCATGGCTCCACTGGGGCCTGCCCTGCGGCATCCGCCTGCAAAATTAGGCAGAATAGAGGGTATTTTGGCCGAGCCGAAGGCCGGGGAGCCTGGCTAATATCTAGGATCCCGATTAACAAACTTTCCAGCCCTGCTTTCCAGCCGTTACCATTTTCGGACAGGCTCCGGGCTCCGTTTACATTCCTGGCCCTCCTTCCCAGCCCCGGTGAGCGCCTTCACGCGTTTTTTCTTCTTTTTGCCTTCGGCCTGTCGGCGTCCTGTAAACATCGGTTTGGCGGTGCTGGCCGGAGCAGCGCGGCGGCGCTGGGTGTGAGCAAGGCTGCAGCGCCGGGGCGTTGCAGGGGGTGGTCTCCGGGGGAGGTGGGGTTGGGGTTCCTCCAAGGTGCAGGGGGGGTTGACCTAAATGAAACAGGGAGGGGAGGGCAAGCAGGAGCTGAAGGAACTGGGTTTTAATGGAGTGGCTGAAATAGCATCTTTCCCACAGCTGGGGACGAGAGAAGACTAAAGTCACCTCGTGGCTTTACTCCGTGGTGTGGTGGAAACCAGCAGAAGATGGGCAGACCTTGAGGCTGGCCCTGCTGGCGCCGGCAGAGCCGTCACAGGAACCCACCAGGGTGCCCACATGTGCAGGAGAGCAGCCAGGTGGGCAGCAGCCTTATTTCTCCAGGGACCCGTCACCTGTGCAGGACAGGAGCTGGCGTACCAGCTCTGATGGCCGTGGTGCTGGTGGCGACGTGGGTGCACCTGGTCACAGAGCCATCGGGAGCCTCTCCTGGTCCTGCCCTGGCTAACATTTCCATGAGACCTCCCAGGTCCTTCCAGCAGGCTCTTGGGGACCGGTGGCTCCCACCTGCACCACTGGCATTGGGTCCAAGGTGGGACTGGCCCATCCTTGGTCTCCACCACTGGAGTCCCTGCTGTTGCGGGCAAGGAGGGATTGCTCTGAGACCTGGGGGAAGGCTGGAGCCACCCTGGTGTTTCGGAGGATATCTCCAGGTCTACACCCTCTCCACCATGCCCTGAAAGCCTCCCGCAAGGTGGGGAGACCAAGCGTGGAGGCTCTGGAGATGGCTTGGTCTTGGGCCACGCTGCCGTAACCAGCTGTGTTTGGGGCTGTGAAGGGGATGCTGCGTAGCCAGCTTGGTTCAGGGCAGCCGCTTCCCACCCTACCCACGCTTCGGAGCCCTGGGACCTGCCTGTCCAACAACGTCGGGGGGAAGGAGATGTCCTGGGGCTGGGCGGAGGTGAGGCGGGTTCCATCTCCAGCAGGCTGCAAGGCTTAAAATTAGCAGAAAGTGCCGATTCCTCTGCCAGCTTCAGCTCTCGGCTTGCTTTTCAAAGTTGGGCTGCGTGCTTGCAGAAGCGAGCGCTGGACCTTTACTTTCCCGGTGCGAGTTTTGGGGAGCAATCCCCCTTGGCACGATAAAGCCACGGGGGAAGGGGATTTCACACCAGTCCCAGCCTGGATCCAGCGGCATCCCTTGCCCTGGCCCCCATCACTCACATCCCTCCTTCCTTTCCCGATTTTGTGAAGGAAAAGGGCTTTTTGGCTGTGAGAGGCAGTGCCCTGATGCTCCCCAAACTGCTCTTGTACTTCTGATCCTGGCTGGGGTGGTGGCATCTGCTGGTCTTCCGTCTGTCCCAGGGGGCTGACACCAGGAGGGGATGTGAAGGATCAGTGTGACTGGGGGATGCCGTGTCCGGGGGGTCCCCAAGGGGACCGGTGCTGTGCCTGGGGGCTGCTGTGTCTGGGGAGTCCCTGAGGAGATGGGTACTGTGGCTGGGGGCTCCTGAGTCCTGGGGGTCCCTGAGGGGGAGGATGCTGTGGCTGGGGGATGCTGTAGCCTGGGGATCCCCAAGGGGATGGGTGCTGCCATGCCAGGGGGTCCCCGAGGGGATGGGTGTTGTCTGGAGGATGCTGTGTGCTGTGGGGTCTCTGAGGGGACAGGGGCTGCGGCTGGAGGATACTGCGTGCCAGGGGGTCCCTGAGGGGACAGGTGCTGTGACTGGGGGATGCTGTGTCCTGGGGGTCCCCAAGGGGATGGGTGTTGTAGCTGGGGGCTGCTGTGTGCCAGAGGGACCCCAAGGGGATGGGTGCTGCCTGGAGGATGCTGTGTCCGGGGGGGTCCCTGAGGGGGCAGAGGCTGTGCCTGGAAGATGTCATGTGCCATGGACCCCCTGAGAGTGTGGGTGCCAGGGGGTTCCCGGGGGGATGGGTGCTGTGGGTGTGGGATGCCGCATGCCAGGGGGTCTCCGGGGGGGTGGGTGCTTCATGCCAGGGGTTCCCTGAGGGGGCCGGTGCCGTGTCCGGGGAGGGGGTGTCCCCGCAGCGCTGGGGGGGTGCAACGTGCCGAGGCACCGCAGGGGGCCGGTCCCGGGTTGGGGGAGGGGGGGGTGTCCCGGGCGGGGGGCGGTGCCGGGCGGGCGGGGGGCGCGGCGTGGGGCCGGACGGCAGCGCTGCCCCTCCTCCGCCTCCGCCTCCGCCTCCTCCCCCCGCCGAGGCGCCGGCGGTCGGGGCGGCCGCGGGGCTGCGCTCCCGCCACCCCGCTCCCGCCGCCCCCATGGGGCGCCCGACGGCGCGGCCAGCCCGGCGCGGGAGCTGAGCCCGGAGCCGCCGACAGGTACCGCATCCCCCCCGGGATCGGGCATTACCCCCCGGGACCGAGCATCCCCCCCCGAGACCGGGCACCCCACCCTCCTCCCCCCGCCGGGACCGGGCACCCCCGTCTCCCGGGACCGGGATTCCTCTCCCGCCTCCCGCGACCGGGCATCTCCTCCCCCTCCCGGGACCGGGTATCCCCTCCCACCCTCTCCGGGACCGAGCACCGCCCCCCCCCCCAACGACTCCTGGAGCCGCCGCCAGGTACCACATCGCCCCACGGGGACAAAGCATTTTCCCCCCGGGACTGAGCATTCCCCCCCCCGGGACCAGGCATCCCACTCCCCCTCCCGCCGGGACGGAGCACCCCCTCTCCCGGCACCGGGCATCCCCCCCGCGAGCTCGGGGCCGGGCATTCTCCCGCCCCAGGACCGGGCAATTGCGCCCCACCCGGGGCAGGGCATCCCTTCCCACCCCCCCGGGACCGGGTATCCCCCCCTCCTCCCGGGACCGGGCATTCTCCCCCCGCCTCTCGGAGCCGGGCATCCTCGCCCCTCCCGGGACAGGGAAACATCTCCCTGGAGCGCGTTCCCTCCACCCCCGCGGGACCAGGCTGCCCCCTCCCGGTACCGGCCATCCCTCCCCCCTCGCCAACCCTTGCCGGGGCCGCCTCCCCCCTTCATCCCCTCCCCGGTGTTGTGGGGGGTCGTTTCCCAGCCGGGTGCGTGGGGAAGGGGATGGTGGTGGTGCTGGTGGTGGTGGGAGATGTGGGGGGGTGGGGGGGTGGGAGGAAGCTTTATTTCACCCCAGGAACTCACCCCCCCCCCCCCCCCTCCCAGCGTGGGCAGTGAGGTGCCCACACCCCAATGTGGGGGGGTTTAATCTGCAGCCAAGGCTGTGTTTCAAACCCTTAGAAAATAGAGGGGTGAGTGGTTTTGAGGCCCAGCATCCGCCCCGCGGTGTCCTCCCGGCTCTTGTGCCTCTTGCAGTCCCGTTTCCTATTGAAAAAAGGGGCTTTTTTTTCCTCCCTCTCCGCCTGGAAGCCAGCCCCGCCGGAGGCTGACCTGGGCCCGGAGCCCAGCACGGACGGCTGCCGGTGCCAGCCATGCCCGCTGTGGCCGGAGCACCCCAAACTGACTAGTTTTGGGGTTTGCATCTCGTCTGCTTCCCCTATGCCCCCAGTAGCCATCTGGGAAATGGGCTCTGAAACAGGGGAGCTGCGGGATGGCTCCCTCTCGGAGGATGAAGATGGAGGAGGAAGAGGAGGGGATGTAACTGCAGCCCCTTCCTTGCTCCGGGAGCATCCCAGGCTGGGGTTTGGCTCCGCAGCCTCCTGTTCGGGGAGCGCAGGAGGAGCATGAAACCCAGGATCGCTCAGCCATGGGTTTTCCACGGGCGCCTACGTGCCGGCTACGTCGTGGAGTCTGGTGGGCTCTCGCCCCCCATGTCGGATGGGGTCACCCAGGCAGAACTGGGATGTGGAGGATGCCCTCCAAGCACTGGCTGCCTGCTCTGGCTCAGCTTCTGCCCACCATCTCTAGCTGCTGGGACTGAAAACTTCCAGAAGCTGCCTCCAGGCTGTATTTCCTATGGCTGCCGGACTTTTCCGGACCCCTTCCTCCACCCTTTCCCCTGTGCATCACTCCTCTGAGCATCGCTGGTGGGGGGGATGAACACCGCTGCTTCTCCCTGCCATGGCACTGGGGACATCCCAAGCTGTGTTAACCCCCCCGGCATGGGTGTGGGGGGGCAGCAGGTTTTGGGGGGGGGCCGTGCTGGGGGCGTGCAGGCGATGCCTGTGTGTGGGGGGGTGCAGGCAGCGGCGGTGGGACATTTCCTTCCTGGAAGGCAGGAAGTGATTATGTCTCTTGCACGAATGACACGGAGCCTAAAAATAACCGGCAGGTCTCCGTTGTGAGACAATACACCCCCCCCAACAACGGGATTTGCTTGATTTTGCTTTATTTAAGTGCAGGTTTGGGGGAAGCGAGGGGGAGGGAAGAGAGACCGGGGGGAGCGAGCTCCATGAAACCACCGAGTGTGTGATGCTGGGCATAAGGTGCTGCTTTTCTGGCAAAAAAAGATACGGTCGGCGGCAGCAGCCCGGCTTTGAAAAGTGGCCCCCATGGAAATGGAGCCCCCGTCCAGTTGGCCTCCACCAGCCTTTTCTCCCCCCCCCCATTCCGGCCCCGTGTCGGGAGGGGAGCCGGTGGTTAGCACAAAAATAGCACAAAAATCATAGCCCTCGCCTTTCCCGAAACGCCCTGGCCGCCTTTCTCGTGGCACTGGGGGTTGGGAGCGGGAGGGTGCTGTGGCATGGGGGTGCCATTCCAGAAGCGAGGGGGGGCATGGGTCCCCCCACCCTTGGGGACACCCCTCACCCCCCCACCCCCCGCCACCGGGGAGGGGGTCATGCCGCCAAATGTGGGCGGAAAATTTGGTGGAGCGGCTTTTGGGGAGTGTTTGGTGGCTGGGGGTTGCGGGGGGGGGAAGCTCCACTGTCTCTTTGGAGATGCCCCCGGCCTTTATCTCCATCCTTTATGGCTTTTTTTTTTTTTTCCTCCTTTTTTTTTTTTTTTTTTTTTCTTTGCGCTGTTGAAAGGCGACTCTTCAGTAAGCATCGCTCGCAGACCTTGAAACCGCTGGCAGTGCAACCGGTGCTTGCAAATCAGGGCTTTTGTTCCTCTTTTGCCATTGATTAAAAACTCCTCTCTTGAACGTCGGGCGGCCTGAGCATCTCCTGCCTGGCGGGGAGCCGCCTCTCGGCCCTGCGAAGCCGCACCCCAGGGTCTGGCGTGGTGTATGCCACAAAAAAGGCAGTAAAGAGGTTTTTTTTTGGAGGGTTTTTTGGAGGTGTTTTTTTTTTTTTTTAGGAGGGGAGAGCGTGCCTGCGGTAGCGGCTCATCCCAAGGGCATCCTGGGCTGCTGGTGGCCGTTACAGGTGGGCTCTGTGCAAAATCGAGGTGGCTCAGCCCAAAAAAGGCTTAAAAAATCCCAAGATGCTCACCTTAACATCTTAATTTCTCCTGGGTTTTGCTGAGCGAGGAAGGTTTGACGCTGGTGATGATTAATTCAATGTAAAGCAGGTTTGGGCCTGGGGGATGCAGCCTGGGTACTGCTCGCGCTACCTCCCACCGGCTACCAGCATCCTCCCCATCAGTGGCCGCCCCTGCAGCGGGTCGCACCTGCATTTTTGGGGTGAAATGCCTGCATGCCGCCTTTTTCTCCCCCTTTCCCCCCTCCCTTGTCTCAAGCAGCTTTCCCTGACTTCAGGGTAAGGAGTTTTAAATCAAGTGGCTGAAGGCGGGTCGGTCACGTGGAGGACGGGGATGTGGCGCTCGGTTTTCTGCCAAAAAGGCCGGAGCGCGCCGGGGAGGGGGTGTGTGTGTGTGTGAAACGCCGGGGCCTCGTTATCCCTGGCGATAATGAGGTTGTCCCGGTGTTCCTGCTTGGATTTGGGGGACGGCATCCCGTGGGTGCTTTGCCCTCCTCCCTGGCAGATGCCGACGGTGGAGCACAGGGCGCGTAGGGGATCAGTGGCACCGATTGAGAAATACCTCGCTACTTTCTAGGAAACGCTGCTTTTTCAGTTATATTTTTGGCTGTCGGCGCTGGCTCTCGGAGGAGCCCGGAGCCCATGAGAATGGAGGGCGGTTGCTTTTGCTCTTTTTAAAAATAATAAAACAAGCGTGGCTTGTAAAATCAGAGCTGTCTGCTGCAAAGCCGGCTCTCCAGAGCCTTTCCCTCCCCATTGCAGAGCGCTTTTGAGTTGCTTTCAGGCATTTTGGGTCGTGTTGCTTCCTTGCCTCGTTTTACCCTCTGCAGCTCCGTGGGCGAACCACGTGTTTCAAAGCAACCACGACTTAATGTGTTACTTCTCACCTTTCCTTTTTGTTTTATTATGTTGGTTTTTTCAATTACTTTTTAATAATAAGCCAAGCTGCTTCCTTCCGGCATCACCTGGAACAACAGGAGCCCGGTTCCCACGCAGCCTCTGCTCCAGGATATCTCCCAACGCACGCTGGGCTTGCTGTTTGTCTGTTATTTTATTTTTTATTTTTTTTGGAAAAAGAGGGCTAAAGAGCACGCTGGGGCGGGGGGCTCGGCTCCAGTGCTTCCTCCGGGATTCGGTGATGCCCCTCTGGCAGCACCGGGGCTTCCTGCCGGCCGCCGCCGTGTTTCCTGCCTCCCTTGCTTGGGTCAGCGATGCTGGTTTTTCCCCCCTCCAACCCCCGGTCCCTTGCGGATGCATCCATGCCGGAAAAGTTCTAGGGTTGCCTCGCACCCAGGGGAGGGATGGATGGGTTAGGAGGATGCTGCAATTGCTGCTGCTTCCCCAAAGGCTTTGCATTTCATTAAAAAAAAAAAAATATATATATATATATGTATATAAAAAAAATTAAGCCGGGGATGCATGGAGGGAGATTTATTTGATTTATTTCCTGCTGTCAATGAGACAGCCGGGCAAGCTCACGCTTCCTCCTCATCGCGGCGGCCGGGGCAGATGCATCCTGCAGCTGCAGCCCGGCCGCCCCCTGCTATATTTAGTCCATTGTTTGCTCCGGCTTTTGAGTCCTTTCCAGGTCCCTGGGCTGCGGGAATAACCCCCATGCCGGGCGGCGGGGGGCAGAGAGAGGAGCGGCTCTGCGAAAAAGTGGAGGGGGGCTGAGCACTGTGTGCCATTGTGACTTATGTGGGCGCCGTCACCTCTCTCGAGATGCTCAAGCAGCATCCCGGCGGCGTCTGCGGCTCCTCCAGCGTTCTCCATCCACCCCATGGGGCTCTGTGCTGGGAGAGGGTCTGCAGGGGAAGGGGAGCATTCACACATTGCCCACCCCATAGGCTCCACTGTCTCGTTAGGCAGCGGGAATGATTAACCGGCGGCCGCTGTATGCTTTGAATTTAGGCAAAACACCTGGAGAAGAACAGCGCGGGTTTGTTCCGGCGGGATGCACCCTGGCAGGGTGTCGGTCCTTTTTGCGGCTGGGGAGAAAAATGAGCTCTTTGTTAAGGAGCCCTGGGCTGGGGTTTATCTCCGGCTTGGATTTTGGGTCCCGAGGGTAAGGTTTCCAGCGCCAGCGGGGGGATGAGCTGCCAGGGTATTCCTGGGGTTTGTCCCCTCGCCCCAGGGAGAGGATGCCGACACGGATGCTGCGCAGGGGGTTCCATCACTCCGTCACCCCTCTCCCAGAAGGGAAACCCCTGAATGCGGCAGCGTGCGAGGGAAGGGATGCTCCAAACCGGCCGATGGCTAATGCCATCATAAAATGCGTGGGGATTGCGCCTGAGCCTCCCCACTTCTTGTAGCGGCAGGAAAATGGGGCTAAGTCCCACCGGCTCGGCTGATTTCTGGGGGAATAACTCAGATCTAAACATTCCAGGCTGAGACATCGGATGCAGTGGGATTCTTTAAAAATACAGGTAAAATAATAAAACAATTATTTTTTATTATTTTTTTTAGGGGTAAGCTGCCCATCTAAGCACCTGCTTAGTGTTTGCTAATTGTGTTCAGCTATTGGAGGGGGGTAAAAAAACCTGATTTTTGGGCTAATCCTGAGCCCTTTGGTGGGCTGGTCCCTCCCTGGGCCGGCCTGTTGATGGTGGCTCCCTTCCTTCTCTTCTCATCCCAGACACCGACCGCATTCCGGAGGGTTTTCAGGCGAGATGGTTTCATCAGGTTTCCTGGGATAGGGTTTTTCTTCCCCACCCCGTCCCAGTTTGCCAGTCGGGCACTGGGAGGGTGTAAAACCTCCCGTTGGTACCGGTAAATCGCTGCTCCCGTAGGGATAACACCAGCGCTTCCCTCTTCACCTGGCTTTCCACCTCCCCCCTCCCCAGTTCCCGTGGTTGCCCAGGGCACCCATTTTGGGTAATTTCGGTACTTTCTAGAAGTTGCTTGCTTTCGCTTGCCCGACCGAGGAAGGGAGGCGGGGTAGGGGGGGGAAGAAGCTGAAATGTGATTTCCTCTCTCCGTTCATTTTGCGGTTTGAAAGCCCGTTTCCAAATCTGCCCGGCGTCTTTTCTGTCTGTCGTTTGCCGGGCAAAAAAAAAAAAAAAATATAATCCCTGGGGGAATTTACGGCCAAGGTGGGTGACTGCGGTGGAAGTGGTGGGGGGGTGGAAAAAGGATGAAGGCAAGTTGGGGAGTGAGCCTCCATATCCCCCCGCCACGCCCCCACCCCAGTGTGGGGATGCTGGAGCGAAGCCAGAGGGTTTGGGGATGGCTCATGGGGCTGCGCCGGCTGCTTTTGGAAAGATGCACCGATTCTAAGCAAAATAAAGGTACTGGTGGTGGAAAAGTATCCTGGGTGAACATCCCCCCGCTCTTGCTCGCTGGCTGAACCCTCCAAAGCCACTAGCGCCTGCTCCGAAACACTTGAAACCTCCCTATATATATATAATTTTTTTTTATTTTTTTTGCTTTATTTTTGCCCCGGCAGTGGTTACGTGAAAGAAAAACGTAAGGCGACTTGGAGAAACCGTGCTGGCCTGAAAAAGCTGGGGTTTTTTTTGGTTTTATTTTTCCTCCTCCTGTTCTCTTACGTGTAAAAGAAGCCAGGCTGCCCAACGGTGCAGAAAAATCACAGCGGAGCAACAAGTATTCTGCAGGGCAGGGGAGAAAGATGGGGAGGAGGAGGAGGAGGAGGGGGGGGGGAAAAATCCGTGCCGGGGCACGGCCCTTCTGGAAATAGCACATTTTCCGCAGGCTTTTATCCACCCCCCCCCGGCCCCGAGCCTTGAAGCATTCGCAGCTGCTGGGGGGCATCACATTCCCTGGGATTGCAGGGAGGGAGTGATCCCGTGCTGCCTGCAAAGCAGCAGGAGGAGGGTTTTTAGGGACGGGTTAAAGCCACGAAGTGGGTGCTGTCGTCCCGCTTTGGATGCTGCCAGGGTTATTCCCCACGCAGCATCGGCAGTGAGGAGATTTTATCGGGGGCTGTCTCAGTGAGGGTGGGCAGAATCGTTGGGTTTTTTGTGTGTGGTTTTTTGTTTTTTTTGTTGTTTTTTTTTCCAGAACTTTGCCATCTCTTCCTTTGGTTACCAGGATGCGTCCCTGGCTGGCGCAGACAGTCGGCCCATTGTCCGGGACCGGTGGAGTGTGGCACGATGCTCCCCTCCAACCTCCCCTCCCCTGGCCTTTCTGCTTTCATCCCTCTTTAGGGATGAGCTCCCTGGGGACGGGGGCGGGGGGACGGGAGTCTGCATTTGGGGTCCCCCGCTTGCCCTGGGGGAGAGGGTGCCACTCCAGCGTGGGAATAACCGGCTGCTTTCCCATTTGCTCGTCAATAGCTGGAGGAATCCCTTCATCCCGATAACTCCGGTGCGATGAAGGGAGTTTCTCAGCGTTCCAGGGTTATTTATTGCTGCGTTGGGTGGGTGGGTGTGTGGGGGGAACCTTTCCTTCTTGCTGCCTCCCACAACTTCCGAGGCTGCAAAATGCCCTCCCTCCTCCGCCTCCCTCTTATGTATGTGCTTATATATGTGCATCGACACGCACAGCCTGGACCAGGGACCTCCCTGAGCCTCGCTTGCTGCTCCAGGCACCTCCTAGATCCTAAAGATCTAAATATTTAGTAATATTTACTCGCTGTTCAAGCGTTTTCCACCTGAGGAGGGACGCTGGGGCGGTTTGTGGGTGCTGGGAAAGCAGAGGATGAGGCTGTGTCCCGCCGCAGTGCCAGCTGCTGAGTCAGCAGATTTGGGGGCAAAATGGATCTGGTTTGCTTTGCCTTTTTTTTTTTTTTTTTCCCCTCCTCTTTCTTTTCCCCACCCCCTCCTCAGCCCCACTTTCAGCTGAGGGGAGTGGGCAGGGAAGAAGAAAAAAACCCTTTGCAGGAGCAGAAGGATTAGCGTTCCTACCCTCCTCGCCGGCTGTCTGCCTTCCTAAAACGGGAGCGGCTGGGAAAAGAAAAAAATAATTCCTCCTCCCTCTCTCTCCCTCCCACCCTCCTCGTTTTCCCTGCGGTCCTTGTCCCGTCCCAGCCGCCTGCAGATGATGGGTACGACAGCCAGCGCGGCGCAGCAGGCAGTCTCGGCATCCCCCCCGGAGAGTGGGGCGCTGGGCGACGGCAGCATGGAGGACCAGCGCTCCCTCAGCATCCACTCCTTCCAGACCCTGGGGCTCCACAACAGCAAGGCCAAGTCCATCATCACCAACAAAGTGGCGCCCGTGGTCATCACGTAAGTCCTCTTGCAACTCCACACCTCTGCTTTTCTGCACCCTCTTCCCTAAATATTGCTTTTTTTCAATCTTTACCTACGCCGTTGGTTGGGTTTTTTTTTTTTTTCCCTTTACCCACCCGCATGTGGTTTCTTGCAGGTACAACTGCAGGGAGGAGTTTCAGATCCACGATGACCTGCTGAAGGCCAACTACACGGTGGGACGCATCTCTGAGGCCACGCTGGAACACTACCTTGTGCAGGTGAGCAGCCTGGTCTAGTGGTTGGTGTCCCTGCCCATGGCAGATGGCAGAACTAGATGGTCCTTAAGGTCCCTTCCAACCCAAACCATTCTATGATCACCACCACCCTATGCCAAACCCATGGCATTTGGGGCCCTCAAGGTTTTTTGGGGCTAATTTTGAAGATCGCCAAGAAAAAGCCACTTTTCTTCTGCGCTCAAGCATCCTTCTCCACCTTTTTTTGCCCTGTCTTGTTTTGCAGGGGAAATATTTCATGGTCAGGGATGTATACGGCAAATTAGACGTCTTGAACACTACTGGCAGCTGTGGTGCTCCCAATTTCCGACAAGCCAAAGGAGGTTATGCTGTCTTCGGCATGGGGCAACCCAGCCTCAACGGCTTCAAGCTCGTGCTGCAGAAGCTGCAGAGAGAGGGACACAAGGTTGGTGGGAGGGTGGAAACTGGGGCGGAAAAAGGCAGGAGAGCTTGTTTGGGCAGCCTCTCCCTCCCGGCTCTTTGCAGGAGTGCGTCTTCTTCTGCGTCCGCGAGGAGCCCGTGGTCTTCCTGCGGTTGGAGGGGGACTTTGTGTCCTACACCCCTCGGGGCAAGGAGAACCTGCACGAGAACCTCCAGCACCTGCAGCGGGGGCTGCGGGCGGAGAGCCTGGAGGTGGCCATCCGCAAGGAGGTGAGGTGGGCTGGGAGGGGGTCATCATCCCACCCATAACAGGGGGTCTGCGTTCCCCCAGCTCGAAGAGGGGTTGTTGGAGGTGGTGGGCGCCCCACAGGTTTTGATGGTGGTCCCCATCTCCGCTAGATCCACGACTTCGCCCAGTTGAGCGAGAGCATCTACTACGTCTACAATGACATCGAGCGCTTGCGGGACGAGCCCCACACCGTGCGGGTGCAGTGCGAGGAGGACATCCAGGTGACGGAGGAGGTCTACCGCAGACCCGTCTTCCTCCTGCCCTCCTACAGGTGCTGCCCTTCCTCCTCCTTCTTCTCCTCACGTGTGGTCGGTGGCTTTGCTTTTGCTAGCTGGGCTCTTGATACCATCTTCAGCCACATGTCCTCCACCGTGGCGGGGATGAAGCCCCCCCACCATGGCCCCCATCCTCCTAATTAGGTCTGTCCCCGTGCCCGGCAGGTACCACCGGCTGCCCCTGCCTGCCGAGGGAGCCCCTTTGGAGGACCAGTTCGACGCTTTCATCCACTTCCTCAGGGTGAGCTGAGCAAAAACGCCTGGTCCATGGAGCCACGTTGGGTTGGGATTTGCTCCTGTGCCTCAGCCAAGGGTGCCGTGTTGGGGAGCGTGACTCCTGGAGAGCATCTTCTGCGTTTGCCTTGATGCTGCCCATTAGAGGATGCCTGTGCCCACAGTTGCATCCCGTTCCCATTGCTGTGGACCCTGCTGGAGAAGTCCATGTTGTCCAGCTGCTTGTCCCTAACCCTGGCTGGAGGTGACCACCCCTTGCCACCTCCCAGCATCCCTGCGCAGGTGGCTCTTCCCTAAACGGGTTTGGGAGAAATGATCTGGATTTGGTGCAAAGGCTTTCGATGGCAGGGCTTCGCTTTTATTTTAGCCTGGGAGTTTTTGTCTCAGCAGCCTGGGGACTGGTGGTGGGAACATCTCTGGTGGGGTTGACAGGCCAACGTCTGCTGGTGGCTTAGGAGGGCATGGGGACGCAGTGGATGGACCGCCTGTTGTGCTGTCCCAGTCCCCCAATGCTGTCCCCTCAGCAATGGGGGGTTGCCGGCCATCCACCCTCCACCCTGGCCATTGTGGTGGCAGACCCAGCTCTCCTGGATGCCCCTGTGGTCCCCATCCCTCTGGCATTCCCTCCCTCCCAGGAGAGCCCCGGCCTGCTGCTGCGGGACCCCGGCAGACCCCCGCCGGCACTGCTCTTCGGCTGCCAGACCGGGGTGGGCAGGACCAACCTGGCCATGGCCATGGGCACGCTCGTCCTCCACCACCACCGAGGAGCCACCCAGAAGCCCGAGTAAGCGGGGCATCTGCTGGGGCTGGGGCTGTGGGGGGGGATGCCTGTGCCCCCAGGACCAGTTTGATCTCCTTCTTCTGCCACCCCAGCCTCCCCCACCCTCCTAAAACATCTCCCAGGGACAGGCTTCGGGTCATCCAGACCTTCATCGAGACGGTCCCCAAAGGACAGCAGATAGTCGAGGAGGTAAGGGGGCGATGGAGAAGTCCCTGGCGGGGTGGGTGGAGGGGGTGAGGTCAGTGTCCCCCCCATGTGGGGCTCACTGAGCGGCTTTCCACTTGCTCTTCTCAAGGTGGACGGTGCCATCGCCTCCTGCTCGGAGATGCATGACATGAAGGAGGCCATCTACGAGTACAAGAAGAAGCTGGAAGGGATTGGGGAGGACTATCAGATCCAGGTGCGTTAACGGAAGGCTCGCTGGGATGCGAGCCGCCTGCTCTCCGCTGGGTAATTTATCGAGCTGTTTTTGTCGCGGGGATGAGAAGAATGTAAATTCTGGAAATCCGAAGCTTCCTGTGAGCTGAAAATTTTCCCAGAGACGTGAAACCTGGAAGGTTGTAGAGCTTCTCTTTGGTTTTTGTTTTATTTTTTTATTTTTTCCAATTGTTTAAGAGGCATAAAAGGGAGCAGGCTGGGATTTGGGGGAAAGCCGGCCATTTTAGCCTTGGCCTTCTGCTTCTGGTAGATGACCTCGGGGGCAAATACTATCCTGTGCCCTTGTTTCGTCAGCTCTAAAATTGGAAAATCGATCCCAGCCCGGCTGGTAAAAGTCCTCGGGAGCTGGGAGGGATTGTTGCATAGAGGTTTTCCTGCAAATACAGTCACTCAAGGTCAAGCTTTCCTATCTGTCGATGGTGTTTTGAGCTTGGTTTGAAAAGCCAGCAGGGTGGTTTTCCACCCTGGGAAGCTTTGGTCTCCCCCTCGTCCGATCCGCGGGGGGGGCTCCTCGCCAGGCGATGGAGGGAGGGAGGATGCTCGGATGGAGACACTGCCCCCATCCCAGTCTCTTCGAAGATTAATTTTCCCATTGAAATGCTGATGGTGGGGTGGAAGTGCTGAGGCTGGACAATCTGAAAACAGGCGCTGTGCAGCTAAAGCAGGAAAAGCACCATGAAAATGATTAAGCCGTGGCGGGGAGGTGGGGGGGCGGGCAGGAAAGAGACCCTTTACTGGTGTTTTTTTCACATTTAATAGCAAACTCCAAATTTTACCCCCTTTTTAGGCTGGATTTGGGTGTGTTTGGTGCTGCTTGTGTGATGGCAGATGATTTCTTATATGGGGGGGAGCGGGGAGGAAGCTTGGGTATGCGGCAGGGGATTTTCCCCGCTGCCTACGAGCCTTTCCCGGACTCTTCCCGGCTGGGAGAGGCTGCTCCATGTCATCCCCGATGCCGGGGAAACAAGCAGCCAGGGGACTGCCGTAAATTATCAGCAAGGAGTGTTTATTTAAAGTCTGCACGGAGCGAGAGCAGGTTTAAACAGTGGCGAGGGGCCAGGAAAATGTGCTGGAGTGGGGGGAAAGGGAAGGATGAGGAAGGGAGATGCTGATGCTCCATCATCATCGAAAACCAGCTGGGGCTTGGTAGGGCTGGAGGGGCTGCTGGTGGGACCGGGGTGGGGTGGGGGGGGCTTTGCTGGTGGAGTCCTGGTTGTTTTTGGGGAGAGGAAGGGCTTTTCTGGGCAGAGAGGAATGATCTCATGCCGGGCTGTGGGTTTCTGCCCTGCCTTGGGGGTAAAAGCAGAGATTTAAGTCCTTCGAGCAATGGTGATGCAGGGGCAGGTGCATCCCGGCGTGGGACGCTGAGGCCCCCTGCGGTCCCCAGCTCTCTGCAGCTGAAGTGCAAGCAGATCATTCCCCTTTTTCCATCGAAAGCCTATTTATGGGGAATATCAAGAGATTTGCAGGGCTGGTTTTCGCTGCAGGAGCCCGAGCGCTGGGGGAGAAGCGCCGTAAAGCCGGCACGGCTCCATCCTCCCAGCCTTTGTTTTGAGTTTCCTGGAGCAAAACCCGCCGCCCTGCCTCTTGATAAATGACAGCGGGACCAATTTCTCTTGCGGAGAATGAGACAATATTCCAGAGTCAGCCACGTAACGTCGGAGGTGCGCAAACCCCGCTTGCACAACCGACTGCCCCCTCCTGCTTTATATACAGCCCCATCTTAGAGGATTTTCCATTGTCCCCTGGGCAGGGGGTCCGGATGGGCTTTCCAGGGATGCTCCTGCATCCTGTGCTGGGTGCTCCTTCACTGGTGCCGGAATTGTGGGTTGATGTGTTGGCTGGGATATACAAACCCCTGCCCTAAGGGCAGCGTAGGGGTGGCTTACGGATTGTGGAAAATCCCACGGGTTTGAGTTTCCAACCCTGGGAGGAGATAGCTCTGATGGGGCACACGCCTGGTTTGGATGAAGATGGTGAGGATGGTTTGGAATGGTGAGGATGAAGATGAGGAGGAGAGCTTGCTTGAAAGCAGCTGCATGGGCATTGGGATGCTTCTGGGGATGAAGGGAGCATGGAGACACTCGGAAAGGGAGGATATTACTGAGCGTGTGGTTTATGTCTCTGTTTAATAAGCTCATCTTCCTCTTATTTTGAGTTTGTCTAGCACCACCCTTCATTTCAGGGTCTGTCACCACCCCCCACCCCCCATGAGATGCTGACCTTGGAGCGGGTCATTGGGGTCCTACAGGGCTTTCAAGGCAGACACGGGGGTTCCTGAGAGGTCCCTGACTGTTCCTCACATTACCCAGAGCACGGGGCTGGGGGGGTGATGTCTCCGGCAGGCTCCCCGCATCCCTACCCGCGGCACCGCTGGCACTGGGACCTCTCTCCCCAGGGATGCCACCATCCGAGCATCTTGGCTGAAGGCCACGGAGATGGCTGGGGTGGGGGCAGGACCTTGTGTTGACCAGCCCCCTCCCCTTGGGTTCGAGTCTCCCGTTAGCATCCGGACAGTGTGTCCCCCCCGGGACAGCATCACCCCTCGGGTCCCGTTGGAACCGCTCCCGGTGTGTCCTTGGGCTAAAGGCAAGGTTTTGTTTGAGCTGAAATGCAGATTTATGCCGTGAAGCACCATTTAACGTGGAAAACTTGAAATGTTTCATTTAAAGAAGAAAAAAAATTAAAAAACCCAACAAAACATAAAAAACTATTCCAGATTGGGTTTTGTAGTTCCCCTCCCGCTTCTCTTTTGGAAGCGTGAATATGCAAAAAAACCTTCTGAGCATCTTAAGTGGTATTTCTGCCCTTCTTACCTGCAAAAAACTGATGTATAAAAAAAAAAAAATGCCTCAGGTCTGCTTGCTGCTTGCATGTCTCTGTTCCAAAGCAGGTAACAGCGCGGACAAGGGTGTGCAGGGTTTTTCCCCAGCCCTGCGGTCTCCTCGGGGGGCTGCAGGGCCGGCCTTGGGCATCTCGAATCCCACCCACCTCTGCTTTCAGGGGAGCAGCACCAAAGAGTATTTCCTGCAGAGGACTTTGCAGAGCCTCGAACGCTATTTCTACTTGATCGCCTTCAACTACTACCTTCATGAGCAGGTAAAAAAAAAAAAAAACAAACCCCAAAAAACCCCAACCAACCAACCAAAAAAAACCCCCAAAAAACCAAAACCAAACCCCCACCAACCCCAAAACCCCTCCTTTGCTCTTTTTTTTTTTTTTTTTTTTTTTTTTTGTTTATAGTGGGAGGGAAGGGGGTCTCCACCTCTGAGTTTCCCAAGCAAATGCAGGTTTCTTCGGTGGGGTTGCGTGTGGGCAGGGGGTGCGAGCCCAGGCTGACAGCGCATCCCCCCCCTCCCCGGCCCCCCGCCGGCAGTACCCCCTGGGCTTTGCCCTCAGCTTCAGCAGGTGGATGTGTCGGCACCCCGAGCTCTACCGGCTGCAGGCGGAGATGAACTGGTCGGAGTTCACCGTCACTGGGGACCTCGTCACCAAGGGGACGCGAGTGCTGGTGGGTATCCGTCCTGGGTGTGGGGATGGGGCTGGTGGCTCCTGCTTGTCCCCTGGGAACGGCACCTTCCTGGGATGCTTGCCCTCAAAGAGGTTCAGTGGGGTGGGAGGAGCAAAGGGTTTCCCTGTCGTAGGGCAGGTGCTGAGTCTTGGGGTCTCCAGGTCCACGTTGGGGTCTCCAGGTCCATGTCCTGCCTCCATCCTCAGCAAGGATGGTCATGTGGCCAGAGACCTTCTCTCCACACAGATGTGTCCAGCCCTGCAGACCCCGCTTACCAGGATGCTGGGGCACCCCGTAACATGAGCCTGAGCTGCCGGCCTATCTTCAGCTTTGCCATTCTTGGTGCTCCTGGGTGGCTGTGGCAGGGGGAAGGAGGCCAGAGCTGGTGGTGGCTTGCTGCTGCTTTGGCATGGTGTTGTGGCAAGAAGAGCATCTCCCACCTTTGAAATGCAGCCATGCAGCTTTGAGCCCCATCTTGCTGGGCTTGGAAGGGCTTGGGGACTTCTCCTGAGTGGGGACCATGGGTGAGAGGTGGTGATGTGCTGGGAACCCTCCTGCAAAGCCCATGGTTGGGAGAAGGCAGCCGCAATGCTGGGCGGGGGACACAACCCTTGCCATTGCAGGTGGCGGATGAGCGCTTCTGCCCGGACGTGCTGAGCACCGCCAAGGAGATGAGCGTGGCCAACTTCCGACGGGTGCCCAAGATGCCCATCTACGGGACAGCGCAGCCCAGCTCCAAGGTGAGGGGTGCGCACCCTGTGGTGGGCAGGGTGGCCCGCAGCGGGCTCCCAGCCCTCCCCTCACCCTTGCCCACCCCTTCCCTTAGACCCTGGGGAGTGTCCTGCGGTACCTGACGGACGCCAAGAGGAAGCATGCCCGCATAGTCTGGATCAACCTGCGGGAAGAAGCCGTCCTGGAGGGGAACGAGCAGATCTACACGCTGCGGGAGCCCGGGCACCTGGAGGAGCTGATCCCTGTGCCCACCGCCTCGCCCCAGCAGCTGGAGGTGAGCTCCTGACCACCGCCGAGATGCTGCCCAGGTTCCTGCCCAGCCGTGAAGGGCTCATCACCCCCTCCCAGGAGCCCTCCTGGGTGATGTCCGCAGGCTTTGATAGCCCCTCACCCCTTGGAGGTGCTTGGTTTGGGTTTTGTTTTGGTTTTTTTTTCATTTTTGGCAATGAGGGGCAGCGATGGACTCAGGTGCTGTGCTTGGCTCTTGTGCCCTCCTTTGTCTGCTGGAGGCTGGGGACCTGATGCAAAACCAGCCTGTCCACCTGCTTTTCATCGTACAAAAATAAAGAGGTCCTCCTGGCTTCGCTCTCACCCTGTAAGAGCTCCCAAAGGCAAAGCAAAGCAGAGATTTTTCCACCCCCCGGAAGAATTTATAGCGCGGCTTGAAAGCCAGGGTAAAAGGCACCCGGGGAAAGGAGAGCAGATGTTCCCAGCTGGGTTTGTGGAGGAGACAGGCAGTGGAGGAGCTTGGATGCCAGCAGCGGCGCAGCCGCGTGGAGGAGCTGCCTGGGTGGTGGGAGATGATGATGCTCCCGAGGCTCCCGTCAAGCACGTTGCTGGGGACCGTGGTCTTGGGCAGAAGCGGCGGCCAGGACCTGGTGTGGGGGTTTGCGTTGGCTGCAGGGTGTTGGAGAAGGGGGTGTCAAAAAAAAAAAAAAAAAAAAAAAAAAAAAATTAAATCCTGAAAAAGTTAGAGGAGCGGGTCTTACAGTGGGGGGGGGTTTCTCCATCCTCTGCAGAAACTAGAGGCTACCCTGAAGGGTGACCTGCTGAAGTGCCAGAAGTGGCTGGAGGTGTACCTGGAGGCGGAGAAGCAGATGAAGCTGTTCAAGAGCTGCCTGACCATGCAGGAGATATTCAGCCAGCAGAAGAACGTCTGCCAGGGGCTGACCTACCGCCGCATCCCCATCCCGGATTTCTGCGCTCCCAAGGAGAAGGTACCCCAGGGGGTGGGATGGTGCTGCTACCTCCTTCCCAAGTCTGTTGTGGGGCAAATGTCGGTTGCTTGGTGCACTTGCATGCCACCCAGCCCCAGGACTATGGTGGTGTGCCCAGGCTCAGTGTTGGGTGCTTGGTGGGGCGGGGAGGGGTCCCCTGGGAGATCTTTAGCCACCCTGGGTGTCTTCAGCTGACCGGGGAGGGAGGGGAGGCTGATGGACAAGGGGGATGCCATGGTGGGGAAGGGAGGTGGGCTGCACCCATAAAACCCCCTTGGCTCTGCTCCCGGCAGGATTTTGACCGGCTGCTGGAGGCGATGAAGAGCGCCCTCGCTGAGGACTCGCGGACAGCCTTCGTCTTCAACTGCTCCAGTGGCCGGGGCAGGACCACCACGGCCATGGTCATCGCTGTCCTCACCCTCTGGCACTTCAACGTGGGTACCGGGCTCTGCAGGTCTCCTGGGGGCTCAGGCCGGAGCGGGGGCTGCTGGGGAAGCCCAGTGTATCCCACAGCAGCCATGGCACAACAGGAGCGTGGGGAGGGCCAGGGTGGGCTGTGAGGGGCGGACGCCGGTTCGTTGACCTCTTGTTGTGCCTAGACCCCAGCAAGGTCCAGGAGAAGTGTGGGTGCGTCCCTGGGGAGCCTTCACCCCATTCCCGAGAGCTCCCGCCGCGGGACAAAGGGCTAAGTGCAGGAGAGACACAGGTCCCCTTGCAGAGCAGACAGGCATAAAATTTTGTGCTTCTCTGCCTGTGTAGAGAGGAGGTGGAGGATGTCTGGGGTCCTGACGGGTTGAGTTCGGGGTCTAAATTTCTGCTCAGCTGTTGGGCAGCGGGGATGGGGCCATGCAGCCCCTAACGGTCCTCTCTGACTGTCCCAGGGCATCCCTGAGATGAGCGAGGAGGAAATCGTGAGTGTGCCTGATGCCAAGTACACCAAAGGGGAGTTCGAGGTGAGTCCTTGGGCCTGACTGATTCAGGATCGCCCCCTGAAGCCACCCCTTATCCACAGCAGCTTGTTTGGGGGGCTGGGTCCTCCCCTGGGCAGGGATGGAGCAGTCAGGTTGAGGCGAGGAAGCACCCGGTGAAGGCCCTGCCGCTTCTGCCCATGCTGCAGGTGGTGATGAAAGTGGTCCAGCTCCTGCCTGATGGTCACCGGATGAAGAAGGAGGTGGACATGGCCCTGGACACTGTCAGTGAGACCATGACACCCATGCACTACCACCTCCGAGAAATCATCATCTGCACCTACCGGCAGGTGAGCGTGTCCCTCTTCCACATTGGCACGTGGCTGCCTGTGTCCGTTGCACCCGATCCCAGAGGACACGGGACCAGCTCTGCTGAAGTTGATAGTTTCTTTGGCTGAAGCTTTCTGGCATGTCACTAGAGAGGTGCCAGGGCTCTTCTGGTCATGGTCACCCTGTGCCCTCTTGCATCCCATGCCGTCTCACATCCCACCTGTCTGGTGCCGTCCCGCATCCTACCCAGCATCCCAGCCAGCACCCTGCCTGTCTGGTGCCATCTCACATCCTGTCCAGCATCCCCCCTATCCGCTGTAGTTCTGCATCCCGTGCCATTCTGCATCCCACCCAGCATCCTGCCTGTGTGGTGCCATCCCGCATCCCACCTTTCCAGTGCCATCTGACATCCCACCCAGCATCCTGCCCATCTGGTACCATCCCACATCCCACCTGTCTGATGCCATCCTGCATCCCACCCAGCATCCTGCCCATCTGGTGCCATCCCGCATCCCACCCAGCATCCCGCCTTTCCGGTGCCATCCCACATCCTGCCTGTCTGGTGCCATCCCGCATCTCACCCAATATCCTGCATCCCACCCAGCATCCTGCCCATCCGGCACCATCCTGCATCCCAGCCAGAATCCCAGCCAGCATCCCAGCCATCCAGCGGCACACAGCCGGCAGAGGGCAGGGCTGATCCGTCCCACTCCTCTCCCAGCACCGAAAGTTCCTCCGGCTCCATCCTCGGGGAAGGGACCCATCCGTGCCCACGCAGGAGGCATCCTGCAACCAGCCGAGCCCGTGGCTGCAGCCTGGTTTTTATTGGGAGCTTCTGTGCAGCTGATGAAGGGGAGAAAGGATATTTTTTTCAGATTTAGGGATTATTTTTTTTTTAAGCTGTGCAACTATTTCACAGGGCGTTTGAAGGGCTGAGACTGATCCTGCCCAGGCTGGATCGACCCACGTCCCTGTGATGGTCTTGCCCGCGGCTGCCATTGACCCCTGTTTTCAATTAATGGCTGTGAACGATTGACCACGGAAAGAAAGCCCCAAGCATTTAATCACCCAGTAGCATCCGCGGCTCCCCGGGCGTTTGCCTCTTGGTTTATGGGGTCCTCTGTGTGGTTTTTTTTGGGTCTGGGGGAGAATCTGGGCTCCGTGGGATGAGCCGCTGGGGACTGAGTATTTGCAGCAGTAACTACTGTGAAATTATTGGGGATAGGTAATTTTTTTTTTTTATTCCGCCCCCGCCCCCCCCCCCAATTTATGTGTTATGGGGAGATGGTCATGTGGCCGGTGGGAGTTCTCACCTACTTTATTGTGTGCTTTGCTGCTGCAGAGCAAAAAAAGCAAAACTCCCGTGCTAAACGAACGAGTGGCTGCTTATGGATTTAATTGTGCTCTCCGGTGATCCTGCTCCCTGTGTCTGTAGGCTCAGCCCTGGGGGTCCCGGGAGGAAGACCCCGGCGGAGCAGCATCTCCAGGCTGTTCCCGATGTGGGGTTTGGTTTTTGTTTGTTTTTTTTTTTGTTTGTTTGGGGTTTTTTTTGTGGTGTTTTTTTTTTTTTTTTTTTTTCCCCTCTGGGAGACAATTCCCGTGACCTCCTTGCCCCTCTTCCCGGTGGTCAGGACCGGCATGGGGGTGTTCCTGGGCCGTATCCTGTTTCCGGGCCGGCCATATCCCAACCCGGTGGGAAAGCGAGATAAGGAGGGGAGTCATCCGCACCCTCTGCCCTAGGAAGAGCCTTTTGTCGCTGCCTGCGTTTTGCATTTCCCTCTCGGCTGCTTCGTCCATCCCATTGGATTTGGCTGGGGAAAAGCATGTGAAAATGCTTTAATTTTTATTTATTTTTATTTTTTTTTTCCCCCTATGATAGGCAGCTTGAAGAAGGGAATTACAGGAGTTGTATAGGCTAGGCATTGCCCTAATGGACTTTTAATTAAGCTGTAATTAGTGTTTAGAGAAACATGGGGTTTGGGTGAAGAGAGGGAAGGAAAAGGTGCTCTGGTACTTGCTTGGCTTTGTTCCTAACCCTTCCCACCCTTAACTAGGAGGGAAAAATAGGGTAATACAAGAAAAGAATAATATGGAAGATAAATAATAGGATAATAAGATGATAAATAACAGGATAATATAATAAAAAATAAATAGGAGAGGATAATAAGATGATAAATAATGGGATTATATAATAAAAAATAAATAGGAGAATAGAAGAATGTGATAAATAATGGGATAATAGGATCTGCTCTCTGCAAATACTGGCACATTGGTGCAGAGGAGATGCTTTTTCCCTGGGGCGGAACGGCTCGCCTGCTGCTGCCACGACTAAGGGTGCGAATGGGTTGAACAAAGCCCGATTTTTTCCGAAGCCCGGGGGTGCCGGGGAAGGACCAAGAGAAAGCGGAGTGGGTCGGTGCTGACACCAGAGCGCGGAATTGGCTGCTCTTTGGGATGGTGTGGGAGGGGGGGAATGGTGTGGGAGGGGGGGAATGCAGCGGGATTATGGATTACCGGGATTTAGAGCTTTTATGCTGGCTGGCTGTTTATTCCTTATTTATTGTTTATTAATTCCTGGAAGGGGCATCACTGCAGGGCTCGTCTGTTCTTAAAACAACAGCTATAATAATAAAATATATATATATATATAAAATAACACAATAATAGGAGGTGGGATGACCCCAGCCTGGCAGCGGGGTGCTGGGTGGCTGCCGTGGCCTCACCTCCTCCGGCGGCGGAGGCTGAATCCCACCAGAGGATGCTGGAAAGGGCCGTGTTTTTCCCTGGGGAAAGGCTTTGCAGTCTAGGAGCTGGTGGTTGCGGGTTGGCTTTGCACCTGGGTGTCTATTCCCGGCTCCTGGGCGCACACCCCGCGCGTTTACCCATCCCTCCTCTATTTTCGAGGTCTGTACGGGGAAGGGGAAGTTTTTATACTCTGGAAACCACAAGGTAATGAGAGGCTGGACTGCCAGGCCGCGGCAGGAGTGGGCTGGAAGGACGCACTTATTTTTGTCCCCAAAGCGGTCCTCCCTCCTCGGCTGGAGGCTGCAGGCTGGGCTGGGCTCCTCGGGGGGGATAACGGGGTGGGAGGGCTGTTGTGTAGCGGTGTATATGGCTTTCCCTTAGCCCAAGAGGTCCTTCCCCACCAAACCTCTCACCTGGGATGTGGATGGTGAGTGAGGACTGGGCGCAGGAGCTGCCTCTGGGATGCTCTCCCCCTCCCGGGTACCACCATCAGCTGGTTTCTTGCTCCTTGCAGGGGAGGTCGGCCAAGGACGAGAAGGAGACACGGACGCTGCAGCTGCGGAGCCTGCAGTACCTGGAGCGCTACGTCTACCTGATCCTCTTCAATGCCTACCTGCATCTGGAGAAGAAGGACTCCTGGCAGCGGCCCTTCAGCCTCTGGATGCGCGAGGTGAGGCTTCGCCTGCCTACACCGCCAGCAAGACCTCGCTCCACCTCGTACTTACAGGGCACTGGGAAGCAGAGCCCCGTCTTTATTTTATATAGGATTTTCCTTTGGTCGCTGGGGCCATCGTATACGGCCCCTTTACTCCAGGCAAGCTCCCATCTCACCAGGATGTCAGGGAAAGCCTGGAGATGGGTGGCATCCCCAACATGCGAATGGGCTGCTCCCCCCACCCCAAACCTGCCCTTTTCTCCTCTTTGAAGTTTCCTGGGATTGTGATTGCGGCATCCGGGGATGGGAGGCCACCAGCCACCCGCCCAGGGCCCTCCGCTGGGCTTGGTTAGCTTGGTTGTCTCTCCTTGTGCCCAAACTCACCTCTGGTCTCTTAAAAATACAATATTCTGGCCAAACAGGTCGGGGAAGTGAAAGAAAATAATTAAAAGCAGTCCTACTTTGCCTTGCCTGGCCGGGGAGGGAGGGCCCGGGAGGATGGGGATGCTGGTGCTGGAAATTGGGAGCCAGCTGAAAAAAATGGAGGGGGGTGGGGAGGGACCCCAAATTCCCCATTATTTCCTGCTTTGTATTATTTTCCTCATTTTTATTGTGTGGTGAATTAGCTTTTCTCTCCCTGGCTCTGCGCGGCATTGGCCTTTGTGGGGGGGAAAAAACACCTCGTCCCTTCACTTGCCTCCGCTGGCACCGCTAATTCGTATTGGCATGTTTGATTGCCAGGTGGGAGACGAAAGCGGCTGCTCACTGTCCTGTCCCCCCCCTACTGCCCCATCTCGTTGGAAAGGGGACCGGGGCGGGGGTGTGCAGCATCCCAGTTATGCGGGTGTTTGCATTGCCCAACCGTTTCGGGGGAGGCGGTGGCTGGGGCTGGACCATCCCGGAGTGGAGACATGTGGTGGATGGAGTGGAGATGTGCAGTGGATGGAGTGGAAGTGCGTGGTGGGGTGGAGACACGTGGTGCTTGCTGTTGGCTGGGTGTGGAGGCTTAAAAGCATCTTTAGCGCAGCATCTTAAATAAGTGTGTGCAGCATCTTTAGCGCAGCATCTTAAGTAAGTGCAGCCTCTTTAGCACGCACAGCATCTCAAGTAAGTACAGGATCTTAAATAAGTAAGCACAGCATCTTTAGCAAGCGTGTGCAGTGTCTTTAGTAAGTGCAGCGTCTTTAGCACAGCGTCTTAAGTAAGCACAGCATCTTTAGCGCAGCATCTTAAGTAAGCAAGAGCAGCATCTTTAGCAAGTGTGTGCAGCGTCTTAAGTAAGTGCATGCAGCGTCTTTAGCGCGTGCAGCGTCTTTAGTGCAGCATCTTTAGTGCGGCATCTTAAGTAAGCAAGCGCAGCATCTTTAGCGCGTGCAGCATCTTTAGCGTGGCATCTTAAGTAAGCAAGCACAGCATCTTTAGCGCATGCGGCATCTTTAGCGTGGCATCTTAAGTAAGCAAGAGCTGCATCTTTAGCGCAGCATCTTTAGCGCGCATCTTAAGTAACCAAGCGCAGCATCTTTAGCGCGGCATCTTAAGTAAGCGAGTGCGGCATCTTTAGCGTGTGCGGCATCTTAAGTGAGTGAGTGCAGCATCTTCAGTCTATGGGTTTATAACTGCCCCTTGCCCCGCTTGTGGGAAGGGAGGGGGGGAAAATACACCCAACCTGTGGATAAAAGCAGCCTTTGACCCCCCCCGAAAGCACCCCTTCCTGCTGCATAATCTCTGCGGTTTTTTTTAGTGAAAACAAGGGGCCATTGTAGCTTTTTTTGGCAGAAGAGTGCCAAAGCCAACAAACCCTGCGAAGGCTGACCCCAGCCGCGAGGAAGCGGCTTAGGAAATGTATAAACCCTGGCGGGAGGAAAGACGGGGGTGGGGGGCTGCAGGCGGGTGGCTACGTGAATGCGGGGCACCATCCGCCCTGCATCTTCACCCGGGAGGTGGCAAAAGCATCCCGAGGATGGCGGGGGGGTTAAATCTCTCTTCTCCCTCTGTTTTTCAGGTGGCGGCGGTGGCGGGGGTCTACGAGATCCTGAACCAGCTGGGTTTCCCGGAGCTGGAGAGCCTGGAGGGCAAAGCCCTGCGCACGCTGCGGGGCCGCTGGCAGGCACAAGAGGCCACCTCCCGCCCTTTCCGTGGGGACTTTGTGTAGGGTCGGGGTGCGGGGGGATGCCCCCCACCCCCCCTCTGCTTTCTCCTGGGGAGGGGGAGAGGAAAAAAAGACTGTTTTCCCAAAAAAAAAAAAAAAAAAAAACCCCAAACAAAAAAAAACCCTGGGGGTGTGGGGAGGGAGGAGGGGGCGAGCTCCGAAACTGCCTTAGAACACGGGAATTTCTGGGGTTCTTTTGGACGCAATAAAAATATTGTAAATTAAAATCTTCAAGCCTTTTCGGCGGGTGCTTCAGGGCGTGATTTGAAAAAGCGGCTGTGAAATGCCGGGGTGCCAGCGCCTGAATTTTACAGATGCATGGAATCGTGACGGATTTTTTTTGAGACCATCCTCACTTTCTCCCTAAACCAATGTGGCATACACACCTGAATATGTGTATATATGTATTTATATAGAGACGTATGTGTATATATATGCATAGATACACAGATATATATACACATGTATAGACAGGCATATAGACACATATCTATATATATTTATGTATGTGTGTGTGTGTATATATATATATACACATACACGCAGGGATTAATGTCTCTGTGGATATATATGTATATATAGAGCCATAAACACTTGTAGCTTTAATTAGGTCTTGCAGACCTGAGTAATTTTAAGTTCTGGATATCTTCTTTGATTCTTCCACATTTTTTTTTAGCCCTGGATGCAGCTCTCCCACCGTTCCCCCCCACCCCAAACTCCCAGACCTGTCTTTTCATTGCCAAGGTGATGCTGGGGGAAGGAAGTCGCTGCTCAGCAAAGAGTAGATTTAAAAGCATAATTAATATAGGGATTTTTATTAATTTTAAGTTAAAAGTTTAAAGAAAGTTAATCAAAACAAATGAGGGCTGGAGAGGGGCCTGGCGGCTGTGGGGGCAATGAGGAAGTCAGTAGTAGGGGTAGGAGCCGGGATGGAGGGGTGATACAATCGGATGGGGAAGCAAAAAAGCTGGGGCACACGCTCTGGCTCCATCTGCCCCGGTGGCTGCTTTCATCTGCTGCCAGGGCCAGGAGGTGCAGGCAGCCGAAATTCAGATGTGGAGCGTGGAAAGAAAAAAAAAAACAAAACAAAAAAAAACCCCCAAAAAACCTAAAAAACCCGGTATTTCTAAATAGCAGGGGATGCTTTTTCCTTAAACATTGGGATGGTTCCTGCTGTGAGAGCCCCCGTTCCCAAGGGGTCCCTCGGTTTTTTTTTGACTTAACCACGCGTTTTGGTTTTATTTTATTTATTTTTTTTTTTTTTAAATGCAGAAATATCTGCCTGAATATTTTGTCCCTCACCGGGTATTTCGGTGTTTGGATAGTCTGCTGCTGATGTAGTGGGACAGTTGACTTAGTGATTTGCGAGAGGTTGTCGATGCAATTTTTTTTTCCCTCTTCTTTTTTTTATTTCCCCTCTTCTTTTTTCTTTCTTTTTTTTTTTTTTTTTTCGACACACATGCTTTCCATTTTCACAGGGCCGCAGTACATCTCCATTTATTGTGCTTTACTAAAGAAATCACCTGCGGGCTTCTTTGCTTTCAGCCGGGCCCCATCCCCATCCTCCTGCCCCCCGCAGCAACCCTTGGAAGCCCTGCCTAATAGCCCTGGCTTAATTAGGCAGGATTTTTAATTGCTTAGGAAATCCCAGCCCCTTTAGTCTTGCTGGAGATTTGCATCACCTGGACCTGGTGGGCTCAAAGGCTTCTTTCTGCTTTCCCACCATCCTAACAAGCAATTTCCAACGCGGGGCAAAAGCAATTGTCTGGAAAAAAAAAAAAGAAAAGGGAAAAAAAAAAAAGCCATGGAGATGGGAATGTGTTTGAACATGAAAAACCAACCGTGCTGTGTATTTATTTCTTCTTTTCCCCAGGCTGGGAAGGCAGAAAGCTAGCTCCCTCTCCCAGAGGATAAGTCAAACCTGGTTCCCAATGGTTTTTGGAGGGATAAGCTCCCAGTGCAAGGTGGAGGGGGTCACGAGGTGGGGGGTGGGATGGCTGGGTGATGGGGCTCAGCATCCTCAAGGGCGCTGGGTGACCCGGTCCCCGTCAATTCTCCCATCCGGATGGCTGCGATACATCAATTTGCTGCAAATTCAGGTTGCGGTTTCACTATATATATTGCATATACAAAATATATAATATATATATTCTATGTATTATATAGAATATAAATATAAAGCTGTACTTATAAAAGCAGCTATTAGTAAGATGGGGGGTTAATGAGCTGCCCTCTAGCCTCGCTGGGGTATATTCCCTGCCAGCAGCAGCATTTCAGCCCAGGGAGGCATCAGCAAGGGGGCTCCGCTCGGACCAAAAAAACGCTTACAAAAAAGAAACTCAAAGGGATTTTTTATATTAAAAAAAAAAAAAAAAAATTAGAAAAAGCTGTTTTCCATTGGCTGGGTCTGCTAGCTGACCTTCCCACTGGGAAACCGCTTAATGTGAGGTTCAGGGAGCAAAACAAGCCTTTATTTGTTTCACCTTTTTATTACTCCTACTTACCCTGGTTTTTCAGAGCCGGCTTTGCTCAGCAGAGGAAAGCCCACGGCAGGAACGCTCACTGGCTGATTGCATTGAGTTTTTTTCATGAAAACTAGTTTTCTGCAGGTTTCTGACCTGTTACACTCCTGTTGCTCTGCTCTCCCCGTCTTCTTGTTTGGGACTCCGGGCGCGGGAATACAGCCGAGGGGAGCCGAGGTTATTTTGGGGCAGATAAGTAGATATTTAAATCCCAGCCAGCAGTCCTAAGGGGTTGATTTCAGAGCAGGAAACGTGAATCCCTGTCTGGGTTTTGGCTATGTCAGCCCAACGGCATAGCATCCATCCATGTGTCATCCCAGGTCTGCATCTCGTTTCCATGGGGAGACATGGGGCATCCCTACAGCTCTGGGTATCATTGCCCTTTTTTTTTGGCCTTGTTTTACCTTATTCTACCTATGGAAAAAGTTATTCCTGGCATTGAAAAATGCTCTTTGGGGAAACTGCAATCTGCTCTAGTTAAAGATGTCCCTGCTTACTGCAGGGGGGTGGGACTAGATGGCCTTTAGAGGTCCCTTCCAACCCAACACATTGATTCCATGATGAAACAGCCCTGATGGACTTTGAAAGAGATGAGATGTGGGGCTGGAGTATTTTTTTTCAGCAAAAAAATAATTTAAAGAAAAAAAGGCCCAGGGCTGCCTTAACAAATAATGCCAGAGGGGGGAAAAAAAAATTAATATATATTTATGTAGCTATATTGCTGTAGGAGGGAATGTCGAGGCTGCCATGCTGGACCACAGCGTTCTCCCAAAGCCATCAGGGCGCCGCATCCCCATCGGAGCCTCCATCCCTGCAGGGGTGGGACCCACATTCCTACGGGCACCTGCGCTGGGAGGGGGCAAATTGCCCCCGGGTGGGCCCAGGAGCTGGAGAAATTCCCCCCTTTTTTTTGCCGCTTGGGAAGCCTTGAGCACACAGCGAAGGAGGGACGCTCGCTCCTGCGTGCCAAAATACCCTGGATCCTCATCAAAGGAGGTGGGCTTTTTTTGGCCAGTTTGGGACTCCAGCTCCATTGTCGTAAAAGCAGTGAGTGATTTTTTTATTACTCTTTTTTCTTTTTTTTTTTTTTTTTCCCCTTCTTTTCTGGCTGCGGCGTGGGGGTAACGTGGCAACGGTGACTTTTGTAGCCGTGCTCTGCTACTGGCTAACGAGGTGATTTTTTTTTTTTATTTCTTTTTTTAAATGGATAAGCTTGTAGTTATTAATGCTTCTATTTGCCTTCCCGACCCTGAGGGTTTGCTGTGTGCTGGCAGACGCTTTCCAGGTTTTTCTCCCCACTAGATGCGCTCTTTTCCCATAGCAAAGGTCATAAATAAGGGTATAATTTAAAAAAGACCCCACCTGTATATAATGATGATGAACCTGTAAGCCTTGGCAGTGCTAAATGGTATCAATTATCCATCCAGGGATACAAAGCTGTCTTTTAAATCCGTATTAAAGAGTGTTTTAATATAAAACACTTATTAAAAAAAAAAAAAAAAAATTTACTGGAGAGTAGCCCCACGCTCATCCGTGTGTACCCTGAGATCGGCCACCTCCCTCCAGAAAAAGCAAAGCTTTCTGCCAGGAGCTATTTTCTGCCAGAATAAGGACACATATAATAAATACGTGCAATAAACAAACACATAAATTAAAAAAAAATCATCCCAGCTCCCTCGTCCCTCTGTGAAACTCCCCCCTTAATAAGCCAGCCATGTGGGACCCCCTCTATTTTGTTAAGATTGAGGGGTTTTTTGACTCAAAAACGTGCAAAAATAGAGCTGTTCCTGGCCAGATTCCCTCTTGCTGTGTCTTTCCAGCAGGTGGGGGCCCTGGCAAAGGGTCCCCTCTTTGGGCTGAAAGGAGGTAAAGGGAAGGGGGCTCCTCTTGCCTGGGCCAAGCTTTATTTCCCCCCCTCCCCTTCTGGGGGAGCAGAAATCCTTGGCAGCTTAAATTCACGTGTCTTGATGTTTTTGCATACATCGAAAAGGGGAAAAATGCATCGAGGAGCCAATATTCCGCTGGCACGTGGGACTGCAAGGGGAAACCTGCCGCAGCCCCAGCGAAATCACCGCTGTTATCAGGGGCTTCAGCGCTGTGGTTTGGTTTTGTTTGTTTTTTTTTTTTAAAAAGTGTTGGTTTTTTTTTTTAAAAAAACCAAAACTTTTTTCCTATTTTCCCCACCCGGCTGTGGGTGGGGAAATAATATAAAATGCCAGATGTATCCAAGTCCCACGGACATCAGCTTCTCGGCACCAAACTCGGGAGGATTCCCTGACCCCTCCGGGAAAATAAAGGGTGTTTTGGGGCAGTTTTGGGGGACGATATAATTCCAATTTGCCGAAGCAAGGGAAGGGGTGTGGGAAGAGGCCAGGCCAGGGCTACCTCAAATAGCTCTGACATAATAATAATAATGATGATAATGACAATAATTTCCATGTTTTTCTTTCTATGATGTACCTCTAGCAGCTCCCCCCCACATCCCCCCCCAACGAGACCGTTGGACCTCTGCAAAGAGAGCGCATCTGTGTTTCATTTTACAGCTGAAGAATAGTAATTACGATGCTTTTGTGGAGCCAGGGCTTGGGAAACTAAAAATAAAAGCCATGTAGGCCTGATACCAGACCTCCAAGCACCATAAACTTTCCTCTCCCCCCAAATTCTCGCCCTCCCAGCCCCATCAGACCCCTGGGCTCATTTCAGAGCCAAGCCCCCCGTCATTTTGGGGAGCAGCAGGTCCGGGGCGTGCCGAGGCAGGCATGAATCGTGGGCTGACAGGGGATGCTGCAGAGAAGAGGGAATTTTGGCTAAATCCAGGGGAGGAATGCAAAGGCTGTCCTGCGTGGAGGGGAAAGCATCCCTGCGGGCAGCAAGGGGAAGGTTTTTCGAAGCCTCAGGAGTCGGGGCCATCGTGCAAAGCATTGGAGCTGGCTCTTTTCTAGCAGTGAAGTGTGTGCAAACCGCGGTCCCCAGGCTTGAAATGACTTTTCCTCCTCTCTTTCGCACATTTGATCAGCGAATATTGCGGGGGAAAAGAAAAAAATAGAAAAAAAAAAAAAAGAAAAAGGGGAAAAAAGGGAAAAAAGCTGTTTTCTGGCCTATACAAATGAAAAATTAATTAATTTTCCCCAGCTCGAGCTGAAAGTGCTGAAAGAGGAAGACAGGGCTGGATGAGATTCACTCGAAAGCACTCGCCGGGGTCATGCGGGAGCGATAACTGTGGGTCGAGGGACTGAAAGGGGCCCCAGGAGACTGGGAAATGCTCCGTGGCTAGCTTGAAGAGGCAAAAAAAACCCTGTAGCTTTGGCTTTTACACTCCAGCAAGCTTAATTTTCGCGGGAGGATGCTTAAAAATTAATAAGATGGTCAACGTGTAGAGAGGGGGAGGCACATCTGGAGGGAGCCTGGGCAAGGCTAACCTCGTTTGTGTTGGTCCTTGGGGGGAGAAAAACCTCACTGTAAATCCAGGGGAGGGCTGGCGATGCCAAGGGAGCGGGCAGGGAGGGGTGTCCCGTGGCATGGGTGCATATTTCGGCGGGGATAGCTTGTCTCCCCAGAGACGAAGCGATGGTGGTGGGATGCGGGCATTGCTGGGCTTGGCATCCTGCACCCCCAGGGTGGTCCGAGCCAGCCCCACCAGCACGATGAGGCTTTAACAGCTGGCTGCCTCCCAGGGATACGCCGTATATATATTTCTTTTGGATGCCGTAGCCATCAGGCGGCTCTAAGCCCACAGGTGGGCACTGTGTGTTTGGGAAGGAGCGGTTAAATAGGTTTCCAGCCCCTCACCCAGGCATCGGGGCTGGCACCGAGGTGGTGCTGGACTCCTGAACTCCTCTGCAGCCCCACTGACCCCGCAGCTCAACGTCTGCCGCAGCCGGGCTCCGTCTTGCGTTACAATTGGAAAACAAGGGAGTTTTTTCGGGTTTTTTTTGGAGCTTTCCCTGCAGAGCTTGCGGCGTGGTTCCTAGAAGGAGAGTAACTTTTCCCTCCCCCCTCCTCTTTTTCCAAGCCTTCGCCGCCGACAGCAGGGGCTGGAAGCCATCCAAAGCTGTCGGTATAAATCTCGCTGACCTTGTTTCGCCGTCCCTTAACTCGCAGTTCAGCGTCTCCTGTCAAGCCGGGCCCGGCCTCGACTTCCACGTTCTGCCTCATTTATTCCATTTTCAGCCTGACGCTTTCGTTTCCCAAGCCTGCCTCCTCATCCCTGGGTGGGCAGGGGGCTGAGGGGGGGCACTCCCGGCCCCTAAAAACCACCCAGCCAGGTTGCCAAGGCAAACATCTCGCAGGAATTTGGAGATGGAGCCGTAATGGAGCGCTCTGCTGGGAGACGTGCGGTAGGGATGAGCCCGGCTCCCGGGGAAGTGATACTCGGAGGTACAGCGTGATGCAGGTCAGGTGGGATGAGGGAAAGATGCTGGATGCAGGGCTCTGATCCTGGCAAACGCTGCCCAGGTGCCATCAGGAGGACACGTGCGCCGGTAGGGTTTGAGCTCCATCCTCATCTCGGTGCAGGGTGTGCATTTATGGGAATTATCCCCACCTTCCTGCCATAACTTGACATTGCTCTTTGCTGGCCAGCTGCTTCCAGGGGCCACTGGCTGCCCCGTGCCACGTGCCCATGGAATGCTGGCCTCCCCGAGGGGGCAAAGAGGCTGGCCAGCCTTCAGAGACACGGCCTGCAGAGCGGCGGGTGATGGGAAGAGGGCAGGACCTTGCACCGCAGGGAGGCACTGCGGTTTCCCATCCCGGCCGCCCCGGGCACGCACCTCTCCCTTCTGGGTCTTGGAAAAGGGCATGACTCCTCCCAAAAATCCACGGCATCATGCGCCACTTGCTTCCTAGGTTGCTAAATCCACGCAAAGAACTTGTTTTCCCACCTGCAGCCGAGTCTCACCTTTTGAGGTGACGATGCCAGCGCCTTTGAGGGCCTCCTGGAAGAACGTTGCCAGTGGCTGCTATCGCCACTGGGCTTCATAATAGCACTCGGCATCTTTGATACCTTATTAGCAGGAGGAGCTTGGTGGCAGGACACATCAGATTTGCATTTTTATTCTCCCTGAGCAAAGTTTTGCGGCTCTGAGGGCTCGTGCGTGGGTGTTGCGGGTGCTGGTGCGCAAGGGACACCCAGGGGTGTGTAAGGCACCCCCGAGGGGTGCGCAAGGCAGACGGAAATGGCTTTGCTTTCGCACTTCTGGCGGAAAAGCCTAGAAGCCTTCAAGTCGTACCCCCTGAAGTCTTTGGGGAGGATTAGGAAGGATAATTGGATTTTGTTCAGGGTGCAGGGCAGCCAGGGAAAGCACTGGCCCAAATGGCGGCGGGGCGGGCAGAGGAGATCGGAGAAGGCTGCGGAGAGGCACAGCAGCTATCTTCGTGCCGGGAAGGGGTTGTAGGAAAGGCAAGAAAGTCCAAGCAAATGGCACAAAAACTCCCGGGCGTGAGCAGCTGCAAGAAACATCCAGCTGAACGAGGTGGAAAAACTTTCCAAGATAAGGAAAGCAAGAGAGGGCAAAAAATAGATGTCCTGGGGGCTCGTGGAGGCTCCCTCCATCTTTGGAGGTCTCAAAGCGCCAGACTAGGGAGAGATCTGCCAGGAATGATCCTGCCTTGGGGCAGCCGGAGACCAGATGATGTGCCTGTCAGCTCTCTGCCTCCCAGAGCAGGGGCTTGTGCTTCCTCCTCCTCCTCCTCCTCTCCTGGATGAGCACAGCACCTTTGTCACCCTCCTTGGTGGTCTTCCAGCAGCCTTCCTAAAAATGCCCCCCCCCCGGAAAGAGCTGAAATCCTGGAAAAGGGATGTCTTTCCCTGCTTTTGCCCGGGGGTGGGGGTCGGGGGGGGGTTTGGGGGGGGGGCTTTAGAGAGGGAGGGGAAGATGCTCAGGGGTTTTTTCCTCCCCCAAGAGCGAGGCTGCCCTCCTGCCCCCAGCGCTGGGGCAGGGACTGGTTTCTGGTGTAACGTGCCGGCAGCTCTGCGTGTCTGAGGGATGAGCTCATGCTCCCTCACCCCCAGCCTGCTGCCGCTTGCCCTTCCCTCCCTCCGCTTTGGGGAGCTGGAAGGTGGGGGGTGGGATCACAGAGGCTCTGGGTCTCTGCACGGTGGGCTTGTGGATGGCCCCCCACAGCGGGCAAAAACCCTGGCCATGCCCCCCTGCCCACCCTGTGTCCGGGACACTGGTCCATTACCCCTGGGATGCTAGTCCATCTCCCTCAGGACACTAGCCCATCTCCCCCATGTTGTTAGTCTGTTGCCCCTGGGATGCTAGTCCATCGCCCCCAGGATGCTAGTCCGTCTCCCTCGAGATGTTAGTCCATCTCCCTCAGGACGCTAGTCCATCGCTCCCAGGATTCTAGTCCATCTGCCCCGGGGATGCTAGTCCGTCGTCCCTGCAATGCTAGTCCATCTCCCTCAGGACACTAGTCCATCTCCCCCAGGATGCTAGTCCATCTCCCTCAGGATATTAGTCCCTCTTCCCTGGGATGCTAGTCTACCTCCCCCAGGATGCTAGTCCATTGCCCCAGGATGCTAGTCCATCTGCCCCAGGATGCTAGTCCATTTCTGCCGGGATGCTAGTCCATTTCTGCCGGGATGCTAGTCCATCGCCTCAGGGATGCTAGTCCATCGCCTCAGGGATGCTAGCCCATTGCCTGCAGGATGCTAGTCCATTGCCCCTGCGATGCTAGTCCTTGTCCCCCAGGATGCTAGTCCATCTGCCCCGGGATGCTAGTCCGTCTTTCCCAGGGCTCCTGCTTGCTTCTTGGAAGCTGCTTTTAAAAACACAAACCAACCTGCTGGAGAAATGCCTTTTCCTCCTTCTTTCTTTTCATTTTTATTCCTCCCCACCCCCCAGCCCCAACTTTAGCCACCTCTTGCCAGAAATCAGCCCCTGGTGAGGATGGCCAGGCGGATGGGGCTTGGAGCAGCCTGGTCTGTTGCTCATTGTCCCTGCCCAGGGCAGGGGGTGGCACTGGATGGGCTTTAAGGTCCCTTCCAACCCAAACCATTCCCTGATTCTATGGGACTGATGGTTACTCAATCCGAGCGCCGGGACGGCGGTTTCGTAGCCCTTTTGGATCAACAACCAGAAGCTTTGAATATCTGGGAAGAAGAAATGTGGTGACTGGTGGCTGGAAATGCAGCTCTCGCTTCTTGCTCCAGTAGATCCCAGCTCCTCGTTCCTAAACTCATGATATTATGGGTAGGAACGCCAGCTTGGGTAATTGGTGGAGATTGCTATGATTTTATTAGACCTAGTGCCCTCCCCTCCAGGAGGTTTGCACGGCTGAGCAAAACAACGAGTGCCTGTAAAGACACAAAAAATAGATCCAATTAACTATATATTTATTTTTTTTAAATAAATCCTTCCAGCTTGGTGTGAAGGTATTCCCAGCGCTCAAACTCAGGATTAATTGCATGTGAGGGCCTTTAGCCGTATCTACTGCCGGTGGGGAGGGACCACCCTGCCTGGAGGTGTGGGGTGCATTGCCTGGGCTCTGGCTCCGAGCGGTGCCCGGCTGGGATGGGCAGAGCTTAGCACCACTGGATAAAAACCAGGCTTTGGGAATACATGCTGGAATCTCCCGGAGGGAAGACAATCTGGTTTGGGGATTTAAAAGCAGCGGGTGCTGTCAGCTTTCTTCTCTGGGGGCTGGAAAGAAAAAAAACTTCTCCTCCCCGGAGCTAGAGGTCACCTTGTAAATGGGAATGTCCCCGAAAAGATGCCACTGGCAGATGTCAGGGCCGAAGAGAGGAACGCCTGTTGAATGAGAAAGCAGAATTACAAAGTGTCTTAATGATGGAGGGAGCGGAGGCTGGAGATAAAACAGCATTCGAGGAGGGGAAAACAGGAAAAGGCTCCATTTGAACTCAGAAAAGGAAAGGAAAAGGTTAAGCCTAAAGTCAAGGAGAAGGGTCAGGGCAGAGGGAAAGGCCGGGAGGGGAAAGGCCATGCTGGGAGACAAAGGGGAGAATAGAGGGGCCCACGCAAAGGGGAAGGACGGGTAGGAAAGGACAAGCGGGGAAGGAAAGAACAGGACGGAATGGGGGGCGGAGGTGCCAGGAGTCGCTGCAGGGGTTGTTCTCCTCAGCTCCAGCTGAAACGGGGTGTTTTGGGGGGCAAGAGTGAATGCGTTGTTGGGGAAAAGGAGCTGGGGTGTCCGGGTACCCTCCCTGCTGCCTTGGCCAAGTCCCCCTGGGGTGTCCGGGGACGCCCGGGGTCTCCTCCTGCCCCGGGTGGAACGATGCTACGGAGCAGTCACCTTCTGTCCTCTGCATTATGAATTCATTATCAAGAAGTTAAACTGTTGCAGATCTTGGTTTATCTCTCCTAGCAAGAAATAGCCCATATTTGCCTTGCTTCTTCATTCTCCCCATCCTCTCTTTAAAGCTGGGAACTGGGAGGAAGGCAGCTGGAAAGAACAACTTTTTCTTTTCCAACGGTGGTGTATTGGTAGAGATAACACAAAAATCCACCTGTGGGTGATCAGCTTAACATTTCAGGCAGGTGAGACCAATGGGTAGGGCTGATGTCCCCGCTAGGGTGATTAATTAACATCTCAACATCTGGGAGCTCATGAGATCTACTTAAGGGTCTTGTTCCCACCATGGGTGGCAGGTTATAGGGCTGGTACTGAAAACTATCCCTTTATAACCTTTAGGAAGCTGGCATGTGGGAGGAATTGTGTTTCAGTCCATGGCCATCGCTGTTCAGCCAGATTTAGGCTGCCAAAGCCAATGGTTTGGTAACACCGGGGAAGCGTGAATGGTCTGGAGGGACTGGTCGAGTTCATGGACCTTGCTGATGAAGAAATGCTTTCTGACTCTGCAAAAAAAAGTAATTAAACCATGTTTTGTGTAGCTGGTCTTCACAAGTAAAGTATGCTCTTTATTACGTGTTTCGCCATAAATCTATTTAGTCATAACAAGGGCTTGTTTCAGCTTTAATGCTCTAGCAGGTGCCTATCTGCCTAAATCGACTAAAATGCTTGGAGCACAAATTCTTTTTCTACCTTTCATGCAAAGAATCTCTCCCATATCGCTTTTTGTGTTTAATTATACATTGTGCTATGCAACAGAAGCATATGCAAAGACTTAAATCAGGAAATGAAATCTGTGTTTCCCGCTTTCTCTGGTTGAAGTAAGTTTATTCATCTCTCTTTTTTCTGGAAATACCTTGTGGGTTTGTTTTTTGGTTTTTTTTGGAAGGATTTTGATCACCGAGACCCCAGTCTCCCCCAAACCCCAACCCAATCACCCAGCTGGAAAGTAAAGCTCTTCCCCTTCACCTGCAGCTGCAGAGTGATGCTTTGGCAGCATCCCTTCTGCACAGCACGACTGGAGAGCGTTGTGGTACAGCTTCCCCTGGCACTCCCCCAGAAACGGCCACACCACAAACATCTCCAAGGGGTTCCCCGTCCCCACGTGTGGATCCTTCCTCCGGCGCCCAGCAGCCCCCTCCCCAGCCACCTGCATCAACAGTGGAGGTAAGCAGGGCTTCCCAAAGGTGGCTCTTCTCAAAGGGTGCTCCTCTCCTGCTGCTCCTGGCATCGCCCTGCTGCTGGGCTGGCAGCAGAGCTCCAACTGAGGTCCTACCGAGGACATTCAAAATGATAAGCCTAACGCTAGAGCTGATGCGAAGTTCACAGTCTGGCACGTTGTTTTCCCCGCTGGCCTTCCCCATTGCACTCTGGCTGCTGGGGCAGCTTGGATGACGAGGTCTTCAAGGCAGGGATTGCCTCCTAGGACAGGCTTTGCCATCGCCGAGCGTAAGCCAAACTGCCCCTGAGGCCCCAGGTAAGTATGATCCACGAGCAATCAGCACAACTGGTACTACCAGTGTCACAGCACAGCCCCCTCCCTGCAGCTGGCCTTAGAGCCCTGTCCAGAACCAGATTTAGAAGAAAAAAAAAAAATAAAAAAAATAGCTGGACCCAGCAAATGCAAACAGCACCAGGAGGCGTGTTCCTCTGCGTCGGTGGAGGCGAGGTTTGGGCGAGAGGTGCTGAGAGATGCTCTGGTGGCCACCCATCCGCTGTCCCGGGCTTTAAGCGTTCACATGCTGGGCATCTTCTGCGATGAAAATAAGTGGTTGGAGAAGCCCCTTTACTGTGGCGTTGGATTTGTTTATTATGGATTTGTATATATAATAAACATTCTGTTTATTTTTTTGTGGGGTGGACTACCTTATTTATTTGCCCCTGCTAAGGATGGTAGTGAGGAGCTGGGTGATGGACAGCACGTACCGAACTCTGGGGCTCCCAGACACAAAGCTTCAGCGATTCCCTTTGGAAAACCCAAGTGGTGGTCACCCTCGGAGAGCCGGATACGCGGCCTCCAGAAACAAGGCGCTGCTCTGGCGCAAGCGCCTTCTCCCATCACATCCCTTCCTAAAAACGGAGGGGAGGAGTGAGGGTGTGGGGGGGAAGACAATAAATCATCCCAGATGGTTCTGGACAGGATGTTTACCTACAGTTTTAGCGCTGGGAGATGACTTGGCGCTTTCTCTATGGTCCCGCTCACGGTGGGTTTTGGGGAGAACCCCAGGGAAAGGGGAGAGCTTGTGGGGGGGCTCCCGGTGTGTTCGGGGGCTCCCTTTGTTCGGGCAGGGCAGGGGCCGGGCGGGAGGGCTGCCCGAAAAGGTTTTTTTTTTTTTAAATTTTTTTTTTTTTTTTAAAATCTCCAAGAAAACAACCATCCAAACGCCACCCGAGAACTTTTTTTTTTTTTTAAAAGTTTTAATACGGAAAACTAAATGGGGAAAAAAAATTTAAAATTAAAGAAAAAACGGAAAAAAAAAATTAAAAAAAAAACCCAAACAAACCCCAAACCAACCACAACCGAAAAAAAAAAAAAAACCAAAAGAAACCCCCCCCTAATTCCCACCCCCTTCTCGCAGACCCTGCCCCCGGCCCGCCCCACGCCGCGCACGGGGAGCCGCGGGCGCGCAGCGCGGCGCCGCCCGGTCCCGTTCCGCCCCCGGTTCCCCCCCCTCCGCCCCCCGCCCCGGAGGCGGCGGGAGCGGCTCCGGCTCCGTCCCCCGGTGCCCGGTGCCTGTCGGCGGCGGGGGGAGGCGGGAGGGAGGTGGGAGGTGCCCGTCCCCCCCCGTCCCCCCCCCCCCGCATCCCTCCCCGCATCTCGCCCGCGCCGCCGCGCCGCGTCCCGCCGGCCCCAAATGGATTATCTGCGGCTGGTCCTCTCCTGCCTCGTCCCGCTCCACGGCTGCCTGGCCGCCGGCAGCGCCCCAGGTACGGCCCCCGTGGCGAGGGGAGGGAGGGTGCGTGTGTGTTCCCACAGGTGGTCGCACCCCCGAGGATGGGGAGAAAAGGAGGAGGGTTGGGAGGCGGCGGGGGTGGGGGTGTTGGTTTCGATGGGAAATTGAGGGGGGAGATGGAGGCCGGGTGGGAAATAGTTGGCGTGCTCCGGGCACGTCAGCCCGAGTTTCTTCTGCTACGTTTGACGCGCCCGGTTAAAACTACAAAGCGGAGAGAGGGATTCGGGGAAAGGGGTGGTGGGGGGTGGGGATAAAGGGGTTGTTGGGCTTGGCGGGGCTCGCCAAAGGCCACCCGGCGTTGGGTTGGCCACCAAAATCCCGCCACCCGGAGCGGGATGCCTGGCGCCCATCGCCTTCCCTCTGCCTTGTCTCCGCAGAGCTCCTCCTGGCCGGCAAACTCAGCGAGTATGGTGTGATCGTGCCCTTCAGCGCCGATTGCCGGGGTCGCTTCCTCTCGCACGTGGTGTCCGGCGAGGCGGCGGTGGGCACCGGCCAAGCCACCTGTCCCCCAGTCCACCACCACCGCCGCCGCCGCCGCGTGCCCCGCAGCCCCCTGGATGAGTCCCCCCAGCGTCGCTTGCTCTACTTCAATGTCACAGTTTTCGGGAAGGAGCTGCACCTCCGGCTGAGGCCCAACCGGCGTCTGGTGCCGCTGGGCGCCGTGGCTGAATGGCAGGAGGATTTTGAGGTGCTTTTCCGGGAACCCCTCCAACAGCGCTGCCTCTTCACCGGTGACATCTCCGGTATGCCCGGTGCCGCCGTGGCCATCAGCAACTGCGACGGACTGGTAAGCTGGAGGCCGGCAGGGTGGTTTGCGTGCGCTGTTTCGGGATGGTTTTCTCTTAAGAGGTGGATCACGGCGTCTTGGAACCTGTTTTTTTTTGGTGATGCCTTAGGTGTACATCTCCCAGCTGGCTGCTGTGGGTCCCCTTTCCCCACGTGGCTGGTGGCGTAAGCAGGGCAGGGCGCTACACGTGCGAGTGCTCCATCCCTCCGCTATTTTTATTTAAAAGGTTAAAAAAATTGCTTGTCCCGTGTCTGGGCTGCTTCCTGCCACCAGCTGGGCCATGTCAGGTGCCGTTATGCCCGCGGGCTTGGCCCTGCCTCTGGGACGGGTACCCACGCTGCCGGTGATGCTGCCGCATCCGGGCTCACCCCTGTTTTACCTTGGGGCTGCTTCAGGAATTTTTTCTCTGCGTTTCCCACCTCTTCGATGAAGCTGGGTGAGCTCGAGCGTCTCCCGAAATCACCGCTAGCATGTGGTCTTGCTCCCGCTCAGCATCGTTTTGGGGGAGAACCTCTTCTTTTTCTCTAACAGCTGGTGTCCGCAGAGCCTTTGGGCTTGCTTGAGTGCAGGGCGGGCGCAGTTCAGCATCGGTAACTTACTGCTGCAGCGCTTTAATTACTTAAATGGCTCTTTTCCCTCCTTGGCCCCGACGTCTGGTCTGCCGGTGGGTTTCCTACCTTGGACAGGCTTGAGGAATCGCTTCTTATTATTTTTATACTTTTGGCCCATCGCCCTTCAAATTTCCTTCGAGCCAATTTGATTCTTGTTTTAGGTGCCAGCATTTGCTGTTTTCTCCTGGTACCACTTAACGTTACTCCTGGGTTGGAATAAATGCCTTATTTTGCCCCCTTTTTTTTTATATATATATCTCTCTCTGTTTCTTTTTCAGTTGTTTTATTCTGGGAATTCCTTAGCCAATTTTGGCTGCTAGTGCAAACAATTTGGCATTCCTTTCTTTTTATACAGCGCCTGGTGTTACTATGCGAGCAGAAATGATAGAGCGGCACAGCTAGAAATACATTTTCCACCTACGTATAGCAGTATATTTTATTTTTCTTTTCTTTTTTTTTTTTTTTTTGCCAACAATTTTAGCACATAATCCACACCTTTTGAAGCATCTTGTTTGGAACGGGGTGAAGCCGTGAATTTGCAGCACTTTCTCCAGGACATGGGTCGGGCTGGGATTGGGGGATTTGGGCAGGCTCGAAAGCTTTAAAGGTATTTCCTATCACTCCGGCAAAGCGTCTGGAATGAAAAGCTGTTTTTTTTTTCCCCAGTGTGCAGGTCGCGTTGTAGGTACGATTCCCATTGGCATCACGAGCGAAGGGATGCTGGAAGCGGGCGGCCGCTGGGTCCGTGTCCCACCAAGGATGGTCCTAGGGGGTTTCTCTTCCCCGGAGCCCACCCTACTCTTGGGCTCCATCTCAAATAGGCTTTATTTTGTCTTTTCCAGGCTTTCCTAGGCTTTATCCCCGAGTTCTCCCATCCCAGCCCCTTGTGTGCCTTCTCAGGCTGGGGGGGTTGTCATTATTTTTGCCTATCTTCCAGCTGTCCCTTGGCCACGGGTCGTAGCAGCGACGCTGGTTTAGGATGTAGCTTGTACTGCAGGATGCTTTTGCGCGTGGATTTGTGCGGCCACCGCTGTCTCTTGCCATCCGTGGTACCCCCAAACCCACCCTTGTAAGCCCGTGTAAAGGAAGAAGTGGCTTCTCCCCCAGGATGAGCCCTCTCAGCGTTGTGGTTGCTGATGTGTCGTCTCGCAGATGTTTCGTTTCTTCACGTAGAGCTCCAGCAGCACTAGGGGGGGGGGAAAAAACCCCAGCTCTGTTTTTTTTTTTTTTTCTTTTTTCTCCTTTTTTTTTTTTTTTTTCTTCCTGCGATGTATTTATTGCTCCGTGGCCAACAAATAAATGCCCTTGGCCTCCAGCAGCAATTTCCCATCATCCGGCAAAGCAGATGTGGGCGACGGCGGGCTGGGGGAAGAGGTCAGGAGGACAAAGCCTCCCCCGGTCAAGAGGATTTTGTGATACGGCCAACGTAGCAGTTGGGTTCTCTCTCTCATGGGGTGGTTTTTCTTTTTCTGGCTGGTGTAGGTTGCTGTGTGCTCCTCTGGCTTCAGTTAGTCTGACGGCTTTTGTCTGCTCATTCATCTGCTCAGCTTCTGTCTCCTCCGTCCCCTTTGCAGGAGCTGTGGCAACAAGAGGACCCCCCCCCCCCCCCCAAAAAAAAAAAAAATAAGGCAGTGAAAATAGCTTGATTTAGCAAAATGGAGCAAGAACCAGACCTGAAGAGCGGTGAGAGGGGCGGATGGGGTGGGAGGGTGCTGTTTATGACCACGCTGTACCTCCAGCGTCACCCAGCAGAGCATCTGGGAGGGATGTACGTGGTCAGGACTGTCCGTAACGTCGTGCTAGATACGGACTGACCCAACGTGGGGAGCACCGGCTGTAGGGAGCCTTTTAGCTCGTTGACACGCACGTACCTTGGAATTGCCGTGCACTTTCGCTGGAAGCTATCCCCGGGCTTCAAAAGGGGAATGGTGGCTTTGGCATGCCAGTTTAGGGTGCGTGGGAGGCGCAGGACCAGGCTTGGCCGCTGGTTTTCTGGTCGGAGGAAGCGTTCTGGGATGCTGGGGACGACGGCTGCGTGCACAAAGGGATTACGCTGTGTATAAAGGGAGACCGAGATTATAAATAACAAGGGGGGAAAAAAGCCAAACCCTTTTCTTGAAAAGAGAGAGTACAAATTAAGTCTTTCCGAAATCCATATTTAGCCATGTAAGTGAGCTGATTTTTTTTTTTTTTTTTTTTTTCCACAGATGCCAAAAGTGTGGCACCTTCCGCAACTGTTATTGGCTGCAGGCATCCACGCGTGAAAATCTGGCCTTTTTGGTTTTTTTTTTTGTTTTTTTTTTTTGTTTGTTTGTTTGTTTTTTTGTTTGTTTTTTTTTTTTGCAAGGGCGTCTCGTACCAGGGTGGGAAGGTGCTGTGGTCCGTAACATCATTTCAAAGCTGATCCCAGCCACCACATCCCTAACTTAGGCCGCCGTCTCCCCTGGCGGGGCGTGAAGGCATCCCATCTTTCCACGCTGGCTTTCGCAGCGTGCGGTCGACCTCGCTTCCTTCCTTCGCGCTTTCCTCGTTGCAGAGATGGGTGAAGAACCATTACTTGTTTGCCGTGGCTGATTTTTTTTCCCCTCCCCAAATTAACCCCTTTTTTTGGGGGTTACTTGCCCCAAAGGCCAACGTGCCACAAACCGTAGAGCCGGCGTTTTCCCTCCCTGTCACCCTGGCTTGCTTCAGATGGGTGTCAGCAGATAAGCAGGGCACAAAAGCCCTCAGGAGCGGTAATTAACAGGGATCGAAGGGAGAAACAGTCCCCATAATGATGCTCCAGTGCAAAAAAAGTATTGCTTCGTCTTCCAGGGTTTTCCCTGCGGCTCCTGAACGGTAGGGTTAATTTCGGGAAGGAAAAAAAGGTGCTGGTTTCAATGCCCAGAGGGTGAGGTGTCTCTTTGGTCACGTAGATCCCACCATCCTCAGCTTTGGTTTTTACTTGGGTGTGAGGGCGTTTTTCCCATGCGATAATCCTGATTTTTGGCAGTGAGGTGAAAACCCGGCCCCGTTTGGGCTGAAAACATAATTAATCAGTTAGGGCTGAGCGTGTCTCCATGCCCTCACCCCCACCAGGAGCTACATCCTGGCTTGGGTGGCCCGGCAAAGCCCTGATGGAGCAACTCCAGGTCTGTGGACATCCCCAAAATCTCTTGCCCCCGGCACCAGGAGCCGGGGGAAAAGCAGTAGAGGTGCGCGAAGCGTTGGGTTAGATGGGTTGCAAAGCCTCAGCTATGGGCAGAGAGGTTCCAAAGTCGCATCTCCAGACCATGCCCTGGTGCCACCCGTGCCCTGCTGCTGCCAGGTTGTGGTCCAGGTCCGTGTGGGGCAGGTGCATCCCTCCATGGATCAACCCCCCTCCCCACGATGTCCTCGCGGGACAATCTCTGGATGAAAAGGGAGCGGTGGCTTGCGACGGTGCCTGCCTTCGCACAGCCCGGCTTTCTGGGACTTTTTGTCCAGATGACGTGTGAATCGGGTAGGAAAAATATATCCTAGGCACGCAGCTGGGTTTCCCCCTCCTCGGCGCTGCTTGCTTCTCTGGCTGAGTGCAGCGGGTTTATTCGTTTTTCCACGTTTTCAGCTGCACTGAAGTGTCAGAATTTCCTGAATTCCTGTGGGAGTTGGAGCTTTTTACCCAGCGGTGATGAAGGAGTCGCTTACCCGGGGTGGGGGGATCCCCCCTTAGGGAGGCTGGCACCAGACCACTGGGACCAGTTCCTCTCTCTCCCATAGCCTGGAGAGCTGGAAAAGAGACTTCACCCTCTGCGAGCTGGCAGAAGTGAGTTTGATGTTTTACTTAAAAGAAAAAACAAAAAAGAAAAAAAGGTGTATTTTCCCTCTTTCCACTGGAATTATCTTCAAAGGGCCGTTTATTTTCTCGTTTGGGAATTCCCTTCAGCGGGAGCTGCAGACAGCATCCCGCGTTAGAAATACCAGTAGCGACAGTCCTACCTTGCCGGGTTTCATTTGATTTACTGTTATTAAATCAAATAGAATTGGGGGGTGGGAAGCCCGTGGCAAATTGATCGTTGAGGATGGGGTTGATCTCTTGGCGAGAGCCCAGGGAAAGCTCAATGGGGCTTTTCGGGTGGCGTCTGGCTGCTTTTGCTGCCTCCCCGCAGTTACAACCCTCCCGACATGCTGAAATACAACCCGAGCTGCTCCTTTTTTTAAGACCGAGCAGGTTTGTGCATGCCTCTTGCAGTGGTGTTTTTGGGTTGGTTTCGTTTTGTTTTTGTTCTTTTAAATTATTATTTTTTTTAACTATTTTTGCAAACACCAAGATATGCCCGCTGTGGTTTCCGTTTCGTTTCTTAGGCTGATCGGTTGCGCGCGCAAGTCCTCGTGGTATGCGATGGGTCGTGGCTGGAGCGGGCGGTGTGTTTGCATCCCGCCTTTGGGAGAAAGCACGGGCGGGAAAGTCTGGGCCGCATTATTTCTTGAGCCGTACATAATCGGTCATGAGATGGGTAGAGCGGCACTAGCCCAAGGGGGCTGTGGCTCGGGACAAGGCTCTTTCATGTTTTAATCCAGCCTTGCCCTGGCGCGGCGGCGCGGCTTTCCTCCGGCCACCTGACTCAGCAAGTCCCAGCTGTTCACCGTAAACCCATAAACCGGCTTTGGGGTGCCTCGTCCCGGGTGAAGTGCCCCGTGGCAGGGCTGTGAGGGGGTAGTGGTGTCCCGCTTCTCCTTCTGCCGCTGGGTAGAAGATGCTGGGTAGAAGATGCCATAGGATGCTGGCAGGGGTACTGCGCTGGCTGATTTTGGGTAGCGAGGAGTGGCCCTCCAGCCCAAATTTGTAACTATGCGCAAGCTGGAAGCACGTTAGTTGGTGGGAAATCATCAGGGCCATTCATGCCTATGAAATCCAAGCGTGTTGGCGATGCCTGTGTCAGATGCCCAGCGTTGTGCCCTTTGTAGCTACTCTTTTTTGCGCTAAGCAATGGATGCCCACCTTCTCTTATCATATAATAAAGAGCAACAGCATGGACTTGCCCAACCACCACTGGGCCTGACCTGTGGGTTGACTCCCTGGCTTGATCTCTGCCTCATCACCACTACCTTGCCTGGGGCTCCAGACTCTTGGTTGAACCTGGCTGTGGTCATCTTCTCCTTGCTGGGTGGTGGTGGGACAAGCCCTGGCCACAGAGGTCCTGCCCCGGTGACCTGAACGTCTCCTGCGGGAAGGACCTGAGATACGTGTGTCAGGCAAGTTGATCTTAGCACAACTGCCTGTACTTAGATTCCTTGGGAAGGAGGGAAAACAAAACCAGCCAAAAACCTGCTTTCCAGAGGAGTTAAGCAGCTAATAAAACCCAAGTGGAGCAGGAAATTTGATGAAGTCTGACAGAGCCAGGTTGGCTGATGCCAGGATGAATGCAACGGTACGTGAATGCGAAGGGGATCCAATGACCCAGGCGGGCTTGGAAGAGCCCCAGCTTCGCCTGGCTGTTTACAGAGCCCGGCTCACGTCTTCGTGCCGCTCTGTGCAAAAAATATATAAATACATTTTATTTTATTTGATGGAAACAGTTCCAATACCCCAGCCCTGATGAGGACTCCAGTAGGTAGATGCCGTTGAAGGTTTTGCTGTAAGAATGGATCCGTATGTTCTGCCTGCGTTTTCCGGGCATCTATTCAACAGCAGCGCCGGAGGAAGGAGCGTGTGTCTGCGTGATGGAGGGAGCTGTGAATAAATGCCGGGCTCGGGGAGGGGCTGCCCATGGGATGGAAGCCAAATCCGGGCGATCCTTTTGCTTGCTCGAGGTCCGAGCCGGCCGGCGCTGCGGGGTATGAGCGCTTGGGGCTGATGTCAGGGGGGATTTGGTGGGAAGCTTGGTGTTAATTAGGAGCAGGCTAGTAGCCAGGACGACATTTCCAACCATCTTTGCCCTCTCATTCATCCTCCCCGCGTTTGGGAGGTGGAGCCGTAACGCTTTCCAGCTTCTCCTCCAAAGGGATTCCCCGGCGTTAATTCCCGAGCACTTGACGGGGCAAAGATGATGGTTTTCCTTCTCGCTGTGTCTGCAGTTAGTGGTGTTGCTGAAACGGCTGATTTCCTCCCCAGCACCGCGGGGACGGGGGCGAGGATGAGGATAGGGAGGATGGAGGGAGGCGAGGTGGCGTGGGAGCCCATGCAGCCTGTGTCCCCGGTGCACAGGGTTCGGCAGAAGAACTCATGTCTGATGAGAAGGAATGGAATTTCCTAGCCATATAAAGACATAACTTGATCCGTGGCCAGTTTTTTTTCTGTTTGGTTGGTTTTCTCACCTTTTTTATTTATTTTTTTTTTCCACCTACCGGAGAAATTAAGGGTCAACATGTGTGAACGTGGTAATGGATCCATCCCAGTGCCGTGGAGAAGCAACGGGACACCTGTTTTATTTGGGATGCTTATCCCCTTGCATATACTCATCAGTCATCAATGAGTATATGGAGTGTGTACGTACACAAATGCATATATAAAAACACACCCTTTTTTCCTCCCTTTTTTCTTTATTTCTTTGTGGAGTCCAGGCTGGCCTGATTCGGACTGACAGCAACGAGTTCTTCATCGAGCCCCTGGAGAGGGGGCAGCAGGAGATGGAGGAGCACGGGAGGGCGCACGTGGTCTACCGCCGGTCGGCCATCCGGCAGGATGGCGTCGAGCCCCGCCAGGACCTCCACCCCGAAGGTAAGGACTCCTCAAATCTAGTCTTTCCCAGCAATTGATAATCACTATTTCCTGGGGGGGAAAGATTTCTCCTTCCACTTGCCCTCTGGATCATGTCTCGCCCTATGGCTTTAGCCCTATGATCCAACTGCCAGCTGGGTCACCAGCAAGAAGAAAGGAAACAGCATGCTGGGTTTTTGCCAGGAACTTTGAAATTCTTCTGAATTTGATCAAGGTTGGATGAGTTACACACGAGCTAGTCTTCCTCTTTGAAGAGGAAGGATTTCCTAGATGGGTGCAATCAGGCCCACGGATCATCACATCGGCCTTGGGATGGGAAGCAGAGCTGGGACTCGTGAGTGGTCAGGAGGGAGCCAGGCTTGGTCCGACCTGGCCTCTGGCTGCAACTTGGAGGTGCAGGTGCTGCAGTCTTGTTTTAATCACCTGTACATTGTAAAATGTGGCGTTGATCGGACTTTTTAACAGATAATGGAAGGCCTTCCTTTTCCCAGCATTCAGAATAGATTGGATATTAGGAGAATTTTTTACACTGAAAGGGTTGTCAAGCATTGGAAGAGGCTGCCCAGGGAAGGGGTGGAATTATCATCCCTGGAGGGATTTAAAAGATGGATAGATGTGGTGCTTATTGATATGATTTAGTGATGGTTTTTGTCAGTGTTAGTTTGATGGTTGGATGCGATGATCTGAAAGGTCCCTTCCAACCTAGGCGATTCTATGATTCTGTTCTATAATTCATTTCACTTTTCTAGTGCCTTGTCCTTTTTTTTTTTTTCTTCTTCTTTGCCTTGAAGCAGAAAAAGTGGCTTTTATTTCTCAATAGTATCGCTTAGCCGTGCGCTGCCCTCTGTGTGCGTAAATCGCCTGCTGACTTCCCCTCTCACCCGCATAAAGCCGAGTGCACCCAGAAGTGTTTACAAGCGTGGGGTCAACATTGTGCAAAAGCACTCTATGAAACCTGTTTATATTTATGCTGAGGCATTAGCCTTCCCCGGTGTTTATTCACCTCTTGTGGCACCATAATTAGCTCCCTGATTTAAAAAAAAAAAAAAACACACTTAAAAGTTTTCCAGGGTGTGCTCGTTGCTTTTGTGACATCACTAATGGAATTGCAGTTGAGAGCTTTGAAGGGACTGCTGGGTGATGAAGGGTGAAGGGTGTGATGAAGGGTGAAGGGTACGGTGAAGGGTACGGTGAAGGGTGAAGGGTACGGTGAAGGGTGAAGGGTATGGTGAAGGATGCTCTGTCTGTGGCTACCTGCTCTCAAGGGGCAACCCCCAGCCTTGCATGTGTCTTCCCCAACTATACCCAGGTGTCCCACCACCCCCTAATGGACAGTGTAGGACCATCATCACATAGATGCATCTTTTAGGGCCAGTGCTCCCTATTCATAGCTGTTTCCCCACTGTAGAGCAAACTGGGTTAGCGACCTGTTGGAATTAAACATCGTAATTTATTTTTCCTGCTTAATTTATGGTTTTTTGGAGTGTCACCTTGGTGTTGGGTCACCTCACTGGCTGTTTCTCCTTCTGTCCCCCCTTGCCTCGCTCAGTGCCCGGCGTGCGGGTGGGTGATCTCCCCAACTCCCTGGAGCTGATGACGGAGCGTCTGGGGGACGCGGAGCGCAAGAGGCGCCACGCCAGGAAGGACGACTACAACATCGAGGTCTTGCTGGCGGTGGATGACTCGGTCGTACGCTTCCACGGGAAGGAGCACGTCCAGAACTACGTCCTCACCCTCATGAACATAGTAAGGCTTGGCTTTGGGGGTGGGGGGCTGTTGGCTCCCACCTCTCCCTTGGTTTACTGCTCTTCTGATGTTGGAAATCTGTTATCCTGGAAAAAAAATGGGATGGGAGGGGAAAAAAGTGCTGCAGGAAGGGCTGTTCCTTCGGAGAGCCGGCTCTGGCATTTAATAGTGGCGGTAGTTGGAGTGATGGAAAGCAGAGCCCTCTTATCTTCATCTCCATCGTGTTTCCCTGGCCAACGGCAGGGTCCGGCGTGGTGGTTGCTGTCACTGTCTGTCATCCGAGTCCAAGAGCATCTTCTGCTTCTCCTGGCCCAGACCATCTCCTCTACATGGCCCAAATCTCAGCAAATGCTGGGAAAGAGGATGGTTATTGATTATTTAGTTTGAAATTATGATGTTTATTATTTATTTTGCAATTATTATGTTTATTGTTTATTTTGAATACTATTTGTTGATGGGGGGGGGTTTTACAGATTTTTCAGAAGTTTTTTCACGTTCCATGGAAAACCTGCGCACCTTGAGGGTTAGTCAGATGTGTTTGAAAAGGAATTTATAGCAGCTTTATGGCGGCCCACCTTCTGCATCTCTCCTCACACGGTGGTGTGGAGCAGCCCGTGCTGATGCCCTACGGCGCTTTTCTTTCCTTTTTAAGGGAAAAAAATGTACATATTCCCCCAAGTCCTGAGAGATGTGGAAGGATCAATATTTATCTTGCAGGAGGTTTGCTGTGCCGGCACCTGGGTATCTGCAAATAGGGTCGGCGTTCAAAGATCTCTTTCACGCGCTCTCCCAGTTTTGTTTTGTTTTCCATGCTTTATCCTCACCTCTATTTATTTATTTTTATTTAAGTACTCTTTTTTTTTTTTTTTTTCTTTCCCATGGTGATGGAAAGTGTTTGAAAGGTGCAACCGGCTCAGAAATAACCAAGCTCTAAAGATGCTTTTTTGTTTTGGTTGGTTGCTTGTTTGTTTGGGCATTATTTCTGCCCCGGCAGGCAGGCTCAGAGCCGTATCGCCAGTAACGAGGGGGAAATTATCGACATAAGGGCTCAGGATTTGCAGGATCAGAGGCCAAGCATAACGCGGCCAGTCCCAAACAGAGAAAGATGTTGGTTTTGCGAAGCAAATTCCTCCATCGCGGCGTTTTGTTCTCCGGCGCGTTGCCCTGATGCTCGCGGTAGGATGCCCTCAGCGTCACTTAAATCCCCTCCCTGCGAGTTTCTCCTTAATGCGAGAAACTCCTTAATTCTCCTCAATCTTCCTGCGAGGGGGGAGCTGCGGGGTTCCCGCTTCTGACCCCGGGCTCTTCCCACGTTGCGGGGCTCGGAGATGATGTCATTTTTCCTTTCCGATCCGGGAGCCAGAGGCGGGAGGTCGGGGACGGCGGTGGGGGGAGAATGGCCGGTTTGAGCGCCCAGGGATTGTCAGCTCTAATCAAAAGGTTGGTTTTCAGGCGCATTTTTCATGGTTTATACCCCGCGGGCAGGACTTTTCAGGGAGTGAATGCGCGGGATGCTGCGCCGGGAGAAGGGAGGACCGCTGCCTATTCAAATAAAGGCCAGCACTGGAGACTTTAATGAATTAAATAAAAAGGGGGGGAAGCAGCATCAATAAAAAGGGGGGAAACCCCCCAGGATAATGCATGCAACAAATACTTCCCCCAAGTATTATTTCCTTCTATACAATTCCTCCCCCACCCCCTTCCCCTCCTTTCTTTCTGGTTTTTAGTGCGTTTTCTTTCCAGCTTTGCCATGACCTCTGTCCGCCTCCTCTTCCCTTGGCGCCGCCTCGTTTCCTTACCGGCTCAGATTGCCTTAAAATACCCGATTCAGCAGAAAAAAAAAAAAATTAAAAAAAAATAGTAAAAATGCTTTCTGGCCTGGATGGCAGAGGGAGAGGAGGGTGCTGGGGCCTGGTGGGGAGGAGCGTGCTGGGACCACACAGCTGAACACTAATCCCATTAGTCGGAGGCAACGGGAAGGAGGAGAGGCTTGGCCAGCCCTCTAACGAGGAAAGGACTTAATGAGCTGGGCTGGAGTACGCCGACGGGCGGGGGGGAGATGCCGCATGGGAGCCAGCTGGGAAAGCTGTTTTCCTCTCCAGATCGATCCCAAGGGAAGGGGGCAGCCAGCTTGGAAGTTGATAATAAACTTCCCTGGCCTTTTCTGGGGTTCCTGTTGCAGGGGCCAGGGCGTGGTGGAACACATACCCCTTCCCGCTGCTGTGCGGGCTTGGCTTTTTTTAAAAAGAAAACCACAACAAAAACCCAACCCCTTATTCTGTTGCCAGAAATGTGGATGCCAGGCTTTTCATTAAACGGTGCTGTGTCCGTCCCGGGGGGGGGCTGACACGAGGGTGACTGCTCCTTTTGTGCACCTAAGAGCTTCCCCGCGGGCTATCCGTCCCCGCTGGCTCCCAGCCCGCATTCCCAGCCTGCCGGTCCCCGCTGGGCTCGGAGGCTACGCCGGGATTTTGGGGTCGGGTTGAAGCGAGTGGCGCTAGGTGGATCACAGCCTTGGGAAAACGCATCCTGACTCTGATACGTTCTCACTTTCTCCTGTTTTTCCCTTGTGGTCTTCTGATGGTAAGCGTGGGGGGAGCTCCACCACCTTTTTTTCGAGTTGCTTGCCGGCCTCTGCTCCAAAAATCGGGAGTTTTGGCTCGCCTTTGCCATGGCGTGCCGTGTGCGCTGGAGAAGGCGCATCTGAGCCTATATCCGAATGCCGTGCCGAGCATCCCCATGTCCATCCGAGCAAAACCTAGCTCCTTCCCTCACGCTGGGCTCTTGGGATGAATATTTGGCAATGTGGTGGCATTGCCCTGTCTTGTGTGCTGCCCGTGGCAGGGATTGCCGTGCTGTCGGAGCAAAATTAGCATCTCCCAGCCACAGCGACGGCTGTGCGCCAGGCCGAAGGGTGGGAGAAGGGCTGGGAGCCGGGAGGGGACCCAACACCCCGTTAAGAGGAAGAGGAGAGAAAGCGTTTTGTCTCCTGCTTTGCATTTCAGCCTCATGTCACTCAGTTGGGCTCCTCGGATTTCTCCTCTGGACTTCCCACCGCTTGCTCCTGATCGAGCCGCGCCGAGCTATGGGCTCTGTTAAGCCTGGGCCTGGTGTCACCTGGTTGGTTGGAGTTTTTTTTTTTGCTGTAGGATATTGCCCATGATTTGGTGTTTTCCCATTGTTTCGGGTTTCCAGGGAAACACCGTGGTGAGTCAGAGCTCACACCAGGCTGGGACCTGCCCGGCTCCCCTCCGGCACATCGGCAGAATTATTGTTCCCAGGGGACAGAGAGTGCTCACACACACACACACACACACACACACACACGCACGTACGTTTGTTTTGGGGTGGTTCACGAGCCATCTCCTTGCTGACTGATAATAACAAAAAATACCTCTGATGTCCCCCTTGATGTACGTAGCCTGGCGTGTTTGTTGCTATGTTTTTTGGGACAACACAGCCTGTTGCGTAGAGAGCTTGCGATAAAAATCTAGAGTCTTGCTGGAAACATAGATAAGGTGGGTCAACTTTTCAGAGGGCTGCACGGGACGCGCATCCCCTGTGCTGGCGCGTGCGGGAAGCTCCACAACGTGGTCAGGCGGACTTTTGCATCCGTTCCTGACCCCTCCAGCCTCAGCAATGAGGCTTGGGGTGAACCCACCGGCACGAAAACCCGGCGAGGGAATGCGGGGAAAGGAGCTGAAAGATGACTTGGCTGTTCCGAGCGAGCGATCCTGGGGCTTTGAAAAGTCAGCTATTCTGCTGGTTTGGCAAATTCTTCTCGTGTCTCTCTCTCTCTCTCTCTCTCTTTGTTTTCCTTCCCTTGAAGAACGGCGAGGTCTAGACGGTTGCCAGAGCGGTTTGCTGTCGGGATCTGGCGTCTGGGGCCGGCCAGACGCGTGGGGATGTCGGTGGGCAAGCGTTCCTCCCTCCCAGCGCCAGCTCGCAAGGCGGAGCCATTCACCTCCCTCCTAAGAGTGAAGTAGTGAAAGGTTTATTAACGTCAAACAGTGATTTAACAAAGTTAGTAGTGAACACGACGGTGCTTTACGAGATTCAGTGGGAAGGTACACTCGATTATTTCCTGCATAGAGGCCAGACAAGCTGCCAGGGAGACCCTCCCGTTGAGTCCTCGGGCTCAGAAAGGACCCCCTGGCTTTCCAAACCCCTTCTCCGAGAGGAGTCTGGGTGCGGCTGGACCCAGTCCTAGTCCCAGACTTGGTCAACGGTCTAGGTCTAAAGGATTATATCTGCGCAATCAATCCTTCATATCACTTAGCTGAGATTTCAAAGTTTAGCATGCTATTAGTCACATACCGAGAATCTGTCGCAGCAAGGAATCTCTCAACCTCGAGGAGTAGAACCCTAAGTGAGCGTCCCTGCTCAGGGGGAGATGCTGGCGTGCAGACTCTGCTGTGCAGGAGAAAAGCTCCAAGGGCTTTTGGGCTGCCTACTATTTATAGAGTAAGATAATTGCCCTATAGTCGTATTCCCATGGGAACAAAATAACGAGGTCCCCACTCCAGGCAGTGGGTTGGCAGCCATCCCCCAAAGTCCAGGCACAACTCATCACACCTCCCACTGATGGTTGTGGCTTGAGCAGGAGCTGGGGAGGGGGAAAAAAGGGGGAAAAAGGGAGAGCACGCCACCACACTGGGCTGAGCCGGGGGGACGGAATTTATGGAGCGTTTTGGAGAGGACACACAAGGTTTTAATGTCCCTCTCATTCATTGCGATGCATTAGCATCGTCCCCTTGGCGTGGCGGGGCTGGGGGCTTTGGAGTTGCCGGCGGGCTGGTTGTTCTTGCTGGTCTGCCCTTAATGCGCAGCCAGCCTTAAGGGCTGGTCTGTTTTAGGTGAAAAAAAACAAACAAAAACATCCTCTTTTAAGTGAAATAGAGAGTTTCTTGACAGGTGACAGTATTAAACAGGCTGGGCACGCAACCACGGGGGCAAGAGGGATAAGGAGATCTTTATCCCATCTGTTTTCAGGGAGGCGGGTGCCTTTACAGAAGCCCTTTGCTGAGCAGGTATTTTCTGGTGGCATTTTCTTTGAAGCCGTTGACTCACTTAATGGCATCCGCAGAGGGCAGGGGGAGCTGGGCCAAGCCTGCAAACCGCTCTTCGGGGCCGATTTCCATCCCCTCCGCCAGCTTCAACCCACTCCAGGGTGGGCTGATGGGCAGCAAGTGATGAGCCCTTTTTTTTTTTTTTTTAAATTTTTTTTTTTTTAATTTTTTGCTCAATCAATTATTTATATCTGTCTATTAAGGGAAGCCCATAGCCTTGGGCAGTCTGGTTCCACATCTGCTTTCTGAATTAAGCTGGTAGCCGCAATGCTGCCCTCCCCTAGACACAAGCAGGGCTGGGGTCTGGGGTTAACCCTTTGGTTCAGGGGCCGGAGGGGTGCCCAGTCCCCCCCCCCGGATGGAGGAGCGGGATTTAGCACTGCTTTCAGAGGAGGATTTAGGGGATTAAATTCCCTCTTGGAATAATACAGCTTCTTGCCTCTTAGTCCCTTTATGAGCTGTTTCGAAGCAGCTCCTGGTCCTGCTGCTGCCCGGAGCCGCTTCCCAAGCAAGGAAGAGGAAGGATGCGCAGTGCCGGGAGGGTGTTGATGAGTTTAGTTGTCAATGCCTGTGAAAAGTGTGGCTGTTCCCAAATTTCCTTCCTCCTAGGGTAGCTAATGTTGCCTGGGGAGGGCACAGTTTGGGGCAGGGAGCTCTTCTCAGAGCTGGGGTCTGTTTGCAGGCACCACTGGTGGGAAGAGGCATTGCTGACCCAGCATGGAGCAAAGCTCTCGCCCCCAACATCTCCTCTGCTCGTCTTCCTTCCTCCCCTGGATGTCACCCTCCTCTTCTCCTGCTGGCTGTGGCAAATTGTCCTGGAGCATCTCTTCCCGCTCCCTGTGGGGTCTGCCGAGCGTCCTGCCAAAATGTCCCGCGCTGCTCCCTTGGATGCTCTGAGTCGTGGCTTGGCTGGGAGCTCTGGCTGGCGGAGAGGTCCCTAAGGCAGGACCATGGCTCATCCCAATGGATGGAGGGGTCCTTGGGAGCGGGGAGGAAGCAGGAGAGTGCCGGTGGATGGTGACTGAAGCGGAGGCTTAACAGTGCTCCAGCTCCCAACAAGTGCTGGTGGGGGAGGAAAATGCATAAGGATTTGGGAAAGTGAAGGAAATATCCGTGTTTTCCCCCTTGTTCCCCTGAACCACTCCCCAGGTCCAGCTCTCTGGCTCTTCATGGCATATAGCCTGAAAAATACAGCGTATTTTTCATTTTTTCCCCTCTCTCCCCATTTCTCACCCTTTTATACGGCCTCATACAACACGCCTGAAGGCTGGAATGTTTTCCTAAAGGGTCAAACTCCTGATGTGGGGCTTCTCAGACCCGCTAACGTTTTCTCTGGGTTGCCAAAGCCTCCTACGGTCCAAAACCTGGGGCTGAGGGTCATCTTCCCTGGGGGGTTGGAGCTGCTTGTGGGGATGGATGCTTCAGTGGGACCGTAGGTATGAGTAACGCTCGCAGGCGGGAGCCCAGCTGCGGCACGGCACGACCTTCCTCCCATCTGTGCGCATCCCCCCACCCACCAAAAAAACCCCAGTTAGTGTCGGAAGAAATTCATCACACTCTCATTTTTCTTACAAAATGCTTTTAAAAGGTGAAGCAGTGTGAAGGAGTATCCCAACCACGATGAGCCGAGGATGGGTTGTTGCGACGTTCTCTTTCCACGCCAATGAAGCAATGACTCCCCGTGGGGCTTCCAGGGATCCATTAACGGGGATTGACTGACAATTTATTTATTGGTTTATTTTCTTATTATTGATTTTTTAAATCTGTTGGGCTGCATTCAAGACGTGGTGGACCCGCATCACCTCTCTGCAAAGCCCTGAGCCGCTCCACGGGAGTATTAGTGGTCACAGGGAAATGTTAATGCTGGGTCTTTGGGTTTAAAAATGGCCTGGGTGGGTATTTCGAACAGAAGCACAGCCTAGGAATCAGAGGGGGGCTCGGGCAGTCTGGGAAATGTCAGACTTGGATGCAAGTAGTTGTCACTCAACCCTCGAGTTCAAATATAAGCTTGAAAAAAAAAAAAAGAAAGAAAGAGGAAGGGGAGGGGCAGGGGGGAAGAAGAGAAAAGCTCCACGAATCTGGCTTTATAATATTCATCTAGCCTGGCAAGCTGTGGTGGCACCGAAAGCAAACTCTTTCTCTCTTGGACAAAGTTGAAAAAGTGCATTTTAATTTAGACATTAATTCTAGTCCGTATGAAAAAGGGTTTTAATTTGACTTCCTCGGCTTCTGCGCTGGCCCCCCATTTGTGGCAGTGTTCATTTCGGAGACGTTTGGGAAATAAGAGAGTCCCGTTCTCTAAAAATGGTCTTTTTTTTTTTGTTGTTTCCTGAGCTGTATGTTCACGTGTGCTTTGCAGGTGGGTGCTTGTGTGGGGTTATGGCTGTCGCTCAGTGCCTCTCTCGGTGGCCGGCTGTCACCGCCCTCAGCTCGCAGGGACCTTCCTCACCTGGATGTCTTCTTCTCTTGGTGGCCCTTAGGAGTAGAATTTGTTTATTCATCCTAGAAACGCAGAAGGAAAAGGTCATAGCTCAGTATTTCCTTTGCAAAGTCATTTTTAATAGCCGACGTTGATAGATATCTCATTGACTCATAAGCCCTCCCTCTTCTTTTTGTTGTATTGTCTTCTCCTGGGGTTTCCGAGGTGGTAGGTCAACTTTGACTCATCGGTATAACTGAGTAATGCCCTTGCTTTGATACGATCCCTCGCCTCTCCCCAAAAAGCCATATTTTCTTTCCACCAAACGCAAGGATGCTGGAGGCCAAAGCATTTCCTTCCATCTGTGGAGTTCGTACTCCAAAGGGGGCAATGGCTCATCGTGAGATGCTCTGCGGCGGAGACAGCCCCCGTGGGAAACACAACCCTCCTCCACGGTCTCGATGGGATGGGTGATGTCATTGACCATCTGAACCACCCATCCTGGGGAAATTTGGCTTATTCCAGCTTGCTTTTTTGACTTCATGGTTTTTACACAGGGGAAAATAAAGAAGAGAAAAGCTAGGGGTGGGAGGAGGGAGATGAGATCTTTGCACCTGGTCTTGTGCGGTCTGGGAAAGCCGGGTAGGATGCTGAATGTGGGAGCATGGAGGACAGGAGGAGCTTGAGATGGTCTTAACTTCTGTGTTTTATTTCCCTCCCTTCTTCAGGTGGATGAGATTTATCACGATGAGTCCCTGGGCGTTCACATCAACATCGTGCTGGTCAGGATGATCATGGTGGGATACCGCCAGGTAAATACGGCGCTCGGATGTGGTGAGGAGGAGATGCTTTTCAGGCTGGCCCCTGCTGTTTGGCTGCTTTCCCTGCTCCAGCCCTGCCCCGCGAGGGAAGGAGGGTGGCTGAAATGCAATAGAGGTGCAGCAGGCAGCTGCCCCTTCTCCCAAGGCTGGCAAGCGTGCAGCATCACCGTGGCTTAGTGTCTCATCACCGTGGCTTAGTGTCTCATCACCATAATATTTAGCACTTGGGTAAGCCCCGGCTTGGAAAAATGTGACTGTTCGGGTCAGCCGTCGAAGCCCAAGTGACAACTGTGCCGAGCAGGGGTCAACCTGAACCCTGGTCCAGCTGGTTTCTGGAACCCGAAGGTCTGGAGAGCCCCATGGCCACCCAGCCCCAGGGATGTCTCCCTGGGGAGACAGCGGGTGGCTCCCACCAGCCTTTATGTGCTTGCTCTGGAGTTTGGGGCGGGGGGGAAAACCCATGAGAGGCTTCCTCAGAAGCTCTGGGGTGGCAGCAGGTGATGGGACAAAGGCGGCTTCCCAAATTGGCAGGAGCTGGGTATGAGCGAGGAGAAGCCGAGGCTGGGACCTCCTGTCTCCCAGCCGTGACTCAGCAGCCCTGGAAGGCTTCGCTGGCTGTCCCGCAGCCCTTGGGTGGCTTGGGCATGGGCAGAAGCAGCACAGCAAGGTTTCGTGTGGTTTCTCAGGTTGCATTTATTATTTTTTAAGGCTCGTTTGAGCTTGGCAGCTGAAAGATTTTCTTTAAAACAATGTGATTCTTGTGGCCAGCCCTTATCCTACACGATGCATTCTAGCGAGGGTGTTAATGAGTCAGCACGGTGATGTCTGTCTGTGTGTGTGTGTGGTCCACAAATAAGCCCCGTTACGTCTTGGAAAAAGCTTGTTACAGAAATCTGCTTGGCCGGCAGAAACCCTAATGCCTCCTGGAGACCCGGGGGTGAGCAGATGTTTGAATCCAGGCGAGGTCCCAGCTCACCGCTGCTTAGGTCCGGCGCATCCCGAGTGAGTCCTCCTGCGCCTTCTTGTCTCCCACCTTGCACTTGGTGGGATGAAAACTCTGTGACTTACACTCCAGGGCGCCAGGGGAAGGGCAGTATTTCTTACCTTTCTTTCCACTGCTGCGGCTCAGCGGGTACCTGCCTGAGAGCATTATTTATTTTACAGAGCATAATTTATAGAGCATAATTTTGCAAAATGCTAATCTTGAACAACAACAAAAAATAGGTGAAGGACAAGGTGACTGCTATGAAGCAGTCCTGGACATCTCCACCTGCTTTCTACTAGGGTCTTGGTCTCTGTGGGTCAGGTTTTAGAGGGGAGCGTTGCTCTGCTCATTGCTGAGCATCAGCGTCCCGTGACGTCTCGACGAGGATCCCGTGCAGGAGCTGAGAATCCCCATCCTCTTCGCTTCCCAGCTGCTCTCCTCTTTTATCTCCTGCTGCCCTGAGTGCTTGTGTGACCAAAGAGGGTCATATACCCACCCTGTACCAGACCACATCCATCTGTGGGAATGGTTTCCTTGCTGTTTTTAAATAAAAAAAAGAAGATGCGAGGTGCTTTGTGGGATGTTGTTCCTTCTAATGATGGAGAAGCCCTGCTTAGGAGTCTTTCCGACCCCAAAACTCTTGGCAGGCTCCTTCCCCACTAACTTACCCACCTATTGATTGATTCATTCATTCATTCATTCATTTATTTTAATTCTTTACCCAGTCAGTCAGCCTGATAGAGCGAGGGAACCCGTCTCGGAGCTTGGAGCAGGTCTGCCGCTGGGCTCACTCGCAGCAGCGCTCCGACCCGGAGCACGCTGAGTACCACGACCACGCTGTATTCCTCACCAGGCAAGATTTTGGTCCCGCAGGTATGCAAGGTACTGTATTTATCTCGATCAGGTATGTGCAGTTTGCTGGGGGAAAGCCAGCGAGGGGAGAGGACTTCTTGCGGGCACAGTCTGTTTCTTGGCCAGCAAGGTCCGGAAAAAGGTTATGAAAATTGGTATTTGTTTTTTTTTCTTTTATGTGAAGTAGAAGAAAGACAGAATCAATCCAGAGCATCAACCTGAATGGATAATGAAATCATCTTTATTCATTCTGCCCTCCCTTTGGTTTCATGCACCGATCCTCCCCTTGTCCCAAAGTGCCCTAAACAATTCAAGGGTAATGTAAAAAAAGTGGACTACCACAGGGAGCATCATGGGGCCAGTCAGTCCCTTCTGTCCTCTGGAGGACCTTTAGAACCTCGTTCTACATGGGTTGGTCTCTTGGTCCTCTTAGGACTGGACATGGGAGCGTTGAGTAAACCCTGGGCCAAGGAGGAGGTTGGAAGGAACAACGGCAATAGTTCTCTGACCTCTCGGTGTAGAGGCCGACGTGGTCTGAGAAGTAAGAGACCTACGCAAAAAATTCAAAAAATTTGCAGGAAAAGCTTCTGGCATTTCACGGCTCCATTAGAAACACGGATGCTTTGATGGCATCATGAGAAGTGACTTCTCCCGGTTCTCCTGAGCCTGCTGCCTCCAAATTGCCACCTCCTCCTTCCCACACTGGTGTCAAGGTTTGAATTTCTCATCAGGAGGCTCCCTTTGATGCCACGAACATGCTGGCAATGTCACACTGATTTGTAGCGCGAGTCCTTCTGGTGCCCAAGGGAGGATGGAGAGATGGAGAAGGAGTATTGTCCTCACCTCGATTACCTCCCTGAAAAGGTTCTCCCCACAGCAGGGGATGAACAACAGGAGGCCTCCAGCTGGAAGCCCTCTTGATCATGCTGTTGGCCATCAAAGAGCAGAATTTGGGTTGTGCCAACAGCCTCCTCGCTGAGCCGTTGATCTGCCTTGGGCACCTCATCCAGAGTCACAGCAGCGTGGGTGAAATACCAGGTTTTGTATCGTTTTTCTAGACCCTTCCTGGCAAAGCGACTGTGTCCAAAGGCTTTGGTGAGAGGACCTTTTTTGGCATGTCAGCAGAAGGGGGAGACTGGCTGAACTTCCCCTTGGTGGGAAGGAGTCGTGAGATCAATGGAGTAGCCCAGCTCTAGGGATGCTCGTTCCGGCTCCTTCCCCTTTTCCCTGTGGAATTGGCTCCCTGCTTCTCACACATCGCTGGGATGGACGTTTGCTTTCTGCAGAAGTCCCCATGGCTGCCGTGTCCTTGCGTGGCTGTGTTGCATGGCACAAGGTGCTGGTGCTCCTCACCCATTGGAAACTGCCCTCTTGTTGGGATGCTGGAATAGTAACAATTTGCTTACTCTTGCCTCTTTTTCTCAAAATGATGTCCTTCTAGCTCCATAAACATCCCATTTTCAGCTCAGGGCAATGAAGGACCAGACTGCAGCACCTCCAATACTTGCTCGTGGCATATGTTTGCTGGTGGTATCTAAGCGGCTTGCTGAGGTGATGGCAAATACCTGCTGGCTTCTTTAGCCACTGCTGTAGAGCGTTGGGAAGCACGAAGCATGTGCTCTGCTCATATGTACCCTGAAGCTGAGCTGAAGGCAGAGGTGGTCCTGCCCCAAAGACCTAAAGCAACAAGCTGGGAGAAGGGAAGCCTTTGAGGATGAAGTCCTCCAAGTCACAGGGACCTGGGAATGGAGCCTAAATGTCAAGCCCATGCTTAGCTCATCACTCCTTACAGTTGTGTGCCCAGTTGGCCATGGCGATGAGGCTGAATCTGACTTGTTAACCCATGTGGTCCTCTTAGCCCAGGCTATCTCCATGTAGGCAAGCCAGCTGTGCTCCATCACCGCATCCCCACCATACACAGCTTGTACCTCCCTCTATGTTGTGTCACCTCCTCTTGGCCAGTAAACCAGACCAGCATCTGGTCACGCGGAGCTTGCACCTCCTGGCCACACTGGGTAAACGGGATGCAAGTCCTTGCAAAGCGTTGCGGTCTTGGTTCTTCTCTGTTGCAGGTCCAAGCTGAGCCCTGAGGAGGTTTACAAAAACTTCCCGGTGCTGGCAACATGCTCATGGCATCTCTTGATGGGGTGGGAGCAGTTGTGGCCAACGCGGAGCAATTTTGGAAAGATGATGCAATTGTTGCTTGGGGAATCTGGGAGGCATGAGGGGCCCCTAGGGCCAGGAGGAATAGCTGAGCTGCCCTCGCACGTGGGCTGCAAATAAACCTCTGCCCTTCAAAGAGAAATGCCTCTCGGTGGTGGACAGATGGGTTGTAAATTATTAATTGCTGCTGCTTAAGCCCTGTCTAAACCAGAAGAGTGCTGCGTCCCTCTGCAGCGGGCGGGCACGGAGGGCTTTCTGGCCCAGGCTGGAGGATGCTTTTGCTCAGATTTAATTTGTTGCCCTGTAATCACCCACCTTGGAGCAGGCTGGTGGTCCACCTGGAAGGTCAGAGAGGCTGAAGGCAGTAGGAAATGGTCCATAAAGAAGAATAAAGCGCGTTCAGAGGAAGCAAGAGACGGGCTGGTGTCTTGCTGGTATGGTGAGGACGTGCCGCTTCTCCTGTGTGTGCGTCTGGTAAGCGTTTGCAGTGTCTGGTAAGCGTTTGCAGGCTAATCTAGTCTTTACCAATTAAATTTTTTCCAAGTAGTCACTTCTTGCCGTCGTTCTCTGTGGAGAACCCTTTACTTCTTCCTGTTATTACTTAGAGAACTTGATTCTGAGAGACCAGTGTCTGCCTCCCTGAGCATCCACCTTTTCATATTCCTTTGCCCCATCTCCCGCTCAGACATCCACAGCCCCTTTAGTTGGGAATTTTGTCCCATTTCCATCCTCGGCAAAATATATTTGCTCTCCCCTTGTCTTGAAGACTTCCCACATCTTTGCTCTTTCTTGTGGCAAGTTGCGTGGGGCGGAGGAGAATCTTTTAAAGTGATTTATCCAGGATTTGAGTCGCTACTGTTATGGCTAAACACAATTATCTGATTCTGTCTCTCAAGCTCTTAGTTTGGCCCGTTACTTTTTGCCTTCCTTTTGACCACAGAGCTCGTTGAGCACGTCACTTCTCCGCTGTCTTTCTTAAGGTGTTTTAGTTTATTTGTTGGTTGGAGTAAGTCTCATTGCCCACTTGAGTGTGGGGAAGATGAAAAACAAATGCTTCCCCCAGTAAATAAAACCCAGAGTGTATTTATCGAAGTTGCTTTGGGAAGATCCGTGTCATTGCGGAGGCTTCTCTGAGGTTGCGTGGTGCTCTGCAGGCAGAAGCGAACTCGCTCTGCATGTAATGAGAAATCGGGGATTTATTTAATCTTGGGCATTTTGCTCAGCCACTGGGGTTCACCTGACCTCCCTCACTTGGAGCACAGGCAAAAATGCATCCGTTGCTTCCCACAAAATACCATGTGGGTGAGCCCTTCAAAAGTTCCTGTCTGGACTTGTTGTGAGAAATTAAATTATTGTGACGAGAGAAGTTTCCTTTACAAGTTCCAGTGCAGGTGGACACCCTGGAAAATCTCCACTCAGCTGATAAATAGAAATACCAAGGGAAGTGCTCGCCCCAAATCCCCTCGGTTGTGCCCGTTGTGATGGTATCTTCTGGGTGTCCAGTGGTGCAGCACCAACACGTCCCTTGTCCCATCAGGCTTCCGATCCACTTGGTGCGCCCACAGAGTCGCCTGCTGTCGGCTTTAGGGCAAAACTGTAGGAAACCTTTTATTTTTTGCTTTAATCTCTTTTCCTCTGCCAGCTGCGTGGTGCCGCGACCCACCCGCTCGTTTGGCTTAGGAATTAAGTGCAATCGCATCCTTTCCTCTCCGCCCTCTTCCAGGGCAATTAGTTGCCAGTCGCTGCCTCGGTGTGGAGCAAGTGGCCCAGGAGGATGGTGATGGGTGGGCTCCGTGAACGCTGGTTTTGGCCAGGGTGTGTGCAGGAGGGCGGGCGTAGGGGTGCGAATCCGCCCTCAGCTCGTGGGCACCCCTCTCCTGCTGCAGCTCAGCCCCCCTCTTGGCTCCCCGAGCTTTCCTCTCAGAGTGTCCCTATCCCCCGGGGCAGAGTTATCCAGCATGGTCCTGCCCTGCTTTTTTTGCCTCTCGGACCTGTAAGCCTTTCCTTCACTAATTTCCTTCCCCTTGATGCCAAAAAGGGTCAGTCTTTAAAAAAAAATTAAAAAAAAAAACCAAACTGGGAAGTGAATTCTAGAAGGTGCCAAGGAATTAATTGAATTGGGCAGAAATAATGCGTGGGGGGAGTAAAAAAAAAAAAAAAAAAAAAAAAAAAAAAAGAAAATGAAAATAAAGCAAAATAGAGATGATGAGGCGTTGCCGAAGGGGTGGGGGGATGGCTTCCCTGCCCGCAGCTGCCCCACTGCGCTGCACTTGGTCGAGGGCTGGGGGTTGGGGAGGTGCATGGTGCTCCCCGGCTCGCTGTGGGGCTGGTTGGGTGCATGTGGGGGAGCATCGCAGGGGTCCCCCATAGCCTGCGGCAAGCGAGGCTGTATTTTTGGCTCTGGGTGGGGGGGACACCTCACGCCTTCTGTTCTTCTCTCTTCCTTTCCCCTTTATTTTTTTTTCCTAACAAAATAGGATGCGGGGGATGCCGCATCGACAGCGATAAAGCACCTGTGGGTCCCTCGGCTGCCCGCTCGCCAGCCGAGGTGCATTGGCACGAGGGCAGAGAGATGCCGGCGAGCCCCAGCATAACCTCAGCCTGGTTTTTGGCACTGGCAGCCGGGATGGTTGTACTGGTGAGCGGGTCCTTGGGCTGCCGTCCAAGGGACCTGGGCAACTCCTCCTCCTCCTCAGCGCTTTCCTCTACCTTTTCTCCTCCCGTTGCAGCAAAGCCTCGTGCAGAGCTGGGGCCCCTCTTAAATTTGCCTTGTGCCAGACCTCTGCGAGGAGGAGGAGCCGGGAGAAGGACAGGAGGCTTCACAGCTCCTCCTCTGCCCCACGGCTGGAAGAGATGTGGGGATGCTGGTGGGCATCACCAGCGAGACAGGAGTTTTTGAAGGCGACCAGCTTTGCCTCCGGCAGGCCAGGCTGTGGTTTTTTGTGGTTTTTTTTTTCTTTTTTTTTTTTTTTAATTTTTCATCCCCCCCCTATTTCTCAAAGGTTTTCTCCGTCCTCTCTTCCTCTCTCCTTCCCTTCTCGCTCGCTGCAGGCTACGCACCGGTGACGGGGATGTGTCACCCGCTCCGCAGCTGCACCCTCAACCACGAAGACGGCTTCTCCTCGGCGTTCGTTGTCGCCCACGAGACCGGCCACGTGTAAGTCGTGGGGACAGAGCTGGCTGTCCCCTCCGGTGGCTTTTCCCCTTGCTCCGGTGGCCTGGTGGGGGCAGCATCACCGTGGTGGCCGGGGCGGGACAAGCGTGGTGGTGCGTCTTTCTTTGCAAAAGGGACTTTCTGCTGGCGCAGGTGTGTGCACCCCCGCGGAACGGGTGGGTGGGTGGAAATACCCCAGGAACCCGACTTTACACCAGCTTTTCCCCCCAGGTTAGGCATGGAGCATGACGGCCAGGGCAACCGCTGCGCCGACGAGACCAGCATGGGCAGCATCATGGCACCGCTGGTCCAGGCCGCCTTCCACCGCTACCACTGGTCCCGCTGCAGCAAGCAGGAGCTCAACCGCTACATCCAGTAGGTTGATTTTAATCGGGGACGGGGGGAGTGTCCTCCCTTGGGATGGTGAAGCTCCTGCGTGAAGCAAGCGGTGCACAGGCCGTTGGGGTTGCTTGTTTTGGCCAGAATAGCAAAAACGGGTCCTCGGGAGGTTATTTTCCCTTTTTCTTCTACTAACAGCTTTGGTGCCTTGCGTGAGTCTGAACTGGTTTTGGGCTGCGGGGGCAAACAGGAGCCTGATAAAAGCTGGAGATGTCAATGGAGCAAGAGTTTGCAGAAGCTCCGTGCTGGTGCAGCCCAGCTCCAGATCTCAAATGCTCTTGCCGTTTGCTTTGGGCAGCCTGCGTGGTTTCCCCTTAAGGCTATAAAATCATAGAATTATAGAATCACAGAATGTGTTGGGTTGGAAGGGACCTCTAAAGGCCATCTAGTCCAAATCCCCTGCAGTGAGCAGGGACGTCTTCAACTAGATCAGGTTGCTCAGAGCCTCATCCAGCCTGGCCTTGAATGTCTCCAGGGATGGGGCCTCCACCACCTCTCTGGGCAACCTGGGCCAGTGTCTCACCACCCTCAGTGTAAAGAACTTCTTCCTAATGTCTGATCTAAACCTGCCCTGCTCTAGTTTAAAGCCATGTTGTGTGCTACGTAATAAAAAGATGTAGAAACGGGCCAGGAGCTTTCTGGGCATTGAGGCCAAGAGGAGTAGCAGAAAGTGGGTGGCGGGGAGGGCGGCGTACCCACCAGCACCAGGGTTCTGCGTCCCCTAGGGAGATGGAGGCAGTGGAGGAGTGCTTCTCTTTGGGAGACTCTGCGCAGTTGGTCTTTGCTGGGAAGAGGTTTTCCAGCGGTGGGTAGTTAGCGTCAGTGCCGAGATCGTTCAGATTTCTCAATGTCTGAATTGGGAGAGAGGGCTGGGGGTGAGGGAAGGGGTGAAGGAGGGAAATCCTCTCTGCGTTGCCTCTGCCCTGCAGCTCCTACGACTGCCTCTTGGATGACCCCTTTGAGCACCAGTGGCCCACCTTGCCCGAGCTGCCGGGCATTAACTACTCCATGGACGAGCAGTGCCGCTTCGACTTCGGCGTGGGCTACAAAACATGCACGGCGGTGAGTACGGAGTCAATGCAGGTGGCGTGCCCCCACCCCGGCACCCCCAGCCAGCCGCTGCGGGGGCAAGGAGGCACCTCCCCGCTGCCATCCCAGCCCAGCTCCTCTCTGCTCCCCAGTTCCGCACCTTCGACCCCTGCAAGCAGCTTTGGTGCAGCCACCCGGACAACCCTTACTTCTGCAAGACCAAGAAGGGACCACCTTTGGATGGGACCGAGTGCTCTCCAGGCAAGGTAGGGGCTGGTCCTGCCTTGGGAGGGGACGGGGACACCCTGCAGGGCAGCAGGCGCTGGGTGCCCAGTTTTTAGCTGGCGTTTGCTTCTTGTATTCCCCAGTCTGTGCTCCGAGGAGGACTTTTGTGCTTCTTCTGGTCCGCCTGCTTCTGTGGAGAAGCCGGACTCGTGTTGTCACCTGGCAAAAGAGTGATGATGTCATTGCACGTCCAACCTCGTGGTGTCATCAGGCTTTTACATTAGGCTCTTTTCGCGTGCCCATTAGCACTGTATGAAAACGTGGATACGTTGGAAAAGCCCATGTAGTTCTCAAGCGGTTCTTTGCTGGAGAAGGGCTTGGTGTAAAGTATCCAACAACTTTTGATAAGTTTCTGTATAAATCCCAGCAATCTCGCTGAAGGTGCAGCCTCCTCGAGTGCTGGTTCACCAAAAGCTTCCTAAATTAGGTTTTTTTGAATCACGTACAGATGTGTTACATGTCTTGCTGGCACGTGGCTCCAGAGGACTGCAACATCTGGGCTGGGAGGTCCTCGCTTCAGGCCCATCATGGGTTTTTCCCCACGGCTGGAGTTAAACCCCACGTCTGGGTGCCCATAGGGTGACACTGCAGCTGGTCCTGCTGCTGATGGGAGGGACGTGCCTGAGGACATGATGAAGAGCATGTTTCTCCCATGCTTTGCAAGCTGCGAGGTGTTTTTGTAGTGCTGTGGGTGTAGGAGGGATCTCTTTGCTGGTGCTGAGTGCTTTGGAACAGGCAGGCATGGAGCTCACCCCTGTTTCTCCTCCCTTCCTAGTGGTGCTTCAAGGGTCACTGCATCTGGAAGACGTCGGAGCAGCCCTACAGCCAGGACGGCAGCTGGAGCTCCTGGTCCAAGTTCGGCTCGTGCTCCAGGACCTGCGGGGGAGGCGTGCGCTCTCGCAGCCGGAGCTGCGACAACCCACCGTACGTTGGTTTGGGCTCCTTTTAGTTGGGGCAAAACTGGAAATGGCCAAGAGCCAGAGGTTTCTTGCTCTTCCTCTTGTGCACTCTGTTGGCAAGAATGGGGACATCTGCTCCTGCCCGGGCTGTGCCAGGCATATGAGGTCTCTGGGGAGACCTTATAGCCCCTTCCAGTATCTGAAGGGGCTCTACAAGAAAGCTGGGGAGGGACTTTGTGCAGGGGCATGTGGTGATAGGATGGGGGGTGATGGCTTCAAACTGGAAGAGGGGATGTTTAGATGAGATATTAGGAAGACGCTTTGGCCCAGGTTGCCCAGAGAAGCTGTGGCTGCCCCATCCCTGGAGGTGTTCAAGGCCAGGTTGGATGGGGCTTGGAGCAACCTGGTCTGGTGGGAGGGGCAGGGGGTGGCACTGGGTGGGCTTTAAAGTCCCTTTCAACCCAAACCATTCTATGATCTGGGTGCTGAGCTGCATCATGTTTGAACAGCAACCCCCACTGATGCTTTTTTAACCCACTCACTTTATTTTCCAGCCCGGCATACGGTGGGCGCCACTGCCCGGGAGCCACCTACGAGTATCAGGTGTGCAACGCTGAGGAGTGCCCGGGGCCCTACCAGGATTTCCGTGCCCAGCAGTGCTCCAAGCGCAACTCCTACTACACCCACCAGAACAGCAAGCACGCCTGGCTTCCCTATGAGCATCACGACGGTGAGTGGTGGCAGGTCCTTGCAAAGCAGCAGTAGCCAAATTGTCTAACCTCCAGAGGAAGCCATGCTGGTGGCCATCACCACGGGATGTGAAGAGCTGGGTTGTGAAGAGCTGGGTTGTGAAGAGCTCCTCAGCTGGAAACTAGAGCGCAATAAGCCAGCATCAAGCAGCCAGGTCCTTAAAATCAGTCTCCTGTGCTCGCCCTCAGGTGGCATGTTAGAGGAACCCAGGTGTTGGCTCTGGTTCCTTCTGTCTCAACGAGCACCAGTTGGTGGGCTGAGAAGATCAGCCCATGTTGAAACCTCTCCCTGCTCCTCCTGCGCTAGTAAGAGGACAGCCCTTCACACTGGTAGCCAGAGATAAATCCCTTTGCGCTACTTTAAAAGTTTTATCTGTGTGCTTTGGCATGCAGAGGACTTGTTTTCCTTGGAGGGGGTGAGATGACCCGCGCTGCCTGCTCGCTTCCGGAGCCGCAGCGGGGGGGAGCGTGCCGCTCTGGGCTGGGCTGGGAGCCAGGTCCTCCTGCCTGGCTTGGTGTTCCTCCTGCGCACAATGCCTCTTGCATTGCAGCGTCACGTCGCGTGTCCAGTCCGGTTGCCTTCTCTCCATTTCCTGAGGGTGCTGGGCAAAAGCGCAGGCTCTTGAGCAGCAAACGGACGCGGCCGAATAAGGCGCGTGAACACCCGGGCTTTGGAAATCTGACTGCGCTGAGGTGTACAAGCTGAGATGGGTTTCTATTTTCAATTGCCCTAATGTATTTCCGCAAACCCCGTTTTTTCTTCCCTGTCCCTTCCCCCCCCGCCCTGCCCTTTTTCCCCTTTACTTTTTTATTTTGCCGCAGATGCTCAGAAGTGTGAGCTGATCTGCCAGTCTGAGGGAACGGGGGACGTGGTCTTCATGAATCAGGTGGTTCACGACGGTACCCGCTGCAGCTACCGAGACCCCTACAGCATCTGCGTCCGCGGCGAGTGCGTGGTGAGGAGCCGATGTCTGCTGCGTCACCGTCCTTGTCCCTTACCTGTCCAGGAGGCAGCTTGTGTATCCCCTCGACCCACTGTCCCTTGGGGACGCATGTCTTAGCCTGGGGACCGACCTTGTGCGCAGCAAAGGGCGATGGGGATGGCGGAGCATTGGGATGGGCTTGCAGGAACGTAACCCCGTGCTCGTCTTCTCTTCCCCACGGGTGACAGCACGTCGGCTGTGACAAGGAGGTCGGCTCCCTGAAGCAGGATGACAAGTGCGGGGTCTGCGGCGGGGACAACTCCCACTGCCGGACGGTGAAGGGCACGCTGGCCAAGACCCCCAAGCAGCCGGGTGAGCGGGTTGGGCGGGTTTGGGAGAGGGATTCAGTCAAGGTCAGCTGAGTTCACACATAGGTGCATGTCCAGGTGGAGCAAACCCTCTCTTTCTCTTCCCTTCATCCTTCCTCCCTCCCTTTCCACAGGTGTTTTGAAGATGTTTGAGATTCCGGCTGGGGCGAGGCACCTTCAGATAGAAGAGATGGAGCCAGCATCCCACAGCATTGGTGAGCACACCATAGTTTACCTCTCCCTTCACCCGCTACCTCTTTCTCGGCCCTGTTCTGACGATTCCCACCCAGAGGGTCTTGTTTGGGTCATTCCAGTCCTTCAAAGGTGGTAACCAGAGGAAATGATGTTGAAATACCTCCTTTCTCCTCCAGCTGTTAAGAATCAAGCCACGGGTAACTTCATCCTTAACGCCAAGGGCAAAGAAGCCAAAAGCCAAGTGTTCATTGAGATGGGCTTGGAGTGGGAATACACCGTCGAACATGGCAAGGAGAGCCTGAAAACCAGCGGTCCTCTGCATGAGGCCATCAGTGTTTTGGTAAGCCTGGCTGATGTCTCTCACCCAGCCATCACCAGGGCTGTCACCCAGGGATGACTGTCACCCAGAGGTGTGGGGAGAGGAGATGGTCTGCGATGGGATGTAGGAGGCGATGGAAGGATTTTGGTAGAGAAAGGGCATAGGGCATGGCATTAAACCCAGGGAAGTGAGCTAGCCAAATGGAAGGGGCAACGGGCTGCGTGCAAGAATGGCCTGAGGACACAGTGCTTGGGTGTTTGCCTTTGAATCCAACTGGATTTTCCTCTGTGCAGTAATTGCTTACGACTCCGCGTCTCATTTTAGTTATACTGGTATTTGGGGGAGTTAGGAATTGGGTTCCCTGGGTGCCCAAGGAAGGGTAGGTCTGTGCTCCCATCCGTCCCCGCAGCCGGCGCTGGCTTTGGGCGTAGACTGTGGTCCTGCAGGTCAGAGGAGAGGCCAAGGGCATGCCACCCAAGGCTGGAGTTGGGATCTTTGGGCAGCGTTTTTCTCCACAGCTGGAGAGGTACGTTCCTGAAGGGTAGACTCTGTGTTCAGAGCCCACCTAATCATGTCGGAGGTAGTAACTGGGTTTGTTTCTCCTACTCTTGTACTGTACCACGTGGTCATCGTTCACTTCTTTTTTCTTTGATGGCCTCCTCTTCTCTTCCTTCTCCCATGGCATCATTCCTTCCTCTCCATCCCCCTCTCTGATTGTCCTCTCTCTGCCTGCAGGTCATCCCTCAGGAGGAGGAGGCGAGGAGCAGCCTGATGTACAGGTACATCATCCACGAAGACCTGCTGCCCATGATTGGAAACAACAATGTCCTGCTTGAGGAGATGGATTCCTATGAGTGGGCCCTCAAGAGCTGGTCTCAGTGCTCCAAGGCGTGCGGAGGAGGTAGCTTTCCCTTCGTAGCAGGCCACGGCGCGGGCTTGGAAGGACGCTTGGGGTACGTTAGGCAGTACGTGAACCCTTTGGGGCATCTCTGGCTTGGAAACACGCAGATGCCGTTTGAAATCGTTTCTCCTTAAGATGACAGATGGCAAGGCTTTAGACCTGGACCTGATACCGCGTGGAGGCCTGGCTTTCTTCTTCACACCCATACCCACGTTCTTTGCACCTCTGTAATTTGGGGGATCGACCATGAGTGTTAGAAACCATTATTGCAGAGCAGTTTAGAGGAGCATTTTAGCCAGATTTCTTACAAAAACAGGCTTATGCGATCACGTGTGCGTACCTTTGCCTGTCCATGTACCTTCTATGAGTTTTGAATTTGTTGGCTGGTTTTAACCCGATTTGAGCCAATGGGCAGTGATTTTGCAGATGACTGCTCCTAGAGCTTGCATGGAGATAGGTGGGGACACACCAGTAAGTGCTGTGTTGGAGGGCAGGTAGCTCCTGGCAGAGTTATTGCTGGATCATTCCCTCTGTCAGGAAGCACGCGTGCCCCCATGCTGGCACCGGGGCGGGGGTTTGCTGATGAAAGTCTTGCTTTGGGATCTGATTTTGAAGCTGCTCTGAGCGGGTGCTGGACCAGAGCCCTCCAGAGGTCACCTCCAACCTAACCCCACCCTCAAGTGATGGAGAAGACCTCGTGCTTTCACCTTGCGCCGTCCAGCTGGCGGCTGGAAGATTTTGGGGCTTGCAGAGCTGGAAAGCGAGCCCTCGCGGGCTCCTGAGACCTTGCTGCAGCAGGGCTCGCGGCAGGGCAGCCGGCAGCTCGTGGTTAAGGCTGGCTTAGCCCCGGTCTGGTTGGCTCCCAGGCCAGCGCAGCTTCTTTACGTTCCAGCAGGGCTTTGGCTGGGCTTGCCACACACTGCCATTTCCGTCCCCTTGCCCACCCCACCCCCCACCCCGCCGCCCCCAGCCCATCTGGAGAAATAAAGGCAAATCTGCAGCTCCCTCAGTGCTCGTGGCCGTGTATCCCCCAGGAAACTGGTGTCTTGACCTGGGTTTTTAGGAGAGCAGCTTGGGGGAAGGAGCGAGGAGAAGGCTGAGTGCTTCACCCTTCTCTGTGTGGGCACCCCAGGGCAGCCTGGGTGACCCCAGGAGGCTGGGGGGGAGGTGTCCGGCACCCACAGGAGCATCCTCGGCAAGCCTTGGTGAAGCACTCCTTGGGGTCCCACCTGAGTGGTGACATCCGAGAGCATGCATCCCAGCAGGGATGCAGGAGAGGGATGGGGAGCCGGTGGGACCCCATTGCCTCCCCACCCATTCTCTTCCCCCTGCTACTCCGCCTTCCCAGGCATCCAGTACACCAAGTATGGCTGCCGTCGGAAAAGCGACAACCGGATGGTGCATCGAAACTTCTGCGACAATGGCAAGAAGCCGAAGCCGATCCGGCGGCGCTGTAACCTCCAGGAGTGCTCCCAGCCAACGTAAGCCTGTCCGTCCCCCGCCCGCCCCTTGCCCTGTGCTCTCATCCCCTGTGATATATGTATATAAATACCTATGGTGGGTATTTAGGGCTGCGTTGGGAGTGTGTTGGCCACTTCCCGGCGCTGGCGTCACCTTGTAACATCTTCCATGTCCATCCCCGCGTTGGCAGGTGGGTGGCGGAGGAGTGGGGGGCCTGCAGCAAGTCCTGCGGCAAGCTGGGGGTGCAGGCGCGGGCGGTGCAGTGCGTGCAGCGCCTGCAGAACGGCACCAACCGCACCCTGCACACCAAGTACTGTCCCGGCCAGCGGCCCGAGACGCGCCGGCCCTGCAGTCGACTGCCCTGCCCCGCGCAGTGGAGGACGGGCGCCTGGTCCGAGGTGAGGGGTATCCCGTCACGGCAGGGTCGGGAGGAGGAGGGGTATAGGGGCAGGGAAGGAAGGGCCAGGTGGTTGTAGAGCTGGCTGGTCTGGTGGGGATTGGGGGTAAGGGTACAAGAGTGGGCGATGTGACGTTTTCACCGGAGTTTTGGGGGAAAACTCAAAAGTTAGGCAGGCTATAGCATCCCTGGGCATCCCAGCGGGGAGGTGGGGCGGGTTTGCTGGAGAGGGGGAGGGAAAGCCCTTAGTAGAAAGCAATATCCACCCGAGAAGTCATCACTTTATAGCCCCTTCCAGTCCCTAAAGGGGCTCCAGGAAAGCTGGGGAGGGACTCTGGGTCAGGGAGTGGAGCCATGGGACAAGGGGGAACGGTTTTAAACTGAAAGAGGGGAGATTGAGATGAGATCTGAGGAAGAAGTTCTTTGCTGTGAGGGTGGTGAGCCCCTGGCCCAGGTTGCCCAGAGAAGCTGTGGCTGCCCCATCTCTGGAGGTGTTCAAGGCCAGGTTGGACGGGACTTGGAGCAACCTGGTCTGGTGGGAGGTGTCCCTGCCCAGGGCAGGGGGTGGCACTGGGTGGGCTTTGAGGTCCCTTCCAACCCAAACCGTTCCATGATTCTACGATGTGCAAATACTTGCAAATATTTGGCTGTCGGGGCCTGCCGGCTCCCCCCACCCCATCCCTGACTGTCTGTCTGTCTGGGCGCAGTGCTCGGCGAGCTGCGGGGAAGGCGTCCAGCAGCGGCAGGTGGTTTGCAAAGGCAGCGAGAGCGGCGGGCGCTGCGAGGGCGACAAGCCGGAGACCGTGCAGGGCTGCCACGTGGCCCTCTGCCCGGGTGAGAGCAGGAGGAGGTGGCACTCGCAGCAAGGGGACACGTTGGTGGGGACCAACCCTCTCGTGCGCCTCCAGCCCATCTCGGCTGCGGGGGGATGCTGGTAAAGGAGGTCGTGTTGAGCATCCCTGATGCTGCTGTCAGAGAAAGGGTTAAACGCCAGCCAAAATGTTGGCCCTGATATTTGCTGTAGATGGGTTTGGGTTTTCTGGCGGTTTGGGGATGCGAGGGGCTGGGGGTACGGTGGAGGTGGGCACCTGGAGTTCATCTCGAGGTTTTTCGGGTGGTTTAAGTGCTGGGCCAACCCAGTGCTCCCCAAGGGACCTCGTTTTTAAGGAGATTCCTTAAAACAACAAAAAGAATATCTCCCACCAAATCACCTTCCTGAGGTATTTTGAGTGTCTCCCACCTCCCGTGGCGGCTGGGCATCGTGGTGCTCTCTCCGCAGGGAAGCTCTCCGGTGACCACAGCACGCCCAAAGGCCAGCGGGTGCCCCAGGACGGACCCAAAAACCCCGTTAGCAAGATCTCCTCCCGTAAGTCTCCCTGCTTGGGTGAGGGCAATGCTTCCCGGCATCACCCTCCCGAGGGGCTTCTGCAGCCCCCTGCGGGAAACGCTGGCAGCTGGGAGGGAGGATGCACGTCCAGCAGCGGTTTTGGGGTGTTTTACCCTCCGCTGCAGCATCCCTGCCGCCGCTGCTTGCGAAGCCTGCCGCTCGGTTGCCATCTCGTGGCATCTGGGATCTTGCAGTTCCCACTGCCTCCGGCTGGGCACCGTGTTGCCTCCCAGATTTTATGCCGTTTCCTTTTTTTACCGTGAACTTTTTTCAGCCTCCCGTGTTTAGGAAAGATGGGAGATAGCTTCTGGCTTTTGCTTGGAGCAAGGGGTTGCTTAGGGCTCTTTGTACCCGGGACGAGATACATGACGATCTGATTTAAGATGCTGGTCTGGAGCATCCCTCATGTCTTTCTAGATGCTGGTTTGGAGCATCTCTGCTTTTTTGGAACATTTTGGAGCATCCCTTGCTCTCTGCTTTTTCTCCTGTGCACAGAAACCTCAAGGTTTCGTTTTCCAACTCCCTCACCACCCCCCCCACTTCCACATACGAGCATTGCCCAAAATTGCTGCCCTGGGACAAAGAGCAATAGCAGGTTTGGCATCACCCTGCAAGGGGGCACCTCATGTCCTTTGGGACCATCGGGAAGGTGCAGGGGTGGGAGCCTAATGCCACCTTCATCCTTGGTGAAGCTGTCCCTGTCCCTCTCCAGGGGAGCCGTGCCTCGGGGACAAGTCCATCTTCTGCCAGATGGAGGTCCTGGCCCGCTACTGCTCCATCCCGGGCTACAACAAGCTCTGCTGCGAATCCTGCGGCAAGAAAGCCTCCTCCACCACCGGCTCGCCCCCGGCCACCGGTGCTCCCCCGGGATCCTCCTCTCCTAGCCCCGCTCCTCCGCTCTCCTCCAGCCCCACCGCCCCTGCCCGGGGAGGACGCGGTGGGGACCCCACCCTGGCTCCTCGGACTGAGCCAGCCGCCGGCGGAGGGATGCCTGGCAGCGATGCTTTCCCCAGGGGGCTGCCGGCCCTGAGCGAGCCGGGCAGGTAACCCGCTCAGGACCACCTCGCCGTGGGGCAGGGAACACCTCTCGCCTCCCTCTCCTCCTCTTCCCCTCTTTTTCCTCTTCCTCCCCCGCCTCCAATTCCAGTGGTGTTCACGGGTGGCACTGCCGGGTTTGAAAACTACCCGGCTCACACAGAAATTCCTGGGAAAACCACTTTTTTTCCCCCGTCATGTTCCGCCCCCTCCCAGCCCTTCAAGCTGTGGCATTTGTTTTTTTTGACAGCGCCACGGAAAATAGGTGAAAAGAGGTGGGGGGGGGGGGGGAAGCGACAGCGGCTCAGCTACGGGTAACTCCCCGTGGGCTGTTTCCTTCCAAGGTGCTAAAAAGATTTGGGGGAGGGCTTTAATGTCGCTTTTTCCTTCTCCCTGCCCCAAGCAGCAACACAAGATGCTGGAGAGGAGGGTGCCGGCTTGGTGGTTTGGAGCTTGGGGAGGATAATGGGAATCTGGGGCTGGGGGGCAAGCAACCGGAGGGAGGTGGCAAAAAGCAGGGGGAAATGTCGGGAAATGCCCAAACTGCTGTCCCAGGCTGTCCCTGTTGGGGGAGATGGTTTGGGAAACGTGTCTGGAGGTGGGAGATGGAGCATGAAGACCGCAGACCAGCTTCTGTCCTGCGTTGCAGGGTAGGCAGGGGATGGTCCGGGCAACTTGGAGCAATAACAATCAGGTCAAAGACCAAAAATACTTTGAAAAAAAATGCCTGTCGCCCAGCAGTGACTTTGAGCCCTGGGCCAGCCTTGAGCTGATACCGATGCCCAGCCTCCCCCGGTGGCCATGAGCCGCATCCCTGCATCCTTGTACCCAGTGCCTGTGGGGCATCAACACCTTTGGGAGGGAAATGGGGGTGACTGGGAAGCTGGGGGTGGATTTTAGGGGCAGTTGCAAAGACCGGAGAGAGGAAGATTCATCCACGTCCTTTTTATGGCATGTGGGGGGGGTGGGGGTGGTGATTAACGCTGTTAAAAAATATTGTGCCAAGTACTAAACGTTATGCACAGCACTTTAGGAGCCTGGGGCTGCTCAGTGTCAGGCCAGCTGCAGGCGCAGGGGCTGCTGGAGGAGCTGATGGTCCTCAAAAGCTCCCCAGGAGCGAGGTCAGGCAGCCGGCCCTGTCCCTGAGGGGCGTCCCTGAGGGGGCTGCCCTGGTTTTGGTGCTTAGGGGTGTGCAGCCCCCCCACCCCAGGCTGAGGGCATCTGGCACCTCCAGGTGGGGTGGGCAGGAGGAGGTGAGCTCCCCGTGGGGGATGAGTGCTGGTAGGGAGCAGGTTTTGGGGACGGAGAGGTGGAGTCCGGAGGAAGGTGAGGCTCGGCCGATAGACCGGTTTGGCATTGTGAAATGGGATCTCTTGGGAGCATGTATGTGGCATGCATGCATCCGCTGGTGCTAACGGTGCTGCTTCCCTGGCCATCTGAGGAGCAGGACGGGACATCTCTAGGGGCAGTGCTTGGTGATCTCTTCGGGTGCCTGGGCAGCTGGGGGTGCTCTGGATGCCCGCGGGTTTTAGGGCACGCTGCTGTTGGAGCCTGGTGCTTTCAGTGCCCTGGGTGCCGGGGCAGAGCACCGCATCCATAGCACCCGTGTGGCTGCAAGGAACTGGAGGTCGGGGCGTCTCGGAGGAGCTCACATCAGTGTGGAAGCTCCCCTCAGCCTTTGCTTGGCTTGCAGCAGGGGAGGGGTTGAAGGAATGGAGGCCTCCATGCATTCCTGACGTTTTAAAGCATTGGACTCCCCCTGCAATGCTCCCGTAACGGTACAAAAAAGGGCTGAAGAGATGTGAAGAGGGCAGCTTGTGCCACCCTTCTGCCTCTGGATCGCCGTCGAGTCAAGGCTGGATGAGCGTTTTTCTGACTCCTCTTAAAAACACTTGAGGCTGGAGGTCCCTTGCCTGCGGCGTGAAGTGGGCTTCACGGAAGATGGAACAAAAGCCATGCGTCTGCCTGATCCCAGCGACCAGCACCTGGGAGCGGATGGATGGAAGGACGCCCACGAAACGCTGCGGCGGGATACCCGGGTCCGGGGCGTGTGGGTGTCAGTACCCGCAGGATGGACGAGATGCTGGGGTTCTACCAGGGCAGGATGCATCATCCCTCGGACCGCTGCCACCACCGCCCTGCCCCTTGCCAGCCTGTCTGCCAGCACTGCCATCTGCGGAAGAGCCAGCAATTCCTTATTGTGCCAAAGATAACGCTTCCTTTACTCTTCCAGGAGCATCTCTCCCCGGCGGTGCGGCGCGGGGTGGAAGAGAGGTGCCCTCTCCTGCTGCTGGGACAGCCCTGGGCTGGGGCAGGACTGAGCTTGCTTTGCCTTTTCCTACCCAAAGCGTGGTTTTTTTCTCCAGCTTTCAGCCCCCTGCCCCATTGCCTCGGAGGCATTGAATTAAAACAAAACTTTCCCCCCTGAAAAAAAAACAAACGGGCCATGATGTCTCCGGGGCGCAGTATAAGTGCGTGCGTGCTCGCTCCTTCCTCCCCAGATTCTTGGCGGCACCCACCCCTCCCTCCGGTTCTCTCCTGGGCGATTAGTGCTTTTTATTTTTTATTTTTTTTTTTTTCCGTTAGGAATATTTGTGGTGGTTCCTTGCCGTACCTCGGAGGAGAGCTGCGTCTCCTGACCTGCCGACCCCCTTCCCACCCTGTCCCCGGGGTGGAGGGGGGGGACACACCGGGGCACGGGGGCTGCGCTGCAGGTGCTAACCCCTGCTCTAGCCCAGAGCGGTGGGCCACATTATTTAAAGCCAGGTGCTCCCAGCAGGGATTCGGTCCTGTCCGCGGCTCATCTGGTCCCCCCCGGCACCCCCCTCGGGCCGGGCAGATGCACCATGTCATTCCTGTGATGTAACCGTGTCCAGTGTTACCCTGATGTATAAAGTTTTGTACATACGAGATTCAGAGCTTTTTAACTTTTAATATTTATTAATTTTGTTGGGTTCTCTTTTTTTTTTTTTTTGAACTCTAACATAATGTAAAAAAAAAAAATTAAATCCACATCAAAATCTTTCTGTCGATTTATTTGGGGAAAATAGGAGTGTGACCTGTGCGTGGCTGAAATGGATTTCACGTAGAGAAATTCACATTTCGCCTCCTTATTTTGTTTTGACCCAAGCCTTCCTCTTTATCAGCCAGTTTCCCGTAGCGGTTTTGAGATGTTTGGTTGTTTTTTTTTCCCACCTTAAATAAGACAAAGACCCAGCAAAACCCCCAGACGTATAAATTACGAGCATCCTGCAATCACTGTAATAACATTTCATGACCCCCAGCTGCTCTTGCCAGCCTTGTTTATAGCTGCAAGAGTGGTTTTATGTCACCACGTGCCTGTTCCCAAGGGTGCAGGACAATGTCGGGATCCCTGGACCGGCCATCCCTGCTGCTGCTGGGATGGCTGGGGATCTCCCAGGGATCCTCCTAGGGGAAAACCCACCATGGGGTTTATCATGCTGCAGTGACGAGCTCCCCTGGATACGTCGTTCCGGAGGGTACGATGCTGCTCCGTCTTCGTTAGCTGCTTCCTCATCCCCTTCCCCGTTGCAGTACCCGGAGTTGATTGAAAAGGATGGGGAAAAGCACGTTTCTGCCCACCCAGGACGCGGCTTTAGTGCCCTATGCCTGCACTGCTGGTGCCCGCTACTGTTGGCATAGCAGGAGGAAAACCTGTGTTTATACACAGAGGTACACGCACGTAAATATATAGCTTAGCCAGGGAAAAAATAAATATAAAGATGTGATACTGCTTCAAGCTGAAAAGAGCCCCCGACTTGTGCTGACAGCCGACGGTAAGGTGATAAATAAAGAGCACTGAAACCGGGGCAGGGCTGAAGCCGCAGAACGGCGATGGCCAACGTGGGGGTGCGTTGGGGCAGCCCCCCCCCCGGCCCCGGTCCCCTGTGCGCGGTGGCGAACGCCAGCTACCGCTGCTGCTGACGGGTGGGGGGGTTTTAGGCACCCCCTTGATGCGGGGCTGGGTGCTGCCTCCATCCATGGCAGATGCTCCGCTCCATCCCCGCAGCACGGTGCTGGGCGAAGGGGGTCCTCCGCGCTCGGTCCATCGGTGGCGGCTGCGGCTCCTTGGCAATGAGGAGGGTGAGGAGGGGCCGGAGCGCGTCTCCAGCTCGGGCCGTGTCCCTGTCCCACCTCCTGCCGCGGCTCAGGGGCCCGGGGGGGCGCAGAGAGGTGCCGGCGGAGGTGCTTGATGAAGTCCGCTTGGGACCGCGGCAGGAGGCGGCGAAGGACAGAGGTGGGGATCCAGCCCTTTGGGGGGAGAAAACGCCCCGAATGTGGTGAGAGAGGTTTTGGGGTGCCTGTCTCAAAGGGATCCAGCCCTTTAGGGGGAGAAAACACCCCGAATGTGGTCAGAGAGGGTTTGGGGTGCCCGTGCCGGGGGAGGAGGGTGCGTGGCCCCAGGTGACGGGGTGGCACTTGCCTTCAGGTCCATGCTGAGGAGCCAGGTGAAGTGGGTACGGCCGGGGTCCCCTGCCAGCGGCTGCAGGACGATGCAGCTCAGCCGGGACTCGGCCCTGCGGTGGGCAAGGGACGGTTAGGGTGTCCCCCGCCCCGGGTGGGGGGAAAACGGGGGGTGAGGAGATGCCAAAGCAAACGCAACGGGGAGGTAGCTTGTGGTGTGCCTCCCTCGCCATGCCCAGCTGCAGCCGTGCTGTCCCCATCCCGTAGGGACACAATACCCCCGTGAGGGTCACTTTTGGGGGGTGGGGATGTCTTTACCTGATGCACCCTTCCTGCGAGGGCAGGGGCTTGAGTGAGTGGCTGTGCCCACCAGGTAGACAGCAGTCTCCCTCCTCCCGCAGTGCCGCACGCTGACAAAGTCCCGCTGGCCCACCAGGTTGCCTGGGCTGGGAGCGGTGACCTCGTGCGTCACCAGCGTGTCCGTCCCGACACGCTGCAGCACCTACCAGAGCAGGGATTAGGCTCCTACTGGTTATCCCTGTGGGGACATCACCACCATCCCCTTACTCCTGCCCAGGGGACGTTAAACCACCTTGGGGACAGCAGCGTGGGGTGGCAGCACGAGCAGAAGCAGCAGCGAGGTGGGGGCTTGGGGCTGGCACCTGGTGACAATTAAATCCCCACCTATTAAGGCTATTGAGGGGGAAAGTGGGTGATTTTTGCAGATTTTTTAAATCTGGGGTGTCGCTCTGTATGTTATTTCATTCTCTGAAGGGACAGGGAAGTGGTAGCAATAAATGAGCAGGGGCTGGGTAGCATCTGAGCTGGCATTTGAGGCTGGCAGCTGGCTTAGGGATACGCTGTGATTTAAGGATATGCTGTGATTTAAGGATACGCTGTGGTCTGGGAGCTGAGAAATCAGGCAAATACTCAAAAGAAGCCCAAGTCAACTCATAAGCTTCCTGGGGGGTGCCCCCGTGGCGTGATATATTTGGTTTTGCCTCTTTTTTTTTTTTTTTTTTTGAGCTGTCTAATTCCCCTGAACGTTTTCTCGCCTGATATTAAAGCCTGAGCAGCGTCAGAGTCCTCCAGCGCGGAAAAACCTCTGTGAACAGGCACCATGCGGAAAAGAGAGCTTGGAAATGCCACGTTGCTCAACGCCATGTTGCTCAATGCTTTTGCAGGGGTGCAGAATTAGCTTTAATACTCCAGCGATCTTAAAAGCCTTGATAAATATGATTTTTTTGGATGCTAGCAACCCTGGCATCACTCGTCACTTTACCTGCACCCGGCTGAGGGTCGGGTTCCACTGGGGCATTTGCTCGATCCTCTTGAACAGCTTGCGGTGCAGCCGGGCCACCGGCACGGCCAGGACCACCTCTGCCCGAAACACCTTGCCCAGCCCAGGGAAGGCGGCGCTGGACACGGTGGCCCCGGTGTCCTGGGAGAGCAGAGAGCATCCACCAGCCCCAGATATCCCAAGAGTCATGGGCTACGTGTTGAAATGCCTTGCTGATAAACCATCCCAGTCCTCTTTTCTTACTCGCCAAATCCGCAAACAGCTTACGGAACAAACACCGTAAATCATAGAATCATGGAATGGTCTGGGTTGGAAGGGACGGGACCTTAAAGCCCACCCAGTGCCACCCCCTGCCCCGGGCAGGGACACCTCCCACCAGACCAGGCTGCTCCAAGCCCCGTCCAACCTGGCCTTGAACCCCTCCAGGGATGGGGCAGCCACAGCTTCTCTGGGCAACCTGGGCCAGGGGCTCACCACCCTCGCAGCAAAGAATTTCTGCCTCAGATCTCATCTAAATCTCCCCTCTTCCAGTTGGAAGCCATTCCCTCTTGTCCCATGGCTCCCCTCCCTGATCCAGAGTCCCTCCCCAGCTTTCCTGGAGCCCCTTTAGGGACGGGAAGGGGCTCTGAGGTCTCCCCGGAACCTTCTCTTCTCCAGGCTGAACCCCCCAGCTCTCTCAGCCTGTCCTCACAGCAGAGGGGCTCCAGCCCTCCCAGCATCTCTGGGGCCTCCTCTGGCCCCGCTCCAACAGCTCCATGTCCTCCCTGTGCTGAGGACTCCAGAGCTGGACGCTGGACGCAGGTGGGGTCTGACAAGGGTCGCAACTTGTTGGGTTTCTCTGCAGAAATGCTCCTGGCTTTCCCCAGGAACACGGTTATCTGAGTTTCCCCTTCCAAGCCTTTTCCTGCTGTCTATTCACCTCACAGGTTTGCCTGCGAAGGGGCTTACCGAAGGCTCGCCTGCAAGCCCTCTTTGCCGTGCGTGCTTTTTGCGTGGCCCGCCTCCTGCGCCCATGGGAGCAGGAGGAAGAGGAGAAGTGAATCCCCCCTCCCCAGAACTTGCTTCTCCTCCTGAGAGCTTTCCCGGCATGCAGCAGCCAAGGCACGGGGGCGGCCGGGCTTTACCAGCATGGTTTCTGCCTGCCAGCCCGTGTGCTTCTGCAGGATGCCCAGGGCTTGCTGCAGGGCCATCTCTCCTTGGGTGATGTAGGAGAGGTCCATGATGGAGAGCCGGCTGGGGATGTTGTCTCCATCAGGTTCTGGGCACCCGGCTGCAGGAACAAGGCAGAGCAACGTGAAAATTCCCTGTGCCCCCCTCTCAACCTCAAGCTCTGCCTGTGCATGTGGCTGTGGGTACAGAAGTGGAAACGGAGCTGGAGCCTCGGGTTTTGCTGACCCAAAGCCTGGGCTTGTACCACGCAACCGGTCCCCTGTGAGGCTTGGTTGCGGAAAACCTTGCTCTCAGGAGCGTCCCGGGCATTCATTTGCTGTGGAAAAGGTTGGAAAGCTTTTTGAAATTGCTTTCCAAGTCAGTCCCCAGTAACACCGTGGTACAAATTGCACGCTGCTCAGGTGTTATTAACATTGCACAGGCAGCCTTTGGACTGAGCCACGCTTTGAAAAAAAAAAAAAACAGATTAATTTGCCAATTTTCAAGTCTTTAGGGAAGTGGTGGAACGAGAGACACAGCAGACATGCAACAAAAGACTGATAAGTGCCCGTAACCTCTGCTGAAAGCTTCGGCTGCCTGAACAGCCAGCTAATGCTATTTACCTTCCCAGAATCTCAGGGGCTCCCCGCTAACTCAATTTGCCATAGGTACAGGGAATGCTTTTAAACTACCAGAGCAGGGAGAAGACAATTAACTCTGTCCCCTCAAAATAAGGCTCAAATCATACGGATTTGGGTGCATTTCAATACACATCCCTCCATCCCTTGTTGCCAAGGGGGTTGTGAGCAGGGCTGGGAAACGTGGTGGTACCCAAGCGCCCGGGCTGAGCTTACCTCTCTCATTCCCCGTCAGCCTCTGAATGTAATGAGGAATTTTGGAAGGCAGGAGACGGGATCCTCTCACCACCAGCCCTCTCACCTCCTTCTGTATTGCTGCAAGGGCTGCTAGCTTCAAGCCTAGGGGAGAAACGCGTGGGTCCAGGTGAGCACGGAGCGTGCGAGGAAGATGCCGGGGTGCCCTGCATCTCTGCTGGAAGGTCATTTGCAGCTGAGACCAAAACTACCCTACGCAGGGAGGAAAATAGGTGGCATAAACAGGACACCTCCAGGGGAGCACCTCCCAAGGGGATGCCCCTCAGGTGCAGGCTCAGCATTTCCTCCAGGACCCTCTTTTCTGCAGGTTGTTCCCGAGGCTGGAGGGAAGGCGAGCGGTACTTACCAGGTGGGTGGTGGAGGTGGTCGTGGGCGATGCCGCAGCACAGCTTGAGGGTGGCCAGCAACATGGTGGGGGAGCAGGGCTGCCTCCAACACCACACTGCATCCCGCCACCCCTTTATAGCCAGCCTGAAGGACGGCACCTGGTGATAGGACCACGCTGCCAGATAGCAGCTGGGAATAAGGAGTACTCAAGGACAAGGTGAGCCAGAGGTGGGGCCAGAGGGAAAGGCCACGCTTCCCTCTGAATGAGGAGTCCCTGCCTTTCATAGAATCATAGAATTGCTGAGGTTGGAGGGGACCTTTAAGATCATCAAGTCCAACCTTTAACCTACCCTGACAAAAACCACTTCTAAACCGTGTCCCTAAGTACCACATCAACGCGTCCCCAGGGTACGGCCCAGATGGGACACTTTAGTGGTCCCCAGTGCCACTTGATGGAGGAATGTGGTGGCAAACCCCAGCTGGCAAAGGCAACTAGTGGCATGGAGGTGCATGGAGGGAAGGATGGGGTGGAAGATGGCTTTGCTCCTTGTTAAAGCCATGCTTATGGAAGGTGGGTCTTCTCCTTATGGAAACTTGATAGAAGTTACGGTGGTAATTGCTGCCGTTGTTAACTCCTTAAGTAACTCCTTGTTTGCCTCTCTCCTACTTTACTCCCTCCTGGTCGCCATCGGCAGACCTTGCTCGCGGTCATGGTGGGACCACTACATCTTGTGGCGTCAAGTCATTCAGTCATTCCCTTGGGTTTTTAATGGCCCCTCTTAAAGGGTTAAACACAAAACCAACTAGGTCACTCTTCAAAACACAGCCGCTCTATCCCTCTGGCCTTTCGCAACACCTGCTTTGTCAAGTGCTTTGGAAATCCCACTTGAGTTTTACCATGGAAAGGCTCTTCCACTGTATGTACCCGAGGGGTGGGATGCTTCTCTTGGCATTGCTACGGCTCGTTTGACCTTCAGTCTCTGAGGCTGCAACTGCCAAAATACTTGGGCAAGGAGGCCAGGAGGGATTTTATGCTTTAAAAAGGAGGGGTGAGACTTCAAGGCTTGCCATCTGGTGGGGTTGTGGCCAGCGGTGATGGGAACAGTCCTTCTGCAGACCCCTGTCCCCCGGCAGCTCTGGGGCTGTCACAGCGGTGATGGGGACCGTCTGGTGAATCTCTACATTAGTGCATGGCGCTTTAAAAAGTGTATTATTAGGAGCAGAGTGGCAAGAGGGACGCCTGCGGATGGCTTTTGGGCACGGCAGAATAACTGCGGCGGGGGGTAATTGAGTGAGTAGGAGACGCAGTGGTAGGAAATGACTGTTTTCACCCAAAGCTGACAGAGTTAAGTGTGATTATTCACTCTTACTCTCTCAGGGATGGAGTGGGGGGAACAGTTTCCTAGCAAAACTTCAGCTTTATTTCCCATGGGTTTTGGCCCTGCTGTGCCGGAAGGATTTATCCCAGCCCTGGGGACTTACTCACTCAGTTCCCCCAGCTTCTCACCTGCTTCACCACCCAAGCCCTGAGCTTTTTTCCCCCCGGCTCTGGCTTTTCCCGCAGGGATAACCCCATGGCACAGCACCCTGTGGCTTGCACAGCTGTGCCCTGTTGCAGCTTCTCAGCTTTCTCCTTCTGTTCCTGATGGCTGGGCGGGTTATAACAGCAACCCCCTACCAGCTCCAGCTCCTGGCATGCTCCCCTGCTTATTGCCATCTGCTCCAGGGTGACTTTCTTAGGTGGTGGCACCTGGATAAGTCCCTGGGTGCATGTCCCAGGTGCGTACGTGTGAGGTGCGTGGCCCCAAGCAGCTGCAAGCTTTGCAGGAGGGCTGGGGAGGTTCGCTGAAGCCTCACTGCAGCTCTACGGGAGCTTTGCCATCGCCAGAGCTCTCCCTTCAGCGCTGGGATTTGCACCGCTGCTCTGGTGAGTTGCAAACCGCTTTTTCTGGATTTTTTTCACAGGGTCTGGGGAGCCACGGGGGCCCGGCAGTTAGAAAATACAATACTTTCCCCCCACCCAGCCCCCGCAAGCTGCCTAGGAAGGGGAGAGCCGTGGATGATAAGAGACCTGCCCCGGTGCTTTCAACACGCACCTCCACTGGCTGCCAGGGAGAGCGGGTCCCGCTGACAGTCTGTCCTCTCACACACATTCCCCTCACTCTTGCACACACTTTCTGGTGTTAGTTTTGTCTCTGCGGAAAGCTGTAAGAGCCAGGCAGATAATGCTTTATTGCCCCATTCGGTGAGCAGTGCCCGTCCGCTCTCTCCTCAGGGCTGTATGAGATGTCCCAGGAACAGAGTGACTCAGAGGGGAAAAGAAAATATCAAAAATAGCCCGTGATGGCCAGCCTGGAGGTCAGGAGAGGATGGCATTGCCACAGGAGACCCCAGCTCAGGGCGGTGAGGGGCTGCCGTGGGCCAGCCCTGGTCCGTTGCCTGCTGATGCAAAGGTCTCACGACCGTGGGTGCTGGTTGTGGGACACCCCTGGGCATGGGGCACTGCGTGGCCACAGCCAAGAGGTTTTGGCCTGACGTCTCCACCAGGTTTGGCTGCAGCCACTGGAGGTCACTGCTGATCTGCAGCTCCACGTACAAAGCTGTTCTGGAGAGCAAAACCTGCTCCCGGGTGCTGGCTCTGGGCTGCTCTGCCTCTAACCCCCTGCAAAATCAGAATCCCCTAGGCTGGAAGGGACCTTTAGGATCATCGAGTCCAACCATTAACCTAATACTGCCAAAACCACCACTAACCCATGTCCCTCAGCACCGCGTCTGCCCCTGAGGAGATGGGTGGTTGCAGGTACGTAGGACCTCCACTAGAAGTAAGGTCTGGCATCCCCAGCCCTCCCCAGTTATCCTTGTCCCCTGCTGCTGGATGCCAGGACACTTTGGGGACCCATCATTTCCAGTTGCACAGCTCAGTGCAGGACCTGCTGGGAGGGATGCTGGCCCGGGGAACGTAGAATCATAGAACTGTTTTGGTTGGAAGAGACCTTTAAGATCGTCAAGTCCAACCATTAGCCCAGCACTGCCAAGTTACCACCAAACCGTGTCCCTCAGCACTACATTTGCCGGGCTTTTAAATCCCTCCAGGGATGGTGACTCCACCACTTCCCTGGGCAGCCTTGTTCCAAGGCTTGACAACCCTTTTGGTGAAGAAATTTCTCCTAATATCCATCCTAAACCTCCCCTGGTGCAACTTGAGGCTGTTTCCTACGCCCTACAGCTCCCAGGCAAGCAGCGCTGCCAAATGTGAAATGCAAAGCCTCTAAACAGTGCTTTGGGAGGCAAAGGCAGAATTTTAGCAGCATGGGGTGCTGCACTCCAGCTCCGGGGGTTTGGGGCTGGAAGGCCCTTTCTAGGAGGGTTTGGAGCCATTGCCAAAGAAATGGATGATTTTCCCAGGAACACCCGTGTCCCTGCACTGTCTTTTGCTGTTGGAGCATCCAACTGGAACTGGGCAAAAATCTCCAGAAGGGATCTGGGAAACTTTAGGGTTCACTGGCTCAGCAGGAAAGCAAAAATTCCAGCGGGAATGAAAACTGCTAAAGTCCCCATTGAAATCCCCTCACTGTTTCCAAGGGGGCTGGGCACACATTTCCAGCTCCGGTCCGTTCTGGCAGGACAAGTATCATCCTTCAGGACTAGAAGTTCAGCTGGTTTAGGGTAACGCTGCTGCTCAGCATTGAAGTAAAACCTGGATTAAAACCTTTTGGGGTTTCCACACCCCCCGAACGCTGATGTCCCCTCATCTGCAGGTAGTGAGCAAACTTCACTTATTTTTAGGGCCAAAGTGATCTGCTATTTGCTGTAAGACCTCATCCATCAACAATATTATCTTCCCCCCACCCCAAGGGGGAAAGGTGGCATTTTCTGGTTTAGCCTGTGCAATGCAAACCTCAGCTGAATGATACACCTGCCTCCAAATCTCCTTTAGAGAAGGAGAAGGGGGAAAGAAAGCAATGGGAATAGGTCCTAAATGGCCCCTGGGCTTTGGCTGAGGAGCAAACGCTGAGGCTGAGAAAGGTTTTGGGTGGAAATAGTCCTCAAACATCTGGCAGTGTGGTTTTGGGTGGGGATTCAGGCTTGTGCAGGTCCACAGGACAGGTGGTGACAGGGGTGGTGCAGGCCAGCAGAGGTTATAGCAACTCGTCAGCGTGTAAAACCCTCTGAGTCAGCCCAAATCCTGACTGTGAGATAAGACGAATGGGAAATAACGGGATGCTCCCCGGGGAAAGGGTGAAGACAGGGAGCTAGCGGCACTCGGAGCTGCTATCAGCCGCTCTGCAGAAAGCTGAGCGTCGCATCAAGGGCGATGCGGGCTCCCTCCTCCCACGGTCACGCAGCCATCCTCCAGCTCCGACTGGAGGGCAAGTCCCAGGGCAATCACTCTCCGCGTCCTTGGGGCAGGCTCTGAGCGAGACTGCTCTGTAATCAGCAGCGCCTTCATGCAGGGGAAGCCCTGATTTTTTTGAAGCAAAGTCTTGGATGGCCTCCAATACCCTTGCAGAAGCTGGCAGGAAGAGGGATAAGGCAGCGTCTTCGGCCCCATGGGAACCCTCTTGCCGGGTTTCCCTCATCCCTAATGGTGCTCTGGGGGCGGTTCTGGGAGCAGAGGTGGCCCTCATGTCCCCGTCTTGAGCCCTGATGGGGCATTTTAGGCAAATGCATCTCTGGGACACCCTAAATACGGACCTAGAAACCAGGTCCCTTGGCGTGTGACTTTATTTAATGGTGGCTTTGGCCGTGCTGTTCTTGCTGGAAGCGCCTGTGCTACGGGAGCTGCTCCCTGCCTCCCTCCCCTTCCTGGCTGTGTGTCCAGAAAAGTTAAGAGTCAAACAGAGACAATATAAAAACACACAGCATTTATTTCTGTACATAGCCGAAGCGCTTGTAATCTGTGTCTGCAGATGGAAAACCAGCCAAGTTTTCTCCTCCCAAACCAGGAGACTCCGTGCTATGTTGTCAGGCTCGTGATTTAAAAAAAAAAAAGCCCCATGTCCCTCTTTTTCCTAAAAAGCACATTTTCTCATGCAAAAAAAATATTTCAAAGGCACATTCTTATCAGGAAGGAACGAAGAAATAAAGAAATACTGCTTTTTCCTCGCAAGCCTCCCTCCAGCGTTGCAGAGGTGTTGGGTGGTGGCGGCTGATAACAATCCAACTTGAGAGGAGAATGCAAAACAGAAGAACGATATTTACTTGAAGCTAATTGTAATTTTCACAAATGGTCACCGAAAGAGCCCAAATACCAGCAGAAAAGGGAGGCTGTTGTACCTCTTTGTTGCGCGTAGGGTTGAGGCAATCTTATCTCCCTCTGCTGCCTCTATTAAAAGAGAAGGGGAACTGCTGTTCAGGTGATAAGAGAGGCTAGAGTCTTCTCCATTAATATATAAACTTTGCATCAAAAAGGAAGAGGAGAGGCTCCAGGCAGAAGCCACATCTCAATAGATGGGTTTTGAATCTGCATGCACCAGCACAAGGCACGTCTAGCTTCTATAAAGAGGAGGAAGGGGATGAGATGGAGGTGTCACCCCAGTGCTTCACTTCTCCAGTTTGGGTTGAACGATGTCCACCCTGAAGGATGATTGCCTGAAGTTAACAGCTTCGTAACATTCATCCAAGCTCTCCCTGTGATAGATTCTCAAGTCCAGAACGGACCAGGTCGGTCAAACATGATCTCTTGCCCTCCGTGGCAACCAACGTCTGCATTTTGCCCCATAAGATGGACTGAACCACTGATAACTCATTAAAAAAAATAATACCCAAGGGACGGAGAATCTTCCAAACACCTTGGCAGTCTGTGCCCATGGTCTGAAATCACCTGGTTCCCCAGCTGAGCATTGCCGGTTGCAGATCCAGCTCTGTGTGCCACCCCTGTCGGAGCAGTCGTTTCCCTGCTTCCAGTGTCTTTGCCCCATGCTCGGGGGGGGTCCCGATAATCTCAAAACACCTTTTTAGTCCACTCTTTGCAAACGCTAAAATGCTCGTGTTCTCGTGGTTTGTAATTACCAGGCGTTTTTTTTATGACTGCGGATGATCCTGTCAGCCCTGCCTGTCTTGGAAAAACGCACGGAAAAACGTAAGTGCAGACACTGGAGCAGGAAGCAGTCGCTGAGGATCAGCATCAGGAGGGGTCTGCAGAGCTGCCATGGGATGCTTTAATGCCTTGGAGACACCAATGCCTCTTCCCTTTTTCCTTCAGCCGGTCCCCGCTCGAGCTCCCCCATCTCCTGCCAGCCTCCCCCAGCAACTGGTGGGTCTCCAGCATTTTGTCCACCTTTTGAAGCCCCTTTTTGAAGACAATTCTCCCTGTTTCAAGACGAGGATTGAGGCTGCTGGTTCATGTTCTTTAGAAGGGTCTCTTGCAATTTGCTACGCTCTCCCCTGCTCTGTTTTAACTTTGCTTTTGCTTATCCAATTTTTGGGAAAGCTCTATGGGCCACATTCTTTTTTTTTTTTTTTTTTTTCCCCGCTCTGAGTGTGAATCTGACCCCCACTGAAATACAATCTATTCCCCCCCTGCCCAACACTTTTGCTGCCTGATGTGGCCCCATCCCTGGCAGCAGAGCACAAATTGCCCCCAGGAGCAAGAGGACGGCACCAAGCTGTGAGGGAGCGGAGTTGCCTTCCTCTGCAAATAAATGCAAACTTCTCCAATTAATCCAGAAAGAACACACAATAACTGGCAACGGGTCACTCAGCGTTTTGTCTCGCTGATCTGCCTTTTTCCCTGAGGATTATTCTGGGGTGAACGTCTCTGTGGTTGCATTTAAAAAAAAAACAAAATTAAAAAAAATTAAAACCCCCACACCTCCTCCAAAAATAATTATTTTTTTTTTAATATTCCTGGACTCTTCTGGCAGATGCAAAATTGTGCATTAAAGGAGGGTCATCCATGCCCTCCCTGGGGAACCTCCTCCCTGTTGGATGCAGATGGGCTCCCTCCCGACTGCTTTGATAAATGGGGAGAAAACCTGTCATTTTGGGGTACAGGCTTGCAGAAGGGTTTTTTGGGCTCCGAGGAACTCATTCACTTGCAAAGGAAGGCTGTTTTTTCACAAGGACTGTTTTGGCTTCCAGCAAGCCCGTCCCTGCCAGGGGGAAGAGTTCAGGTGGGGGAAATCTCAGCCTTCGGGGTGGGGAGGGCAGGCTGGGCCCCTCCAGCCCCCAGGCAAGGGGTGCCTCTGGGCTGTCCTGCACTAGTTCCTCTTGTGGTCTCTTCTGATGCCCTTATTGCAGCATTTTTTTTCTTAAAAGATTGTTGCGGAAGAGTTGGGCAGAGCTCTTGACAGCTCAGGTTGAGTTCACAGAGAACTGGAGTGAGTGGCAGGAGAGGGGGCAGTTATCCAGTCCCAAAGTGCTCCGACTCCCTTTATTCTTCTTCTGCCGTCAGCAGGAGGTTGCAGACCTTGGAGTTGGCACGGTGTAAGGCAAACTCCCGCCCGGGCACGGTGCCCTGCCTGCCTTTTCGAGCGGTGCTGCTCTGGCTCCCGGAGGACTTGGAAACTGTGAAGATTTCTCTGTGGGACAAGGTGACAGCAAGATGGTCAGGAGCTTGTGGTGGTGGACCTCAGCCTCCTCCCAGACCAGCACGTTCACCATCTCCTGATGGTGCTTCCACCAATGTCATCATGAACTTGCGGTGTCTCTCCCCCATCCCTACCAGTTTTGACCCACCCTGCTCAATAAGCGTACAACCATTAATTCCCCCCCTCTCCCCAGGAAGTCCTCCTTTATCTCAAGCACATCATGATGTTTCTACGGTATCTGTCAGTAGCCAGTGACTACCTGTATGGGACCTGCTCCTCTCTCAGCTGCAGGCACATGAGCACCGGGCTGCCAGAGAACCTCAGCATGGTGTCAAAGTGGATTGAGGTCTCCACCTCTGTCTGGCTTCTCAGGGTGGCTTGGAGGAAAGGGGCATCTAGTTCTGCCTGGAAATCAATGGCGAGGCTTCCCCTGCGAGAGAGAACCACACGGGTCAGTCACCCTGCGCTGGGCACCATGCAACCCCATAAGCATCTTAATTTTAGGTCTGACCAGTGCCCACCAGATCCATACCTGATGTGTCCACCAGGAAGAGCTGGACCCAGCAGGAGGAGAGCAGGGGGCTGTGGAAAGCTAGCCTAAGGTGGAACATCCCTCGTGCTGGGTGCCGAGCCCCCCAGGTACCCCGCATCCCCAAAGCCAAGCAGTTTCCCACCCACTGACCTTGTGTTGATGCTGGTCTTCAGTTCCTGCTCCCAAATGCTCACGTCCATGTCAGCTGAAATGTCAAGCCCCAGCCCACCCTGGAGTTTCATGGCCACTTGGAGGCCAGACTGCAGAGGAATGACCTGGAAGATGGAGAAGGCAGACCTTGCTGTGACCGGGCACTGCTCTTGGCTGATGCATGGCTGCTGGGACTATCTGTGGACTATCTATCCCATCCCTGCAGCTGGGCTTGCATGGGAGGAACTCAAACCACATGTGTCCCATGGCAGAGCCACCCCTCCCGCTGTTTTGCCAATCCCAAGAGACATCCAACAGTGCCACCTTGCTCTTAGATCTGTATCTGCAGTGAGTAACCTACCTAAAATCCACTGGCTCATGCTATGGCATTCACTAGGATCTGGCGTGGAGGCAGGTCACCCTCCCCATCCAGTACCTGGTGATGGTCCATCAGTAGAAGGTTCCCTTTGACCACGCTTGTGGGTTCTCCGCTGCTTAACAGGACCTTGGCCATTAAGTCTGTGTATCCCTGGAAGAAGACGATCGGCCGCAACTGAACATCGAAGAAGATGGCAGACATCCCGGCTGTGAGCTCTGGCTCCTCTTCCCCTTCCAGGAGGTTTTCTCCCAGCATCGACTCCATCCCTTGTGCTTCGATAGTGACCTAAAACACAGAAGTGGAGACGTGGCAAAGCTGGAGAGTCCATTTCATGCCCTGCAATGCCATTTGAGTTATACTTGTCCAACCCTTGGATAGGCACCCTTTGAAGCAGGAGGACAGGGATGGAGTGGGCTGGATGGGGCATCCAAGCTATCCCTGAGCACTGTGCAGCAGCGGTGTCGCATCCCCTAGTTTTTGGGGGAGCTGGGGACTCCCTTCTTCAGAGCAGAGCTGTCTGGCTTCACATCGCTGCTGGGGAGTGTGTGCTTATGTATTTCTGGTATAGGGCACACTGAGTGCAGCAGTGAGGTCAAGCACCATAAGGAGGATAAGAGGGGACACAGATGGGGCAGTGGCACCACTGGGTTGGTGCTGTCACCCTCCTCTCCACATATGTTCCCCCCCAGCCACTCTCCCAGCAGCAGACCTGAGCTGCGCGAAGCCACTGGCCGTGGCTGAGCAGCGAGAAGTCAGAGACGCTCTTCCTCAGGAGTCCACCCTCCAAAAACAGCAGGTCAAGCCCGAAGGTGGAAAGCAGGTCCTGGGTGACTGAAAGGCAAGGAGATGGCCTGTAAGCATCCCTGGGCAGCACGTCGTTTTGCAAGTGAGTCACCGAATAGTGCTGGACCATAAATGCTTGGAGAGCAGCAGGGAGGGATGAAGGCTGACAAGAAAACACAGAGCCCGTAGGTGGGATGTGCAAGGGTGGGATCTCGGTAAGTGCATCCCCTATGCCTGGTGCCACCCAGTCAGTGCTCAGCAGGACAGGGTGGTTTCTTAAAAGAGCTTGTCCAGATTGATGGAGGGAACTGGGGGGTCACTGGGTACATCTAAAGGCAGGAGCCGAGAGCTCCTCAGTAATTTTTAGGCCTCCTCAATGTGGCTGGTCCTGTGGAGCTGCCCCATCTATGGTCAGGGTGGCTGACCTACAGAGATCTCCTATGTTAGCCATTGAATAGCTGATCAAGCTAATTTATTCAAAGGGGAAAGCTTCTCTGCACCATCGCCTTCCATTCTTGCAATAATCAAAGGATTTAGCATTGCAATGTTTTTCTTCCAGGTGTTGGCTATCTCGCCTCCACCTACTCCCCACAAGGCTAGACTGAGCTAACTCGAAGAGGGACAGAAACCAGAGCCGAGGGGCAAAGATTGAAGCAGATATTTAGCAAGCATCAATTGTTGCAGTCTCTCTGAAGTTTGATTATTTTTATCTTGGTACAAGGACTCTCCTCTTTGAAGAGCTTATTAAAAATACTTAAGGAACTGAGGAACGGAGCTAAATATCTTGACTTATTGGGAAAAGCACAGAAACTCCCACATACGGTCTACTGTCAGTTTCACCTCCAGCTGAAGTTCCTCTTTCAAATGAGCAGGGTTTGGGAAAAGCATGTGGCGCAGCCCAGCCCTCCTGCTGTAGGGGTGGCAGAGAAAGGTATCTCAGGTGGTGGCAACCAGCCAGCCTCAGGTGGTGCTGGGGGACATGCTCAAAAACCTCAGATTTTGGGGCTTTTTCTATAAAGCTGAGGCCTCTTGCAAATGCTGCCTTTCCCCACCAGCCCCTCCTTTAGCTGTTGGAAGGGACCCTGGGATGAGTGTTCTCCATGGTGTCACCTGTCAGAGGTCCTGAGAAAGAAGAGGAGACGCCGGCTTTCGAGAAGAAGTTATAGTTATTAATCCGTGGGTCTCTCATGATGTCTTTCATTATCTGCCTGGAAGCAAGAGGGAAAGGGTACATCAGCATTGGGAAGGAAGGAAGGGAGGGAACCTCCTCTGAACCTCCTCCTCTGAACACAAAGGAAAACTTCTTTCCTTTGAGGGTGGCAGAGCACTGGAACCTCTGAGAGAGGCTGTGGAGACTCCTTCTCTGGAGACATTCCAAACCTGCCTGGACACGTTCCTGTGCAACCTGCTCTGGGTGACCCTGCTCTGGCAGGAGGTTGGAGTGGATGATGTCCAGAGGTCCCTTCCAACCCCTGACAGTCCATAATAATGTCAGTTGCTATTACAGAAGGCTGCACAAAGAAGGAAATTTAAATTTCCAAACTAATACTCTCCGTTGCCCAAAGAAGTGTGAGCAAAAAAAAGAAGGAAAGGAGCAGACATGGGCTACCCTGGAATTTCCCTCTCCTCCAGTTTATTAGGACAAAACCAGTCAGATATTTTTGCACTGCTTCTGCTTAACTCTGAAAAATGTTGTTACTCAGTTTGCTCTGTGCAGACAGGGAGATGAATGTGGTTACGAGCTGTGCTTTGGCCTCCAAGGTCTCTGCCGAAGCCATGAGCTTGGGTCCTGCTGCCACGGGGCAGGAGGAGGAGGAGGAGGGACACTGGGTTTTGGCTGGCTTGGTGGGGTTCATCTGCTCTTTCCTCCTCCTGCAGCTGGGAATTCCCAGGCAGCCCCAACGGCAGCTCCAAGAAGCGATGCTCGCATGCTTTGAAGCATGCCAGGCCAAAAGCCACAGCCAGAGTGTGGAGGAGGAGGGAAAAAAAGTGATGTAGAGATAGGAAAGAAGAATGCACAAATCCCCTCCGGACCCACCTTGCCGGGTGGTGGTCAGCACGCAGGCTGTTCTGGACCTTCAGCAGCAGAAATGTTGCCGTCTCCATCTCCAGCTCGTTGGTGGCCAGCAGGATGTTGAGGACATCCATGGGCGAGGGTTCATTATCTAGGAGCATTTCCGCAGCGGCCAGGCGACATGTTTTTTCGTAGCTCTTCCTCTTCTCATGGAAAATCCTCCTCATGGCTCGTTTCACCTGATGCAATGAGGGCAATTAAAACCGTTGCTGTTTTGGGGGTGGTGATGCGCAAACGGTGGCTCCGTTTGACCCCTGATGGCTTGGCTTTGAGTGGGAAGAGAAGCATCAAGCCTTGGCAGCTTCGTTTCATACCTTGCTGGAGATGTGCCAAGTGGGGAATCGCCGCAGGGCAGAAATGGCTGCAGTGGTGACGGCGGTGGGACCCTCCTCGGCGTAGTCCAGGAGGGTGGGGATGGTTTCGGGGAGCCCCGCGTTCCCCAGGGCCAGCAGGTAAACCACCACCTCAGGCTCCTCCTCGGCACCTCGGAGCCCCCCAAGGATGGTCTCCACCCCACGCTCCACCTCCTGCTCGGGGTTTGCAGGAGGTAAAGAGGATTAGCGGAGGGACAGGAGGCATTTTGGGCACCTCTGGAAGAGGTAGGGAGGGTCCAAAAAAGCCAAACGTGGGGGTTTGTAGAGGACCCACCTGCAGCCCACACAGCTTCTGCTGGCACAGCTTGCCGACCAGAGAGCCCACGGCAACTATGCCCGTCTCCCAGACCTCGGGGGCCAGCTGCTTCCCATCCAGCTTGTCCTGGGCGATGACCAGGAGAGGGGTATTAGGAAATTGGGGGAAAAAAAAGGGGGAAAAAGACAGAGAAAGGACCATGTTTTACCTATTATCTCAAAGCTTTTCCCAAAGAAGTTAGGAAAAACTAGCTCTTACCTGCCTTGAAGGAGGCAATGCATAGTTTTATTGGATAAAATGCTTTTAATTAAGCTTTTATTATCTGTAATGCATCGACATAAAGCACTTTCTGCTGAACGCTTTTTCTCCGAAGAGCATCTACTCCCATTGCTGGTGTCCCATTAAAAGCACATAAAATAATCCCCTGAGCGGGAAGATATATTTCTACAGAAACATATTTTCCTTTTTCAGGAAAATAACGCTTGCTGTTCCCTCCTGGCTGAAATGGGGTGAGGATCCATCCCGGACTCGGGGAGGGAGAGGAACGACCATACTTACTAACACCAGGCGGAGAAGCTCTCCTGAAGGCCGGGGAGAGAAGGCTGCTGCGTAGAGGAACTTCTCCAGCAGGGACTTGTGTTCCTTGCCGAAATTCAGAAAGTCTGAGAGAGCCGCCAAGGATGCCACCGACTGCGTGGCCACCGCTGCCTCCACTACGAAGGGGCTGCAGCAAGAAGAGGGAGGTCTATCAGTGGGTCATTGATAGAGCTGGAGAAGAAACAAGGTACCCTGTGCACCTCCTTATCCCCCTTTCTCTTCTCCATGCCTTCCTCTTGCTTTAAAACTCACGGGAACTTCAGTTTATGGGTTAAAAAAACACCTAGAAGGTTGGCTCTTGCTCTGAACTTGCCCATGCCCAGGTATTTTGCTGCAGAGAGGCCCCAGCACCCACACTGACAAGGGGTGGATGCTACGGCTGTGGGTGAATGGTCTGTAAATAACAGACCTCCAACGATATTTGCAGAAAGCCTTGCTGGACCATTCGCTCCGCTCCAAAGCCAGCAAAAAAGATACCCCAAAAGCCATGCAGTGTTTGTAGAGAACAGGCATTAAGAAACAACAGAGTACATTTGAGCTAGTCAGGACAGCACCCTGGTTGCCAGGGCCAGGAATGTAGGGTCATGCCAGGGCTCTACATGCATGGAGAGACAATTTTGGCAAGACAGCTCCCAGGATTCTCACAGCATCTCCTCGGGAGCCCTCCTCAGCAGCTCCAGAACATCTCTCTTCTTGGCGCTGCGCAGCATCTGGATGAACCTCTGGAACCGCCACGTGGTTGCCACCTTCGAGGTGTCCACTTTGACCTTCTGTTTGTCAAAAGCCTTCAGGTAGGCTCTCAGCTGCAAAGATGGGGTTTGTTAGGTGGAATTTAGCCTCTCTTAACCCTGACCCTGAATCAGGGCATAAAGTTTACACTCGGGAAATGTTTAGGAGTGGGAGGGGCCCATGAGGGTTCATGCAGTTCCCTGCAGGCATCTACTGCAGCTTCCCACCCCCACCACTGAGGACTTGCGCTGAAGCCCAGGTGCCCCAGTCTGTGGTATGTGCAGGAGAAACTGTGCCTGAAAGTCATTGCAATTCCAGATTTCCTAGGTGAAAAGCCTGGAGGACTTGAGGAGGCAGAAATAGCCCCTCCTTTGTCCTTCCCAGCCTGACCTACGGTGGATATGTTTCCTGACCTCGGACCTGTGATGAGTTTAACCCAACTGGATGTGCCAGCACTGCAACCAGGTTACTCCTCCCATCACAGAAACGCATGACTGGGCGGACAGAGGGGTTCTTCCACCATGAGTAGCAACACTAGATGCCATTTAAGAGAAGTAACAGGTCAGGCTGCTGCTCTACAGCACTCCCGGGGCCACATCCTGCCTCAACAGGGGCAACCAGCCCCTCCAAATGATTTAACCCCATGGTTTAACCCCAAATCCTACAGCCTGCCCGGGTGCCCAGCTTGGGGGAGAGCAGGTAGCAAGTTTCGGGGGTGTGTAGCACCACTGACCGATGGGCAGCGGGTGCAGACCCTCCTGAAGGGCAAGCTGGCCATGCCCAGGGGCTGGTGCCGTCCCTCTATGCCTGCCAGCACGTCCTCAAGGCTTCGTCCGGCCACCTCTGCTGGGCCGGGCATTGGAGGAGACACCAGCTGGAGCTGCTGCCTGTGGAGGGAGAAGAAGCCTTTGGGAAGTGCTTTGTCATTTACGCCCTCCCTGGCTCAGAGGCTGGTTGGGTTCAGGAAGGTTTGGAGAAGGAGATGCGGGGTGTCAAAAGGTGTCTGGTGTCCCCCCAGTTTTACACCCCATGCTCCTTGCTGCCAGCTGGCAGGAGAGCAGCCAAAACCTTAACTCCAACTGATGCACCTTCATCCCATGCCAGGCTGCCTGACTCGGGCAGCGGTACGGGGCCATCACTCACCTTGAGCTGATTTTGATGCCGGTGGCGGACCTCAGGGCTGGAGACACCACGTGGCTTTCCTCCGCCAGCACCAACTGGAGGAGGTTGTCTTTCACCACGTACTGGCTTCTGCTGGTGGGCTGCCACTGGACTCCAAAAATCTTGAAAAAGGAAAAGCAAGGAGAAATGGTGCAACCTTTTCTCCCCTCTCCCCAGGAGATTTCTCTCCTCTCTGTTAGCAGCAAAAGAGCTTTCCAGGCCACAAAGTCACCTGCTTCGCTTGCAAAATGTAGGAAAGGAACATCCAGGAGGGATTGGGATTCTCCCCAACCTCTTCCCGGGTGTGGGAGAAGGCGACGCCAGGGGAGGACAACAGCGTGGGGAAGCTCTCTTCTCACCGGTGGCTGGTATGGGGAGATGGACTGGTGACACCACGTGGACTTTCTCTTCCATTACAAGGCGGTGTCACCCTGGCTCTGCCACAGAAGGAAAGGGCAGCAGAGGGAGGAGGGGGATGCTCCTGCCTGGTGTGGGTGATGCCTGGAGACCACAAACTCTAAATAGATGCCTCCCAAAGCATCACCCTTCCTTCAGGTCCAGGTGGGAAGAGGCATGGCCCTCAATGTCTGACGAGCATCAGCAAGGACCTTCTCCAAGCGAAAGAGAAAGCTAAGCAACAGCAATTTCCACCGAGCTCCTGCCAAAGAAATTGCTCATCTTCCTCGCTGTGCTGCGCGGTGACCTCGGGGAAGCTCTCCGGCTTTTTTTCCTTACGAAAGAAATGATACACTTGCTGGATTCCCCTCTGCCTTGTCTCCCAGCCCTGGCGAGGGGAGCGCGCATCACGCCAAGAGATGCTATCGGAGCAGCTGGGCTTGTACGTGGCTGGTCATGGGGTAGGGGAAGAGCCGAACCATGTGCAAGCAGTGGGTTTTGACAACAAATGGCATGCGTAATATTAATATCACTATTTTAATTGAGGTGGGTTTTTTTATCCATAGGCTTTGCCTTTCACAGAGCTGGGCAGTGTGGTTAATTTGCGGTCACGCCTACGGATACGGGCAAAGTCCAGAGAGTTGCCTCAATCCAGATGGCAGAGCTTGCGGGAAAACCTTATTGCCAAAAATGCGCCATGCAGGGTTTGTTACTTTCTTGGGTAAGTTTGCCACCATTCATACCCCAGAAAGCTGTTATTATGTGAACACTCAGAGTCTGACTGCCAGGTGTAGACATCCCTGCTGAAGCCCGTCGGCTCTGTGCGGAGATGTCCATTTTTATATTGAATTCAGTGCAATATATATATTTTAAAAACCCATCAATTCCAACCATGGCAGGTATAACTGCATTAAGACCCACCCATGGAGTTCCATCCACTTATGTCAGGGCTCAATGCGGGCTATGGCTTTAAATGAAACAAGCAGCGGTCTTTGGTCCTCTCCCCCATCAACCCAATCCCCAACCAGATGAGTCTGAGGTCTAGAAAACACTTCTGTACCTCCGCCCTCCCAAGCAGGACTAGCTGACAGGTCAGAAGCGATTACAAGGGTGGGGATGGGATGACCCAGGACATCTTTTCTGCTCCTACCCGCCTCAAAGCTATATGCTCCTCCGGAGCTATGTTCGTGCATCCCACTTTGGGTATGGGTCTAAAAGCCAGAGCCCCATCCCAGGCTGGTGCAGAAGGCTGAAGCCAGCTGGCAGTGGGACTCTAAGCCCACCTGCAGGGAGATTTTGGGGACAACCCGGATGTTCTTGATGTGAGTTGAGCCCGCCACCGCGAGAGCAACAGACTTGCTTTGTTTACGGAGGTGAATCCGGAGTTGGGCTTCACGCAGCTGAGGAGATCTTTCGTCTTGGTGATGGAATGGTTGGACACAGCATACGTGACTTGGCAGCTCCCGGAGACGTCCTCCTGAAACACAAATGTAAGTGACCGTGGTTAAGGGTGATCGGCTTCGATCGAGCCTGAATAAAATGATCTGTGTCGAGGACAGATAAAAAGGACCAATAAATAGAAAAATCATCAAAAAACTGAAAACGGGGGCATATCTGGGGGTATTGGAGAGCTCCAAGTCCATCAGGGCAGGAAATCTGCTTTTTGCAAATTTAGGCGCACGCCAGCAGCAGCAGCTTTGTGCCTGCATTTTGGGTTTTGTGGTTGTTCCCTGTCGTTCACAGGTCACTGCAGCATCAGCCTGACTCTGGAGGGAGGGATGCCCCTGCCGTTTGCCGGCTGCTGGTTGAGCTGGGTGAAGCAAATCCCCCCCCCCACCCCCGCCTGCTGCAACGTGGTCCCTGGCTTTCGGGCAGGACCTGGCCCTGGCTCTGCGCCCACCTCCACTGCGGCGCCGGCGTGGGGCTGGAGCTGGAGCAGGCTGACGACGCCCCGCTTCAGGTTGGAGATCAGGATGCTTTCTGCTTCGTCCCCGTAGAAGGCTTTGACCTGGGAGGGCAAGAGGGGGGTGTCTAGCTGCAGGCATGGCTCTGGGGGAAGGGCCTGTGGGCTCTCTGCTGCCTTCCTTGCTTGAAAGGCATCGCCCCTAAGCAACACCTTGTAGACACCCAATGATTTTTCACAAGGAGGACCGTATTCCTCAATAGCATGAGCTTTGTGGATGCGTGCCCACAAAATTTCCCTTCCCCCCGGCCCTGGTTTTCCAAAGCCTTAGGGAAGGTCAGAAAGGAGCTTATATCCCGTGGTTAGGACTGAAGCCCTTTCAACATGGGATGCTGCAGCTCCAGCCGAGCCTGCAGCCCCTTTGGAGGATGGGGTTCCATCTAGGGTCATGCTGGACCTTGCGAGAAACCATATATTCCTAAATTTGCCACTCTGTCTGGTTTCTTGTGCTTTGATATGAAACCAGAGGTGGAGCAGGAGTTCGTACGAGCTTCGTAGCTGGGAAAATACAGGATGCGGGCAGGAGTGCTCTGCAGACGGCATGAGCAAGCCCAGGAGGAGTCCAGCTGACCTTCCCGCTGCTCCAGGAGATGAACAGCGGCTGCTGGAGCTCTGCCCATGCCTCCTGGCTCAGTGCAATCTCCACAGAGGGACCTCCGGTGCCGTCCTGCTGCCTCCTGTCTTCTGGCTCGTGTTGGGCTTTCAGGTCACGGATCTAGGAGAGCAGAAGATGACAGAAAGCAATGACCATGCATGTCTGCTCATTACCTGCAGGTGATGGCCTCTTGGTCACAGAGGTAATTTTTCAGGTGGCTTGGGCTAGAAAGGGAAGGGGGGTAAGGAAGGACAGTATCCCTGCTCCCAGGAGGAGAACCTGGGTCCAATGGCTTCACCACCTCACCCACCTGCACCTGGAGAAGCTCTTCCCCACCTGGGTCCTTCCAGAGCCGTTGCAGCTGGACTAATGCCTCAGCCCGCAGCCAGGCTCCCCGTGGGGACGGCATGGACGTATGGTCCAGCTGGACATCCAGGGAATAGTGGTATCGATACAGGGTGCCGGGCTGGAAAGAAAGCAGCTGCAAATTCCCTAAGGAAAGATGCAAAAGTTGAAGGTACGCGGTCGTGGACCTCAGTCCCTCCGCTTGCCGCAGCTGGCATCCTCCATCCTTGAGAGGACCCGGGCTCGCCAGGGATGCTTGTGACCTGCATCACTTTGCCTCCCGGCAGCGTTGTTTTGACACCAAGCAGTAGGTATAGCTGACACATTTGAGGGAGAATGTGGGGAAGATTTCATGGGAAATGATTTGTGCCTGCGGTTTGGCTATTTGGGTGTTCTCAGGGTGACAGCCCGTTTCTGCTGGTGTTTCCAGTCCTGCCTTAGAAACAACGGCCAGAACCGGGACCCTCCTTGGGGACTTCAGGACTTCTCAAGAATGCCAGAGAGACACGCTTTAATCCTGAAGCAAAGTTTCCTGAGCGTGCCCATGGACAGGAGGGATGTCCTGAAGTGTCTTTTCAGCATTGTGCATTAACCGGAGCAATGCTAGCATTTTTATTTAGGGGAGATGAGAGGCCCTTATTCTTCATACCACGTGTTTCCCACCAGAACTGCCAACTCTTAACTAAATCACTGACTTTGTGATGGAGCAAAATGAAGCTGGTGGGGCAGCTTTCGATCAAAACTCCTTGCTTTAATCTTATTTATCTAGAATCACTTGGAGCCCCTTCTCTTGTCATACAAATACAATCATACAAATATGATTGCAGGGGGAAGGGTTGCCTTTGCCATGCTAAAACCAGTCTAAGCTATTTTCTGAAGTCACTTGAAATTCTTCTGCAAATCTGATGTGCTTGCTGGGCTTCTGAAATGTTTTACCGTCTTGCTACTTCTGTCGTAATAACAAATGAAAGGAATGAATGGAAATCCAGCTCGCTGCCCGGGGCTTTCCTCTGGGAGTCAGGCTGAGTTTCTAGATTTATGCGCTGGGAGCAGTTTGGAAAGTTACAGCTCTTCAGTTTTCCTTCACCCCCCCCCACCCAAGGAAGGACTTCCACGGTCCCAAAAAACTTCCCCACCTCCTCAGGAGATGCTTGGACTGTTTGCAGTTGTTGTGGCAATAACTTTTCCCTCCCAGAGACCAGGGAGATGCTGCGTTACAGCGAGCCCTGGGAGGCTCTTTGTGCGCCGCCGGGATGAGCATCCCGCCTCTCGGGGTATCCGGACCCCATTGTGTCCCTGGACCCGAAGCAGCCCAAAGTCTCTTACCTTCTGCTGTGCTCAGGAAGGAAAAGCAGAGCAGGCAAACGCATCCCCAAACCGCCTGTGGATTCATGGTGGGCTCCAGGAGCTGGGGAAGGAAGGGGGGGTGGGTGGGAGAGGGACCAGACAACAAAAGTGGGCAAGATTTGCGGCGTCAGGCGATGGGGCCCGACCTTCTCCCTATCCCCGCCTTACGCACCGGAGGAAAAGCAAATAATTAAACCTTTGCACCAACCCCCCCAGCAGGCACGGGGCTGGGGCGGGGGGGTGGACGGGGTTTGGAAATCAGCTGAGGTTTGCCAAAGACCGGCGGGAGGGGAGGAAAACTGCAAAAAAAGCAGAACTGCAAAAAATTCCAGGAGCATTGCGGAGTGGGGAAATTGCCAGTTTGCCTCGATACTGGGAGGGGGATGCTCAGAAAGCTGCTCCGTCCCTTGGTGAACCATCTCTTCCCACCAGAAGGGAAAAGGGGGGAGAAATGCTTGCTTTTAAAAGAAAAGAGCCAGAAGGGGGAAGGGGGGGAAACTGCATTTCCATCCTTTTAGTTAGAGACTGGGATTTGCAGGCTCAAGTTACTTAAAGGGCCAGGCTGGAGGGGGATGGGGGGAGCTCACCGATGGCTCAGACCGTGAATGCTGTTACCCCGCAAAAAATGGCGTGAGAAAGGCTTTAGGAGATGGGTGCTTTGCTGGTTGTGCTCCACACAGCCTGCTAACCCCTTGTCTTGCCAACCGGGCATTTTTATTCCATGCCTGAGCTCTCTGATTTGCCGTTTAATTGGTTCCTAAAGGCGCTGTAGACTGCAAAGGGCCAAAGTCCCTATGGGGTGATGATGGTGTGGCTTAGGGACTGGTGAACTAGATGACCTTCACAGGTCCCTTCCAACCCAAACTATTCTATGAGTGGGGAGAGCGGGGCACATCGTACCCCTCTCGTGCAGGCATCTGGGAGGCGGGAACATCACTATGGAAGCGGTCTGCACATTGCAGTGGGACCAAAACCCAATGGGCTTGGTGTTATGGCATTTTCCAAGGGCACATCTTCCAGCTCTACGTCACCACTGGCCTTTTGGGCCACTACTGTGAGCTGAAAAGCAAGGCAGATCCAGCTGTGGGCTACCTGGGGGAAGACCAGCTGTGGGATTCCCATATGTGGTGTCTCCGCTTGGTCCTCTGATGGTCTTTATGGACAAATAGCCTATGTTGAAGCCTTTTCTTCTCTTTATTATTGTCTGTCTTAGTGGTCCGTCAGCTTTTCATTCAACAGTTTCCTTTTGAGTGACGCCCGTTAGGGTTATCCTTGAGTTGGCAGCTCAAGATGTGCCCACAGGCTGTGACACCGTTACCTGGGAGGCTTTGCATGCATCAGCTTCTCCTCCTGGGAGGCATGGACCTGGGGGACTTCTGCTCTGCCAGCGTGCCCCCAGGGAGTGATGCACACTGGGGATGGATGGAAGACCTCCTCGACACAGAAAGCTTTAGCCCTTTAGCCAAGGTGGGCAAAGATGAACTATTTCAAAGAGCAAAGTGGCTTTTGAGGGTCTAAGGCCTGAAAATAAGGTCCCAGGGTGTTTGCTGGTTGCAGGTTAACACGTTACCGGGAGAGGAAAGGCAAACAGAAATAGCTTGTGAAAAAGACCTGGCTGATAAGGAGGCCTCAAACTGGAACCGACCTTTGGCAGGTTTGCTTATCTAGACCTGGCTGCTGGGTCCTTCCAGGACCAGGGTGTGGGAAGCCGACACACTGCAACCTGCTTCCCTGGTGGCAGCTCTGGACTGCCGATTTCCACCTGCCGGGGAGTTTGAGAAGCGAAACCATGTGCTAAGTCACTCGGCAGAGTTTTCCCGGCGGTCCCAAGGAAGGGAGTTTATCCGCTGCCTGCGCTACCAGGGATGAGCTGCTGAGCTGCCAGCCGAAATCTGAGCGGGAGGCATCTTGCTGTCACGTCTTCATCTCCTCTCTTATAATCTCGTCCCCATGACAAGATAGCAATGGGCAGGTAAAGCAGTCACGTAGCTGGGAAGTCACCAGGGATGGGATTTATCTCTCGGCTTCCAAATCAGGTGTCTAGAATAAACCAGCCATCCCAGATTGTCTAACGGCAGCGGAGAGGTGTCTTCGGAGGACGCCATGGGCTGCTTATCTCGGGCACTGCCTTACGGTGACGCTAATCTCTGATGGTATTTATTTAACTCCATCAATTTTGTAGGGAATTTAACACCTAGCTCAGACTTTGATGTGTAACTTCGAAACGAACCCCGTGCTCTGACGGGGGGCTTTGCCAGTCACTGCAACGCTGGAGAGAAACCCCCACTCCGGGTTGATTAGTGCAGGAGCAGGGGGCAGGATGCACAGTGAGTTTCAGTGCCTGTTTTTCAGCTGGTTTCTCTTCCTCCAGGCTCAGCTCTTGCTTCTCTCTCTGGGAGAATCGGTGAAAGGGGAGTGGAGAAGAAATCGGTTGTTTTGCCATCTGTGAAAATGACGGGCAGATGGCTTTGCCCGTTGCTTGGTGTCGCTCTGTTGACTACAGGACACCGTGGCTGTGGGTCTAGGTGAAGGCACTGCCACCCAGCATCACTTCACGGTTATCCGTACCCTGTGCTTTCATCCACGTACTGCTCTGGTGATGGGATAAACACCACTGAGCTTTCAATCCACCCCGCAGCCCAACCAAAAAGAAGGGGAAATAAAGTCTTTGTGCGAGATTAATTTCACCAGCATCCCCTGGCACATCTCTTCCCATGGGCTGGTTCTTCCTCCTACGGGGGGCAGCCCTGGAGCACAGTCTCCCCAGGTTCCCCCTCCTTGGCTCCCTGGATCTGCTGGGCTGGTCGGTGTCCCCATGCCGATCCCTGGAGGCTGGACCCCTCCTGCTCCCCAGTCTCTGCCCTCGTCACCTGCGGCTCAGGCTGGAGGTTCGCAGCTCCAACAGCCCCAGAACGATGCTCTTTTCAGTGAGAAACGGGCAAAATGGAAACAGCAGGAAGCATGTTTCCACTGTTGTGTTAAAAGCTTCGACAGTAGTGTCACAAGCTGATCCTCTTCCCTGGACCTTCACTTTTAATTTCCACTCCCTTCAAATTTAACCAACTTCTATAAGGCCTCAGATTTGCCAAGTGTTCTTCCCAAACCTGTCTGGGGCTTTTGTGCTCTTGGAAAGGTGCCTTATGAAACTTTGCAAACCTAGGGAGAAATGCGTGGTCCTAAAAACAGTCCTGCTGAGATCTTGGGTGCTCCTCCAGCACCTCACACATAGAATCACGGAATGGTTCGGGTTGGAAAGGACCTTAAAGATTATCTAGTTCCAACCACCCTGCCCTGGGCAGAGGCATCACCCAAGGGAAACGTGATCTCCTGTTTCCATCTGTTCAAATCCTCTTCTAATAAATTAAATTGATGTAAAGTGGTTAAGGACACCTCTCCATCATTCCACTTTCTTATTTGGACACTGTGCTGTCTGTCTAATTCCTTTGGAAATGGCCTGGGGGCAAGCTTCATGGACAGAATTGGGATGCCAAGCCCCTCGCCCTGGTTCCCAACGCTTGTGCTCCAGGTGGTCCTGCAGGGGTTCCCCATGCCGGATGGCCAAGGGGGAATCTGGCTGCAGGACCTGACGTGGCAGCTCCGAAGCCCATTGGCAGGAGAGCAGAGCAGAGAGGGTCAGTATCACCAGGTCACCGTGCCCCAGGGTCAGAGAGGCACGTGGGGACCTTGCCAATGGGTGTGATGTCAGATTGGACTTTGACAAAGGGCGGTCAACCCTCCCAGAGGCTGAACTTGCCCAGGTGAAAGCAGGGTGGAGGCAACGGGGACTGTTGCATCAAAGCTCGTCTACCCCAAGCCCCAATCCCGTGGGTGTTTTCAGTGGATTTCCAGGTGCAGATTGTCATCAAAAATGTCTAGTGGAAGTAATGAGACCCAAACACTCCTTACCCAGGGGAATGCCAGTACCAGTGGCCAGTATCTAGGCTTGGAGACTGGGGTCTGAACTGGGGAGGTCGCCACACGGCCTCAGGGATCTCCCAGCACAGCTCTTGGCTGGCTGGGGAGTTCCCAGGTCCCTTTCCAGTATCGGATCACCCTGGGGCGGATGGGAGGGTGGAAGGGAAGACTTCCTAAGGTCTCTGTTCCTTTCCCCATTTTTTGCACGTGATCTTTATTTACGCGCCCACTCCAGCCTCTTATTACTTAGAAGATTTTAGGAAAGACCTGGAAGCAAGTAGAAAAAAACCCCTTGCTGATAAAATATGCAGATAGCCCAGAAGGGGAAGCAGGAGACAATGAAGAGTACATAACAGGCCACGGGGGGAAATCTTCGGAGGGTGACTCAGAGGAAAAGAGCAAAGGATGCAGGCTGTACCTTCAGAGCAGGGGAAGAGTCACTCTTCTGAGGGCCACCATGGCTGCTGCTGACCAGGACACATCTCGCAGCAGGTCCCCTTGCAACGAGGATGATTCACCGCGGAGCAAATTGCCAAGTGAATGGAGGGATGCTCTGTCCCTTGGCAACCTCAAAGCAAGAAGGACGGCTTTCCTGGAAGACATTCAGCGGCACAAGGATAACCAGGAAAAATTCTTCAGCTCCGCTAAACACGGCAGGTGATGTGGTATAATAACGTATAGCAGCTGTACGTCCCAGCCAGCGCCACTCATCTTTTCTACTATGGACCAGAAGCTTGTGAAAACAGGCCGTCTAGTCTGTCTGTCTCTCTGTCACAGCCAGCTCAGCTCCAGCTCTTTTCCAGCCGCTCCAATCTCTTTTCCTTACCGTGAGCTCTTGCTGCTGGAAGGAAAGGACAGCTTGCTCTCCACTGAGCATTGTGTCAGGCTGTATTCCCCATTTGCAGAGGTCTCTCCTTCCAGTTTCTGCTTGAGTCCCTTCACTCCTGCCCCATATCAGCTTTTCCACGGTCTTCCCCCGTGGTCCTCCTTGCCTTTCATCTGCAGCCGCTGATAAATCCTGGTCCATCTTTACCGCTTCACCTCTCCGGGGTGTCGGGCCCGGGGCTGTGTTGGCTCAGCTGGGTGCTGAGGCAGGACTGGGCTCGCGATTCAAGAAGGGGAAAAGGGCTGTGTCAAACCAGTTCTCGGTTTGGCTCAAGCCCCTTCGTTTGTTGCTGGAGGCATTGGCATAGAGCAGTGAAGGCAGGTTTCCACTGCTGCAGGGAAGGGGTTCGCAGAGCTCCAGAGACTACGAGTTTGTACATGATAAAGGGATGTGTATGGCCTGGGCTCAGGATTTGGGTTGGGAAAGCTCAAAGCTTGGGTTGGGGAGCAGGAATCACCCTGAGCGAGGTGCTCTTTTAAACTTCCCTTTCCCCAAGGAGATTCCCAACACCCCCTGAAGTCCTGAAACCACCCCAAAAAACAGGACTTAGAAAAGTGATGGAGCATCCTCTGACCGAATTAGATTATTTTTTTTCTGTTCGTTGCATCCTCTATTTCTTTCTTCCCTTCTAAACAACCTTCACCCGCAAAGGCCCCCCCATCCTGCCCCCCACAGCACCTTCTCCTCCCTTGCCACCTCCCATTTTGTCATTGCAGCGGCAGAGAAAGCACTGACTCTGCCAAAAAGCTCCCACAGACCTTCCCTCTACGAGATGAGAGAAAAACCGAAGATGCGTGAGCAGCTCCCACATAATTGTACCAGTGGCACTCAAAAGTCTCCAAAAGCCCTGAGCAGAGAGATCTCCTCCTCCTTCCAATGAGATCTCGGACCTGGGGGAGAAGTTCTGTCTGACGCTCTCCTGTCAATGGGTGAAACCAAACCCTCCCCTTGATAGAGAAAGAGCTGGAGGACGGGGCTTGCAACAAAACGTTCTGGTGTGGGGAGCAAGGCAGTGGGAAGGCAGGACAGGATCTTCTCTGACTGATGATCCACCTTGCTCCACTTAACTGGGGTGCTTCTACTCAGGTCGCTTGCAGCAAACCAAGCTAAAGGCATGATGATATTTGATAGTGGCGTACCTAGTTTAATTTCCACGGGAATAGCACTTGATTGGGAAACATGCAGGTGACACAGTGGGTCTCAACTGGGATGACGTGGCCTCTGCTGCTGGCAGAAGGTGATGGACCTTTGTCTGTCACCAGAAGAGCCCTTCCCAAGATGCTCTTCCTGCCGTAGGCGACAAGTGTCACCTCTGGAACCTGACAACATCTCTCTGTGTGTCAGAGCCATTTCAGCTCAAACAGGCAGGAGAAATTACCAGGTGGAGGAAGGGTCCTGGTAGCCCCTGATTTTGCCTTTACAGACCTGCTCCTTCTCAGGGTGACCACTGATGGGCTGTTTGCTTATGCAGCAGCTGAGCTGCCATCCTTCAAAGGTGACCAACAACTTTTAAAGGCCCACACTCAAGTATCTAACAGAGAAGCTGAATTGTCCATTCCCCTTCTAAGCCATTGCCCCTCTACCATGCATTGCCTCTCTCCTCCAGGCTGGAGGCGACCTCTCCACACAAAATCACAGAGATAATGGAGAAACCTAGAAAGAGAGTATTCCGCAGCCCCTTGGAGGTCCCTGGGAGCAGATTATGATGCTCTCCTCCAAAAGCGTGCAGCACTTTATGGAGTGATTAGCAGTAAATACAGCCATACAACAGCATCTAAACACCAGTTCAGGTGTGTCTAATGGGTGGTTCCTTAGTGGTTTTCCAATTCTTGTGCTTATGAACCTGCACAGACTCTGTTCCTTCCTGGTTTAACACAGACAGAGCCTTCCCTGAAGTGTCTCTTAGACGGGAAGGAGCAGGTATGGTCCAGGTGCCCTGAGGTTGTATGGGAACATACTGGCCAGGAGGACCCTTGGGGCCAACTGTGTCTAGTGTAAAGCTGAGAGCACTAATGTCCCAAAGGAGCCTCACCTGGGGCCTCCACCCACACCCATGGGCCCAGGAGCATACTTAAGCTCAGCCTCCAGCTTGAATAAGCTTCTTAGCCTCTGCTGTAGCCTTGGTACCTGCTTTGTCTGTCCCATATCTGCTGCTCCTGGATGAATCCAAAGCTGCTCCATGCCCTTCCTGTGTTGGAGCATGTTGATGGAGCCTTTTAGGAGGACCCAGCCTCAGATGCTTCCAGACAGACCTTGTTGAGTGGGTACTGCCTGCACTGGGTCACCCTAGCTTACCCTCCTGTATTGTATGAAGCCATGGATCCTCCAAGGAGCTGTTATCATTCCCAAAACATTTACCTCTTCCCCTTGCACAGGTCTCTCAGGTAGGTGGGATGAATCCTGTGACTCTATACTGCACTGTGATTTCTTGTTGGGCCAGGTGTATTGAGCACCTGAGGTCTGACTCTGCCACTAGAATTCATCACAGAAATGCAATGAGATACCAAGAGCAACACTGTGCAGACTTGTTTTTTCCCTGCAAGACAAGCAGCTTAGGAAATGATATATATTCCTGTAGAGCAGCCCATCGCCTGCCCTGTGAGTAAGGGCAGGGAAGTATCTGACTGCTGCTGGTGTTACCTGTTTAAAAAGCAAGCAATAGTCAGAAAGAAGTGAAAAAACTCAAGCGCGCTAAGGCAGCAACAGTAAATATTTGTCTTTGAGAGGTTTGGAGCTATTTTATTTGTGAATCTGTCTCATTTTTTTCACACAGCTCTGGTCTGGGACCTTTTGAAGGTAGTTTGTGTAAGCTGGGTCTGGCAGCCAGAATGGTTCTCCTCCCAGCCTGTTTGTTAGGCAATGGCTTCCCAGGGTAAAACCGAAAACAACTTAAAACCAAAACTTAAATTGCACTACCTGGGTGGAGGAAAGCAGTCAACACCGGTGATAAGTTTGTTATGAGACCTATAAAAAGAGCCGCTCATCCCCCCTTTTGCATGGCAGTGTCTGTGCGCTTTGTGCTTTGTCATGTGGAGGTTGCTAGGCTGCATTTCTCTGGGCAGCAGCAAAGCCTGCCTCTGTTTGTCTTCCTTTTGTTTCTCCATCCCGCTGCCTGAAATGGGCTGTGGAATAATCCCCGGGCTTGGCTCCTTGTGAGCTGTTGGTTGCTCACCATAGCTACATCCCGGGGTGTGTGGGGGGCTCAGTAGATGGGGTTGAGCATGGGGGAGAGCCCAGGCACAGCAAAGTGGTAGGAGTTGGGTTTACATCTCAATCTGAGGTCTCCCGAGGTCTGATGAGCCAAAGAAAAGACTTTGCTGCGTTAATGAGGTGCAATGATGTTTTGTGCAATTGTGGGAAAAATTGGGCTGGGATTGGCTTCAAGAGGTGGCCTGGCCCATCTCCCTGTGGCTGGCTTTGCCATGATGAATGAACGCCTGACCTCTTTGTAAAGAGCCTCTGCTGATGGAGATTTCTCAGTTTCTATAGTGAATTCATCCCAGTGCTTCGCTGCTATAAAGTTGTCTCATCTTGCTGTAATTTTACCTTTATTGCTTCTAACCCTAGCCCCTGTTGCCGTGGGAAGTTGTTTCTTTTCTTCTTTATGACAGGAATTTAAAGGTGTCTTGGCTGCAACCCTGTTTCCTTCCTCTCTCGCCTGTTTTCCAGACCCCTGCTCCTTCCCTGTAAACCCTTGGTAACCAGCTGAACTGGAGGCTCCAGTTCCTCGGTTAAGGCTCTGCTATTTGCTTGCTCCCCTGCCTTCTGGGAGCTGTAGATGAAGGTCTGGCTTCAGGGAGCCCATCCTGCTCCCTTTGCCCAAGCAACCAACCTTGCGGTTATTTTAATCTCCCTCTGCTCCTCTTGTTTCATTCTTTGGCACTGACGCGGGCTTCCTTAGGCTGGTGCAAAGTGCTTGCTGAAATGAAAAATATCCGGGAAACTTCTCCTTTTTTAAGGTTATAATGCTTCCTCCAAGCCGCTGAGATGTGACCATATTTGTTAAAAAGCAATGCCGCAAAAGGCACATACATTTCCCCCTCCCGGCCTCCCGTGCTCCGCCTTCTCTCAGCATGGCTCATTAGTTTGTAATCTCAACAATTGCTAGGGAAACCTTTCTAATCTTGTCAATTGGCAATGCAACTGCTTTTTAATTTAGTTTTAAAATAGGTTTTTAAGCCAGGCTATGCCTATGCTATTGATTTGAATTCTTGATTTAGTAAGCTGCTGCTTCTTAACAAGGTCTTTCCTACGCTGCTTTAATGCCTTTCTCCGAGGGTCAGCGAATAACATTTACAGGGATGGACGCGGTATTGCCCAGGAGTTGTTTGTAAATGTGATGCATTAAGCTAGGTTTCCTTAAAAGCCATTTTGTTTAACTTGCTTTCAGGGAAATTAAGGCACTGGGATTCCTTTGGAAAATGGTCTATTTAAGATAGATCTGCACCGTAAAGTGCGGGCATCCACCTGATGTGGGTGGCCAATGTGTCCTGTGATCAATGTGGGGCCTGTCCCCTCATGAAATGCGTCCGGTCTGAGCTAAGCCCAGCACCACAGAGGAAAAGGCGCAGGTCGAGCTTCGTGTGCTGTACACATGAAATCCCACTGATGTGCCAGAAGAAACACCCTCCCCAGTGGCTTTTCTTCTAGATAAATTTGAAAACCCTAATAGGTGATGCTGGGTGCTTTGGGATCTAGCCATGTAACTGCAGAGGGGATGAGCTCCCTTATCGCAGGTCGAGCGGTGGAGTTTCATCAGCCTGCAGCCAGATAGCTTCTGCTTCTAATTACATTCAATGTCAACAAAAGGGTTTTTTGAGATGTGCCAAGTGGAAAGAATTTAAGGGACCAGAAATAGACTGGAGCATCACTGGCATAGTAATTGATATTTTACTGTCCCTCTTTATCTTCTAAATATTATGCACACATTAACTTTTTAACAAGTGTTTTGGGAGAAACACTGTAGAAAAACCTCAGAATTTTGCCACTGCTTCCTCTGTTCAATTTTAGTGGCTAGTTTTCTTCATTCGCATGTTTTTTTTTTTTCTTGTAATCAGATGGTTTCCTGAACTGAGGTCCCTTGAAGTGATCAAGCTTTCAGCAAGTCAAGAGCCTTGGTCTGTCTGAGAGAAATTGTGTTTTGGTTTGTTTGGTTTTTCTTTTGATGACACAGTGATATGTTCTAGAAAATCTTTAGAACATTGAGCATCTTCTTCTTCTTACTCCGATTAATGCCAGGGGAGCAGATTGCTCTTGAGCAAGAGCTGCCAGGAGCTCCTCTGCTTGATGCCTGCCTTCCTGCACATGCTGGGAGGCATTTAATTGCATCTAGTCTCTGAGACCTGATGAGGAGATGCTGCCATTGGGCTTGCAGGAGTCGCAGTATCCAGAGGACATGGAAAGCCTCATGTCAGTGTGCATTCAAGGGCTGCTTGGCCATTAATTTTTCAACGTACGTGGTATTATCAGCAATGTCTTTGTTTACATGCTGGGATGTAACTACTAGTTTACTTTGCTGAGCATCCTGATGTGGAAAGCAAGATATTCTATTTACCAGTGTAATCGAAGCTGGCTGGATGCAGGAGTATTCATTGACAAACACGAGAGTGGCCAGAGAAGCCAATGCTGGGGTCATCTTTCAGTTGCTCCTAATCCCTGCTGCCACTGAAAGCATCGCCTTGCTGCGCAGTGAGGGTAGAGAACAAAGTCATGGGTTGTCCCAAGTGGTCTCGCTCTTTAACTGGTATTTAAACTGATATTCCTCACACAGAAGGGAATCAGGGAGGCCTTCCTGGCTCTGACATGTGTCTCTTGTTACCCATCAAACCACTGCTGTGTTCTGCTGTTGGACGTGGCTCTTGGAAAGGCAGAACTTGCTTTGAATTAAAATGATGCTTGACAAGCCTCAAATACAGCTGAAGAATCTCTTGTTTCTCTCTCTGGAAGGCATATGTGAGTTGTTGTGAGGCACTAGGCCAAAGCTCGCTGCATTCATTTTTACGGTTAAACTAGGGGTTGATAAGATTGACAAGGAAGATAGGACTTAGGAGCTTGTTAGACAGCAACCTCTAAACTCACTGGGTGATTTAAAGAACAGTAGGGTATGAAGACTCTTTTTCCAGTGTGAGATTAGAGTAATCAATAAATAACACGCTCACTGACATAAAAGTCACTTTTTAAAAGCAATCTATCATGCATTGATATGCAGGAGTGGTGGCGTTTGACAAAGCCCCAGCGGAACGATGGAGAATATTCCTGATTTCTTTCTCTCCTTGTGCCAGCAAAGAGCAATCAATCATATTTAAGGAAGTGTTTTTTCCTCTGTGATCCCCTGTAGTTTGGGGGGAAACGGTATCCTGGGGCATTAATTATTTAATCTGTATTGCTGCCTTCCTCTATGTGTGAGGTCTGGATATCGTGCTGGGGAGTGGGGCCGATATAATTTCTGGGCTGTATATTGGGACTTGGAGCTCGAGTGCTTGATTTCTTTTTTTTTTTTTTTTTAAAGAGGTTAACACTGGAGACCCAGCTCCCTCTATGGTCAAAAGAGGGAGACACACCTTCCTTCAGAGTGTCTTCCAGTCCAGATCATAGAATCATAGAATGTGTTGGGTTGGAAGGGACCTCTAAAGGCCATCTAGTCCAACCCCCCTGCAGTGAGCAGGGACATCTTCAATTACATTAGGTTGCTCAGAGCCTTATCAAGCCTGAGCTGGGTATTCACTGTTTAGTAGCTGGAGTCTTCCTCCCTCCTCAAATTGTGATGTAAATTCCACTCGAGGCGGTAAATCTCTCCAGCCTACTAGAGTGAAGTGCTTGGGCCGATGGCCTACTACGGTGTGGCAAGAGGTGCAAAAGCATTTGCAAATGAATAAAGAATAATCAGGACTGGTATGGAAACACTGCTCTGCGTTAAAAGACAATAGACCTTGAAATGCCTTTGAATTGCACTGAAAATCTGGCAAGAAATGGAGATGTTTACTGTGGTAGGCACTCATGCCTAGGGGGTGCAGGGGGGGAGATGAAGCTAATGTGGAGAGAACTGCAAGTATGTGGGTTTTGTTCAGCCAGTGGCCTGTCTGGATTTGCTGCAATTATGAGGCAGTGGCTGATCATGCTTTAAAGGATGGCAGAGAGATGCAGAGATGGGATTTTAGGTTTGCATCCTCCGTTGCTGAGCACACGTGGGTTTGGAGTCTCCAGATGCCTCTTAGCCGAGCTGTAAGACATGATGTGGGCAGCAGTTCCTCCTCTATTGCTTTGGGGATTTCAATTATAAAGATCAGTTTAGTAGCTTGGTCGCCTCTGAGCTGTTCTGTTGTGAGCAGGAGAGCAAGGCACACAAATCTCTGAAGGCAACACAACCCATTCATGGTTGGGAAGATCCTAGTGCTGAACCTTCTCCATCAGCTGCAGACAATGCTGCTCACACACTTCAGTGAAGTGGGATAAATCCAGGCTGTGGTTTCTGTGCCACACAGATAGCGAGGAGCAATTCTATGGTCTTCCCAGGCTAATTCCCACTGTGCGGCTGTTGAGAGTAGTTTGTTGCCATTAGACTTTGGAAGAGGATCATAAGTGCTATTACATGTCTATGCACCAAATACAGTGGTTGCAGCTGTGGCTGTATTATAGGAACAGGTCCCTTGTGAGGCTTGAATAAACTGATTGGTGTGAGCACATGCAGATGATGATAGGATACAGTTTTCTAAGATGGGGCTTACTGTAATAAATATGGGGCTGTTAGCCCACTTCTAGGTACCCATCTTGCAATTAGAATGCTAGGGGGCTGAGGCTCTATTTGCTGAGCGATATCACAGAATCACAGACCGGCAGGGGTTGGAAGGGACCTCTGGAGACCATCCCATGCAACCCCCTGCCAGAGCAGGGTCACCCAGAGCAAGTTGCGCAGGAACGCGTCCAGGTGGTTTTGGAATGTCTCTGGAGACGGAGACTCCACCACCTCTCTGGGCAGCCTGTGCCAGGGCTCTGCCACCCTCAAAGTAAACACGTTTTTCCTCATGTTGAGGTGGAATTTTCTGTGTTCCAGTTTGTGCCCGTTGCCCCTTGTCCTGTCACCGGGCACCACTGAGAAGAGCCTGGCCCCATTCTCCTGCCCCTCGCCTTTTAGCTATTGCTGAGCATTGGTGAGATCCCCTCTCAGCCTGCTCTTCTCCAGGCTGAACAGCCCCAGGGCCCTCAGCCTTTTCTCAGTGCAGAGATGCTCCATCCCCTCATCATCCTCGCAGCCTCCGCTGGACTCTCTCCAGCAGCTCCCTGCCCTTCTGGAACTGGGGAGCCCAGAACTGGACACAGTGCTCCAGCTGTGGCCCCACCAGGGCAGAGCAGAGGGGGAGGATGACCTCCCTCCACCTGCTGGCTGTGCTGTCTTTAATGCCCCCCAGGACGCCATTGGCCTTCTTGGCCACAAGGGCACATTGCTGGCTCATGGGCATCCACCAGGACTCCCAGGTCCCTTTCCACCGAGCTGCTCTCCAGCAGGTCACCCCCAACCTGTACTGGTGCAGGGGGTTATTCCTCCCCAGGTGCAGCACCCTACACATGCCCTTGTTGAACATCATTAGGAATAGTCATTTCATTAGGGATTTCATATGGGATAGTCAACATTTTCTTTCCCTGTTTCTGAATGTTTGGTGTCAGCATGTGAGAGCAAAGAAACAGACATGGAAATTCTTTGGCCTATACATAACATCTGAGAGAATTCTGGCCCTCTTTGGTAGAAAGCATGGCTTTTAATTTCCTCTTGCTCGCCTTGCAAAATGCTGGGGTTTGTGTTGAAGGCGGAGGTTATCGCTGCTTTCTCCCCTGCCTCCAGAGTGAAGCTAGAAAAGTTGTTTTTTGTTTGTTTTTTTTTTCACTGACAAGAAGCTCTGAAGAAATCGGTGGGAAACCAATTGCAACACTGAAAGAGCAAGTTGAAATTGCAAATATTACTACAGCTGCTCTGAAGCCAGGACCACGAGGCGCTTGTTGCAGTAATCCAAATCCGGTTGGAAAGGCACCTCTGGCAGGGAGCAGGGCCTCTACCCAGTCCTTGACAAGCAGGATTTTCTCTGAATTCAAACAGCTGCTGCTGGAAAGGTGTTAGAAGCTGCCACAGTTGTGCTCTCATTGTCTGGCAACAGCTTGCACTGCTTTACAGCCTGCACTGAGCTTACTGTACCAAGGGAGTGGTAGGGAGCTTGTACACAAGTACCTTAATATTTATTGGGCTAGTTCAGTCCAAAGGTAAAATTATTGCCATTACAGTGAAGATTGTCGTTGTCTTGATTTTACAAGTCTGGCTTGTTTTTAAAGCTTATTTTGCAACTCATGAGAACATCACCTTACGTAACACGGGGGGGGGGGGGGGGGTCATGGGGAACAAACCAAAAACCCCGCAATCCAAATTTTTCTGAAGTGATGCTAGTGTGCTGCTTGGATGGCTGACCAAAGCCAGTGTGCAGCAGGACACGGTAATTCATGGAATTCATAGAATGGTTTGGGTGGGAAGGGACCTTAAAGATCATCCAGTGCCACCCCCTGCCCTGGGCAGGGACACCTCCCACCAGACCAGGCTGCTCCAAGCCCCGTCCAACCTTGCCTTGAACACCTCCAGGGATGGGGCAGCCACAGCTTCTCTGGGCAACCTGGGCCAGGGGCTCACCACCTGCACAGCAAACAATTTCTGCCTGAGATCTCATCTAAATCTCCCCTCTTCCAGTTTAAAACCGTCCCCCCTTGTCCGATGGCTCCCCTCCCTGATCCAGAGTCCCTCCCCAGCTTTCCTGGAGCCCCTTTAGGGACGGGAAGGGGCTCTGAGGTCTCCCCAGAGCCTTCTCTTCTCCAGGCTGAACCCCCCCAGCTCTCTCAGCCTGTCCTCACAGCAGAGGGGCTTCAGCCTTCCCAGCATCTCCGGGGCCTCCTCTGGCCCCGCTCCAACAGCTCCGTGTCCTTCTGATGTTGGTGGCCCCAGAGCTGGACGCAGGACTCCAGGTGGGGTCTCCCCAGAGCAGAGTAGAGGAATTTCCCCAAACTGGGCTGGATCCTGGTGCTCAGGGTGGATGAAACACTGTTGAAGTGCTTGTGCAAGCACCAACTGTTAAAAGACAGCACTGAAAGTGTGAGGATCTCATCCAAACCTTGTCTGATGTGCCTTTGCATGTAGCCTGTGCTATGCAATTAAAGCAGAATGTGACATAGTGATTTCTTAAGCTGTTTTAAGGACATAGCACTGGAAAGCATCTTGTAGATGACTTAACTCTTGCAGCTGTGGAAGAAATTCCTGGGTCAAAATTTGAGCTCTGCCAGCTCCTGGGTGCCCGTTATGGGCTCCAAACCAAGACCTGAGGACCAGCAGTGAGCCCTGGGACGAGGAGGAGAAGCAGGGATTTGTCAGGTGAAATTCCCAGGTGACTTTGTGGATGTTTCAGACCCTGTTGCTGCCTTGAAAGGGTAACGCTAATAAAGTAGATCTGCAAAAAAAACCAAACCCGACAGCCCTGCTTTGGGTGATGACTCTTTCAGCTTCCTGCAGCCACAGCATCCTCAATAGAGAGGGCAGCAATGTGGTACCAAGGGGCACCTGAAGGATGCCAGGGCCTGCCTCCTTGCAGCAACATGGCCTTTAATTTTTTTGGTACCCCTCAGAGCACATCTAATGGGGCAGGAGAGATGGGGCTTGATGGTAAAAATCACATGTGTGCAAACACACTGGGAAGACCCTGCTCGCACTGATGCTGTTTGGTCCATCTTGTCCTTTTATGCCACTGGTCTCTAATAAATCCAGTGCCTTTGGAAGGAAACAGTATGTCTTGAGCAGGGCAATCGTCAGACCTATAAAGACCAGAGGGACACGAAAGCAGATGCGAAACGAGGACAGGAACAAGGTCAGAGTCATGGAGCAGTAGTGGTGACAGGAGGGACAGAGGGTGGCACTAGAACTTGTCTGGAGTGTTGTCACCTCCCGACTCACCCCTAAACACCTCCTCTGTGGGCGCTGCCTGGGGCAGGAGCGGGGCTCGGTGTCCTTCAAGCACGACCGTCCCCTGGAAAGGAGAGCCTGAAGTCTTCTTGCCATAAACCTGGTGAGAAATGTCTGGTCTGGCAGTGCTGGGGGCAGCACGTGCAGGAAACCCTCAGGCTGGGTGGAAAATGTAGATGATGTTGCAATCTGCTACTCGGCTGCTTGGATTATTCAAAGAGCTAAACGTTTCCTGTTTTCAGCTTGTGGTAGATGGTGGCTAACACTGACATCTTTGGACTTGATAGGCTTTTCTTTTTATATTTATTTTTTGGAAAGAAATTTCTTTTTGGGGAGCTACACGTAGGGCTGTAAAACTGGACAGGAAAGGGGGGATGGGGTGGGGGAGATAATCCCCTGTATCTGTTTTTCTTCCAGAAAATTTCTTTGCCATTTCCCAATCTTGTGCTGCAGACATTAAGCGAAGTCATTTCCGAAGTTTCTAGGGGGGAAATGTTGCAAATGCATTACACTGTTCTTTAACTTCTGTAGAGTTTATATAAAACCAGAGCTTTGTGTTTCTTTCTTAATATACACACAAAATGCATAACGTAAATATTTGTTTCCAAGTGCTCATGTTTCAGCACTTTGAGTAGCTTCTGTCCTGAACAACTTGGAAATGAGAAAAGAAATAGGATTCCTTTTAATTTCACCAATTCTGGTGTAATTGTCTATAAGACGAGAGCTATGCTGCCTGCCAAATAGGAATCCTGTACACTTGGTTCAGGAACTGAGCCCACACGTGCACAATATAGAGTTGCATCAATGAAGATTACAGGCAAGAACTTTGCTGGTGTAGAAAATAGCTACTGTTCTTTATCTAATTATAAATCAAACAAATCAACTGGAAAAGTCTAGGTTAACCAGACATAATGTTTTTTATGTAAACCCATGTTAGGCTCTCATTGTGAGGGCCCTTTGTGCTCATTTATTTTTATATTGCTTTTTTAAAAAAAAAAAATAATCTGTTCCTCTGATTTGCTATGAGTTTTCTTATAGCCCTCGTCCCTCAAAGGTGTATTCATGTGTTTTAATTTTACGCGCTGTAAATTTTGATTAAATTTGTGCTGTGCTTTGACTTGAGACTGAGAGCATCTCTTTGCCTCGGCAGGTCTTCGGGGTAAGCTGGGGGAAGAAAGCTCCTCTTGGCGAAGGGCTAAATAACCCCAATTTTGTGGAGCGGTGAGGCTGGATGTACCATCCCTGGCTCAGCCTCTGCAACACACGGCACCTGTGTGCATACTGACCTCCCACGCAACGTGGCAAACAACTCTCACAAGGGGACTGAAGCAGTTTTCCCCGAGGCGAGCATCCTAAATCTGGGCTGTCCTTACAGCAGCACCTCACAGCCGAGTTCCCAGTGTCCCGTGTAATTTGGATGTCAGCTGTCAGATCAGAGCACTGAAATGCATCACGCTCGGTCTTGGCAAAAAAATCATGATTGTGTTTGTAAAAGGGTGAATTGGGATCCTGTGGGCTGGGCTGCACCTGCCTGATGTGAGTCATGGAGCCGTGGAAGGGAAAAGGGGAGGAAAATGTTCCTCTTCACCATCAATCTCTCTTATCCTCTGCTCCCCCAGGACGTGGACAGAACCATGCCAACAAAACAGGCTAAATGACAGGAGACGTATGATTTGGGCTATGTTAATATCGTGCACGTCTGGATGGAAATATAGGTCTTGATCCACACAAACCACTTGTGGGGAACACTCCATTTACTTCATTTTGCTGCTTCTACTTTCTGTTCCTAAATAGTGGTCAGATTCTTTTCTTAAAATGATTCCGCTAACTGCATCGCTGGTTTTTTATGAGATTGCCTGCTTAGCTGATGAAATGCATACAGGCTGCACCTGCTCTGTGCTGGTTATGGATGCTTTGGTGGATGTTCAGTGTGGTATTGCCCCTATTCTTTGACTAGACAAGGGAAAGGACAGGGGGAGTCCAGGTGGCATCTCCTCTTTAGGCCTTCCATGCCCTCCAAACAAGCAAGTGAAACTGGTCAGTGGACTGTTTCTATCCCCACTCAAGCCTCAGCTAAAAAATATTAGACCTTATAGCAACCTTCCAGTCCCTAAAGGGGCTCCAGGAAAGCTGGGGAGGGACTCTGGATCAGGGAGGAGAGCCACAGGACAAGGGGGAACAGTTTTACACTGGAAGAGGGGAGATTTAGGTGAGATCTGAGGAAGAAACTCTTTGCTGTGAGGATGGTGAGCCCCTGGCCAATGTTGCTCAGAGAAGCTGTGTCTGCCCCATCCCTGGAGGTGTTCAAGGCCAGGTTGGACGGGGCTTGGAGCAGCCTGGTCTGGTGGGAGGTGTCCCTGCCCAGGGCAGGGGGTGGCACTGGGTGGGCTTTAAGGTCTCTTCTAACCCAAACCATTCTATAACATTAGCAGGCAACGCATGTGACTCTAATTTTATTGACCCTGCTCTTATACTTCAGAAGCATGTGGGCTTGGAATCAAACAAAACAGCAGCTCCACACTCCTGCTATGCAGCTGTGAACTTCAGATCCTCACGTGTACTTGCTTATGACCCTTTCCAGCAGGGTTGGGTCCCAGGGCTGCATGGGCTCCTCGGTTCCATGCCCCAGATTCCTGTCCCTGCAGCACAGAGCCATTGCAGTGGGGTGGAGGAACCCTTGGCGGTCCAGATCTGCTGACTCAACAGCTACTCAGTGTGGCTGGCAGCTGCAAGCAGCTTCCCAGCGATGCACACTGTGGTCTCTAATCCATCGGCAGGGAATGCACATAGAGGAAACGAGTCTGGGGTGAGACAGACACACGTACATTGTGATCTATTCTAGGAAGCCAACGTGTTTCTCATTTCCATCTCCGACAAGCCATGGCTGGCTGGAGCAGAGATTGTAATTCCAGCCTGTCACTGAAGCGGGGAGCAGTGTTTCTTGTAAGGACCTTATTGTACCTTCCTCGTGCCTGAGAATTATGGCTGGAGGTCTGCTAATGGCTTCCCTATTGATTTGTTTCTTAATGTAGTGTTGGTGATATGCTTAGGTAGGCAACATTAAACTGCTTGCAAATGGCAATTATGAATGATTGTAAGTCTTATGGAATCGGAGAAAGTAATTCAGTCTCTAAAAAAAGCCCTCTGATCCAATGTAGATCAAGAACCTTAAATCTATGTTAAATCCTGCCACTTCTCCCTGTCTTCCAAAGGTTAGCCCATACCTTCTCTTCAGGAGGGCCAGATCTATGCAAAATGGGGTGGAATAGGAGCTGTTACTACCTTAAACCACATCAAGAACACAATACCCCTTTAAAATCCTCACCAAAAATATTTAAATCTACTCTTGTGAGGTTGTCTCCCCAATGCATGTCGAAGCCAAGGTGCTGTTGACACCTGAACCAAGAGGCACTGGCTGGTGCTCTGGAATGAAAGCTTCTTTCATTCCTCTTGGCCAAGTGGTTGCTGTTTGCTGGCAGGAGTGAGAAGAAAGAGGGGTTTGCTTCATTCAGAAAGTTATTATCCCCTCTTTTAATTACTTTGTGGAAAGAGGAAAAAGCACTCTTTTTTCCTCATACTCGACTGCTTGCAGACTTGGCTTTTTGCATCAACCCTTCAATGGATTAATCCTGCCAGGTTGGTCTCGATGATGGCTTGTTTTTTGTGGGTTGTTTTTTTTTTTCACATATAAATATGTAACCTGTAATACCCCAACCCTCTCTGCCAGCGGGGTTGTGTCTCAGAGCGTTGCAGAACCAGGACTTATTTGTTTGGTGTTTTTTTTTCTCTCTCTCCAGCCCCTTTTCCAAGACAGCCTCTAAAGGTGGGCGCGAGAACTCTGTTTGAGCATGGGCAATGCTGGCAGGCATCCTGGTTGGCAGGGTGATGTCCAGACTGCAGCTCTGTGGGACAGGACCTCTTGGTGTCTGTTGGGAGTCTGCAAGTGCTAAGAGTGAACGTCCTCCAGCAAACCGACCCTCTTGGCCTTATTCTGCACCAGGCTCTAGGTCAACTCAGGCCACACAAGCAGCCTGGCTGTGCTGCTCCTCAGCCCCATGCTCCCCTTCCCAGCCCTTCTTGGAGCCAGCAGCAGCAGGGATGGGTGGAGAGCAGGACCAGGAGCTCAGGTGATGCCCGGCTGCTCCTTGGAAAGGCAGCTCCCTTCTCTATAAGAGAAGCTGCTTTGGCACAGCCATGACACTAATCCTGTCACCTGCAAGGAGAAGCTGAGGTGCTTTCATCTTCTTCACCTGAATAGTCGGATATGGTGATATGGTCACCTGAATAGCGGGAAAAGGAATTTCTGCCTGGGCTGCAGAGGAGCTGTGTGATGGGCCAGAGCAAGATGGAAACCCTGGCTGAAATGAATATGGAAAACCTAATCTCCAGGGAGTAAGTCTGTCAGCGTCAAGATAGGTTCTTAAACTGAGATGTCAAGCTGTGGAGAATCATAAAATGGTCTGGGTGGGAAGGGACCTTAAAGATCATCCAGTGCCACCCCCTGCCCTGGGCAGGGACACCTCCCACCAGACCAGGCTGCTCCAAGCCCCATCTGACCTGGCCTTGAACACCTCCAGGGATGGGGCAGCCTCAGCTTCTCTGGGCAACCTGGGCCAGGGGCTCACCACCCTCACAGCAAAGAGTTTCTTCCTCAGATCTCATCTAAATCTCCCCTCTTCCGGAAGAAGCCTTGGACCTTTATTGTAACATGCTTTGGAGAACCGTCTCCAGCTTTTGAGGCTTGTAAGTTGTTATTCCTCTAAAGGAAAGGCTGTTGCAGAACCTCACCCTCTCATGGCTACAAACCTTCTTCCAGTTCTCAGCCTAAATGGGTTCAGGGCCAACCCGCATCCATTTGTTCTTGTGCCACCATTGTCCTCTCACTCAAATAGCTCCTCTCCCTCCCCGGTGTGTCTTTTCCTCCCACACTTGCGTGTTTATAGTGAGGTGCATTATTTCCCTCTACCTGTGCTTTTAGCCAGATTAAACAAACCCAGCTCTCCGTTTCCTGGCATTATGTGAAGGTGTGTGTGAAGATTAGTGAGGCTTGCAGTGATGCATCCAAAGAGGCTTTTTTGGGGGGCTGAAGGAACAAATAAGATTTCCTCTGACCTCATCAAGAGCAAAATGCTACTTAGACAGACATAAATATTTGTGGGTTTTTTTTTTAAGGCTATTTTCCAAGTAGCAACATTTTTCTGGAAGTTTGGGGGCCTTGATGTTTATTGCAGAGTTGTTTGGGGTTTTTTTTGTTTTTTTTTTTTAAATCAGAAAACACAGCTTTTTTGGGGTTGTCTCAAATAGATGCATGCTTGCTTGGCAAGCGCATGGGAAGAAGACCTACTTTGTGAGACTGATAGCGGGTTAGTAACAGATCTGTTTGTTCCCTTTTCTGCTAAAAGGAACATCTGATATCTAGGAATACTTCTAAAAACAGTCCTGCGAGGGCAGTTATCTTGAGATAAAAGTACTGTCTGGTGACTTATGTAAGATGCTGTCTTCTGCGAGGAGACAGCTTGGATGGCATGGTGACAGCCGACCAAAACAGCTACTGCTTGTAAGGTGGCACAGAGTTAAATATTTGTACTAACTGCAAATGCCAAGAGCTGATACTTGTATACCCACTTCAAAACGTTGTAAAAACAAAAGCACAGGAGGTTAAATGCAGTCGTTTAAAAAGCCACACCTGAATCTGTGCAAGCAAATGTACATAGATTTATATGGTTTTTAAAGCCAAGATGTGTTTGGAGTGACTAAGCAGAAATCTTCAGTTAGTTTTAATTACAGAATGTCCCCTGCCCTGGGCAGAGACACCTCCCACCAGATCAGGCTGCTCCAAGCCCCGTCCAACCTGGCCTTGAACCCCTCCAGGGATGGGGCAGCCACAGCTTCTCTGGGCAACCTGGGCCAGGGGCTCACCACCCTCACAGCAAACAATTTCTGCCTCAGATCTCATCTAAATCTCCCCTCTTCCAGCGTAAAACTGTTCCCCCTCGTCCCATGGCTCCCCTCCCTGATCCAGAGTCCCTCCCCGGCTTTCCTGGAGACCCTTTAGGGACTGGAAGGGGCTCTGAGGTCTCCCCGGAGCCTTCTCTTCTCCAGGCTGAACCCCCCCAGCTCTCTCAGCCTGTCCCCACAGCAGAGGGGCTCCAGCCCTCCCAGCATCTCTGGGGCCTCCCCTGTCCCCGCTCCAACAGCTCCGTGTCCTTCTGCTGTTGGTGCCCCAGAGCTGGAGGCAGCACTGCAGGGGGGTCTCCCCAGAGCAGAGGGGCAGGATCCCCCCCCTCGCCCTGCTGCCCATGCTGTTGGGGATGCAGCCCAGGGTGTGGGGTTTTTCTGGGCTGCCAGCGCGGATTGGCTCCCGTTGTACTTCTCATCAACCAACATCCCCAAGTCCTTCTCTTCAGGGCAGCTCTCAGTCCATTCCCTGCCCAGCCTGGGTTTGTGCCCAGGGTTTGGGGTTGCCCTCACCCACGTGCAAGACCTTGCACATTAAGAAGCCTGACTATGTTAGTAGATTTGGAAGTTTGCACCAAAAGGTACATCTCAAACATGTTTTTTTATGGATACAATGGACATCAAATAATTGCAGGTTTTGGTTCAACTCTGACAAAGACATTGATGACTGTTTAATAACTGGTTTGAGTGTGGGCTTCAGATTTTGCTCTCCAAGAGCTCCTGCGTAAGCCCGGGTGAAACTGGGTACCTCACTCCTGCTGCCATCTCAAGGAGAGAGGTCACAGGAGGGAGGGCAGTTGCTCAAGGTTCCTGTGGCAGGGGCCCTGTGACACGCCGAACCCCAGCTGATCCTTGCATTAATTTTTGGCCAAAGGCTACCGTGGTATTTGTCCGGAGGAGGGGAAGTGGAGAGGGAGGTGCTGATCTCTTCTCCCTGGGATCCAGGGATAGGACACATGGGAATGGTTCAAAGCTGCTCCAGGGGAGGTTTAGACTGGATGCGAGGAAGCATTTCTTCACCGAGAGGGTGGTCAAACACTGGAACGGGCTTCCCAGAGGAGGTGGTCAATGCCCCAAGCCTGCCGGAGTTTAAGAGGCATTTGGACAATGCCCTTAATAACATGCTTTAACTTTTGGTCAGTCCTGAAGTGGTCAAGCTGTTGGCCTAGATGATCATGATAGGTCCCTTCTGACACACTCTATAATGTGATTTTGTTCCTGAACTTGCTTCTCACCCCTTAAAATCTCCCCCCATCCTTTGGATGTTTGCCAGGTGGCGGTTGCTCTGCTTGTAGGAGGCTGGTCCCAAACCATACTCTGCTTGTTGTGTTTGAAACCCAGCACCTGATGTTGGTCTCAGGGGGGTCACACTCGATTCACCCACGCAGTTTAATGCTATACATTGACCCGTAACTCCTGCCTTACATTGTGCCCAGAACAAAAACCTTCTGAAAAATGCAGGAAGGCTGTGCATCTAACAAATGTATGGTAAAAACAGTGATGTGGGTTAAGAGCAACTGGATGGTGGAATAACCTCTGAATAAAATATCTCATCGGCTTCAGCTGATCCTGTGATAACCAAGTATTCTTCATGCACAGGGACGGCTGTGTTAACACAGAGCTCTTGAAGCAAGGGGGCCTCCTTGTGCTTTGCAGCTGATAACTAGGCTTTGAGCTCTGAGAACTGAAGATGCTGTGAGGGATGGAGCCCCTCTGCTGTGAGGACAGGCTGAGAGAGCTGGGGGCGTTCAGCCTGGAGAAGAGAAGGCTCCGGGGAGACCTCAGAGCCCCTTCCAGTCCCTAAAGGGGCTCCAGGAAAGCTGGGGAGGGACTCTGGATCAGGGAGGGGAGCCATGGGACGAGGGGGAACTGGTTTAAACTGGAAGAGGGGAGATTCAGGTGAGATCTGAGGAAGAAATTGTTTGCTGTGAGTGTGGTGAGCCACTGGCCCAGGTTGCCCAGAGAAGCTGTGGCTGCCCCATCCCTGGAGGGGTTCAAGGCCAGGTTGGATGGGGCTTGGAGCAGCCTGGTCTGGTGGGAGGTGTCCCTGCCCAGGGCAGGGGCGTGGAATGAGATGATCATGGAATAGTTTAGGTTGGAAGGGACCTTAAAGATCACCTCATTCCAATCCATACCTTTAAGGTTCCCTTCCAAACCTAATCATTCTACGATTCTATAAACTGCTGCTTCCTCCTTAATTCCCCAAACTGCCCTCATCAGGAGCTTTCCCAGTTCCTCGCACCCGGGGGTGTGTGGGTGTGTGTGTGTGTCGATTCCGGGGGGGGGTGGGTTCTAAAACCCCATTTTTTTTTTTTTTTTTGGCTTTTTTTTCAGGCTTTTAACCGCACGACCGCCCACCCCCCGGGCTCCAGCCCTGACTTTGCGGCCTTTCCATGCGAGGGATGGGCCTCGAATCGGGCCCTCCCCAAAACAGCCCTTCCCGTTCCGCCCCGCTCCTCCCGTTCGGCGGCGGGAGCGCCCGGCAGGGGGCGCCGCGATGAGGGCGGGAGGGGCCGGGACCCCGTGAAGAGGAGGAGGAGGAAGAAGAAGAAGAAGAAGAAGGAGGAGGAGGAGGAGGAGGACGACGACGACGAAAAGGAGGAGGAGGAGGAGGCAGCCGGGATGGTGAGCGGGGAGTCTTGGGGTGGTTGGAGGTCTCCGACTCGGTTGGCGGAGAGATGAGGGCGTCCCGGGCGCGGCCTGCGCCCTCCCGGCCTTCAGCCGGCGAGGCCGGGGCCTTATCCGGCGGGGGGCGGGTGTGGGCCGGGGGCTTTCGGTCGCCGTCTCAGGAGCCGCCTGGCCTCCCTCGGCCGCCGGCGGGGGTCAGGGTTGAGGGGGAGGGGGCCGGCCCCCTCCCGCCGGCCCCAACCCCGACCCCCGCCGGCGGCCGGGCGAGGCCCATGCCGTGCCCCTGAACGAGATGGAGAGTCACCCTCGCAGGCCTCTGTCCCACAGGTGTCTCGTTTCAGGACAGGGAGGGTCAGAAATGGTGTTTTCGTCTGCTTCTGTGGGTTTCTTTCAGCCGGGGCGGGGGGAGGAATTGGGTTTTCCCCTGCTTGCTCTGGATGCTTGAGCTCTGCTGAAAGTTCTTTTGCTAACAGAGACGCTGTTTGTTTGTGTATTGTTTTTGTTTTGGCTGGAAGCAGTCGAGAAGTCCGCTCTTCTTCGGTCCCAACCGGGGTTGCTGGAAACATAGCTGGTACCGGCAGACAGCCCTCGTTTTCAGAGCCCTCAGACCTGTAAGGGGTGCCAGCTTTTTTCTCTTCCCCCCCCCGCCAAGGAAGGTGCCTGAAATCATGGCTGCTACCACGATTGATGAAGGAGCATCGTCTCTGGCAGACTGCCTTTTCCCTGGCCGACTGCCTTTTCCCACTCGGTCACGGGGAGCGGCTGCCGGTGCCCCAACACTCAAGTGCCGGTTTCTCTCTCCACTCTGGTGTGGAGCTGTGCCCAGCCCCTGTGTCACCACCTCCGAGTGGGAGATAAAAGCAAGGCCCATGGCATGCCTTTCACCTGTGGGCGCACGTAGGTTAGGACAGCATCGGGAGCTTGCACGGCTTGTGTTTCGGTAGCTTTCATCTGCCAAAAGTCAGGTCTTTTGGAACCGAGTAAATACTGCACACCTTGCGCACGGTGTGGTCTAGACTGGCCTGGGGTTTCTGGAAGCGTGCTGTGCAGTCAGGCTGTTCTCACCTTAGTCTCTCTGTGCCAGTGCTTTGCAGAGAATACAGTTACTTACTGCATCTGGAAGACCTGTGCAGGTTTGCTATTTTATTCTTTAGACTAGAGAGCAGCTATTGTACAGGGTTCCTGGCTCCCGGAAAGCTAACGAAGTTGTCTGCGTACTCAGGGACTGAAGCGTTCTCTGGAGAAGCCCTGATATGTAGCATTTTTCCTAAATTGTGGTTTTACGCTGTGATCTTTCCCATGACCTTAGTAAAAGGGATTGAGAGGCCCTGGATATTTTACCTAGATGAAGAAAAATCTTGGTTCTCCCATGTACCACACACTTCCAGCCTACTAAGAGTTTTCTACCCTCTCACTACCCTTAAAAGTCATAGATGAATTGCTAGCCTGAGCAGGGGAGGGTCTGCTGGGATAGTCCCTTGCTCTTTGCCTTTGATTTCTCCAGTGCACATTTCCATTGTTTGGTGGTGGTAAGATAAACCTAATCACAGCATTTATTGCGTGCATGTGGCTTGACTGGTGTGGCAGTGATCAAAACCTTGCTATGACTGTCTTGCTTGGCAAAAGGGATTGAGTAGAGCCCATTTCCTTGAGTAAGGATTTTGAGGTGCTGCTTGTCTCTTCTGCCAGACACACTGTTCTGGCAATAAAAAGGTGTAGTTTTGGTCAGATCTCCACTTGCACCAGCTGTCTCCTACCACAGACCCTGGTGTGCAGTGAGGGATGTTTTAGAAGGCCTGATCTGTTCATGCTCTGGTTTTTGGAAACGGAACGATGCATTTTTGACCTACAATTATTGCTCTGGTTTCTTGTGTCCTAGGCGGTCAAAGGCATTCCCTTTCAAGTATTAGCAGGCCTTTCATCTGGAGTATTTAGTACTGAGATCGCTTTGTGTACTGGTTAGATGGCCATGGCCCTTGACTGGTTAGTGTAGCAATAGGGGCTTTGAAGAATGTTTTAGTACTGTCCTTGGAGCATGATGTGTAACTGAGATTTGGCTTCTGTTGATTGATGTTGTAGTAGTGGGTGTGTCAGCCTCTTTGCATTGGGCTGTGGTGATTGTGATATGACTTTTTCTTCTATTTTGGAAATATTTGCATTTCCTAGAAATTTGCAGCTAAAAGTTGCTTGGAAGTCCTCATGTTCTGAGTGTTTCCTTTGCTCCTCCTAGCTCATCGAGATCCATCTGTGCCACGTATCGGGAAGGGCATGTGACGAGGTATCACAGGGGCCGAAGGGTTTTGCGCATTGGTGTTGATAAGATAGTCTTTGAGGATTCCTGCGCTGTGGTCAAAGTTGCCCAAGAATAAGGCCCTTAAAGGTATAATAGCGACATTCATTTGTGCTGATACTAGGGGTTTTGTCAGAGGCTTGCATAACCCTGCTGGGAAGCTGTGCCAGGTCTTGGTGCTGCCTTTGTTCGTGGATGCCCATTCCCAGAACAATTGCCATGCTATCATCTGCTTTCAGACAGCTCCCACCAAGACTTTTAATGCTGCATGGCACTGAGCTACTCGCAAAATGTTTCAAATAAATACCAGTTTTGCTCTCCAGAAGGCATGCAGAAAGGACTGTGTGGTCTGAGAGGCTGCTGAGTGGAGGGATGAACAAATGTGTCCAGATGAGTCCCAGCACACAGGGAACTGAGCGCTGCTTTTATCCTATTTGTTGTGGATGCTGGGAGAGGACTTTTCTTTGTGGAAACTGCACGTTCTTGGAGCTGGTGACCCACAAAGAGATCCATAATGGGTTAGTGTAAGGCATCTATCGAGTGAATCCTGTTCCTTGCAAGATTTGAGATCTGTGATACCTGGAGCATACCTAGATGTTTGCAGAAACTTTGCTTTTATAAACCGGTTGGTTTGCAGTGAGCAAAGTGAACAATAGGTAACAACATCTTGTGTGTGTTTTGGGTTAAATGAAACTTGAAATCGCATCTAATTTTGGAGTCCTTTGGGCTGTTGTAAAACTACACATTTTTTGAGCCTGCATCAGCCTTTTGCCATCTTGTTTTGATAGTTTTACATTCCTTCTCTGCAGTGGAAGCTGGGATGCTGCTGGTCTTAGTCTGAGTTGCTGCCTTGTTTGTTTTTGTGCTGGAGCTATAATTAGCCGCTGTCTAGCCACTCCCCTTGAACTCTCAGGGCTGGTGGGATAGTACATATTTATTCATTTTGCATACACTATATGGCAAAAAAAAATAATTTGCTGTCCCTCTGGATAAAAAAAAAAAGGTTTCAGTATGGCAGTGGTGGAAATAAACGCAACGCAGAAGAAGCTGGTGGTACCAGGGAGCTGTGGTAAGATGAGCATGACCTGTATGTGTTTTTCTTTCACGATTTTTCATAGTCTACGATTCCTCATTTCTGAGGGATCCTGTGTCTGTTATCACTCAGTGTGCCCACATCCTTTGAGGGGGGTCAGCATGCAGTCCAAACCTTGAGCTATAATTAGGAGCTGACTGCTCCTAATATTCTCTGCCTGGTGCTTATGTAAAGCTATTTGTCACGCTGGGGGTGGCAGGGAGGGACGGAGGAGCGGAATCATTACTGGGGTGCGAATCAAAACACACGCAGCAACTAGCACCCTCTGAGGCCGAGGCGTTGTTGCTCAATCCCATTCCCTGGCTCTCCGGTAGGAAGATGGTTGGCTGAAGGCAGCAAGTCCAGTACTTACCTGCGGCGAGGCCAGTTATGCTGCGTAGTTACGCTGGTCAGATGTGCCTGTACTGGCAACAAGGTGTTAGCTGAGGCACTGCTAATTGAAGTCTTCCTTCTTCATAGGAGCAGAATAAACAAACCAAGCAGCTGCGTCATTGCTGGTTTTGTGCGGTTTATTTTCAGTCAGGAAGCCTTCTCCTGGGAAAAAAAACTTGTTGTGTAGGAGCACAGGCCTTAATTACAGTGGCAATACCTGTATTCTGCACGTTACCCTAATCAGAGTTGGCCTGGCTGGTGCAGTCGCTATGAGCAATCTCCTTCTGCCTTGATTTACTATGTGCCGAGTTGTGTGACATGCCACCTCCTTCATCGGCTCTGTCAAAGTGAGGAAAGACAAATGGCAAATGTTAAGGTTCAGGCACAGGGAGGTGGTCAGAAGGTCCCTGGTTTGGGGAAATGTGTGGGTTCAGGTGAAAGTTGAGGATGTAGTTTCATCTTAGCAGTTCCTAATCGCACAGTCAGCCTAAGACTCATGCTATCGCTTAAAATAAACTTGCCTTTAAAAGCTACTTTTATTCTGTGGCCCACTTTAAATGCTCTCCTGGGGGAAGGAAGATTCTGCTGATAAAACCTTTTTTTCCTACTCTTCCCAGAGGTAAACTTTAACAGTGCTTCCACTTTACAGTGTCAGAAACAGGAGGCACTTGCAACAAAAGTGTGAGGTCCTCCAGTTTATTGCCTTTCTGTTCTCTCTCTCTCTCTTTTTTTTTTTTTTTTTTTTTTTAAAGGCTTATTTGAGTCCTAAAACTCACAGCTGAGGAAATGCTGTTCTGGCAAAACTGCAAAAATCTGCTCTCGTTAGCTTTGGCATTTTTTTCCTCCCCTCTTTCTTTTCTGTCATCTGGGACAGAAGAGCATTACTGCAGTTAATTTGTCCTCTTTTGTAGTGGCATAAGTGCTATCCCTGGAACCAGCTCAGCTAGCTAATGGCTTTTAGAAATAAAGTACTAAGGATGTATCCCTAATCTGTGGAGCTAAAAATTCAATATGTAAACTGCTTGGGTTGCTGAGTGCATTAATATCGGTACAAATGAACACTGCAATTCCTAATGATAGCAATTAGTATTTTATCGGATACCTGGGTCTGTCTTAATGCTCTGAGAATTAAAACCAAATCCTCCAGTGGAGATTTTTCTCCCATGCTTTTCAGTGTGCTTATAAGTCAGGCTTTTAAACAGCTTCTAAAATAATCCTGTGTCTTGTGAAGCTTTTGTTGGGGAAAGGTTCTCTTAAGGAAATAAAACCAGCTTATCTACTCTCCTGCTATGGGAAAGGAAACTTTTATTTTTTTGATGCCTTCACAAATAAGCAGGTTATTGTCTTACATGAAATTCTGTCCTGTAGATAGGCTTAAAATCAGGCCAGCTTGTTGTCTTTAGCCCACCTGGGTAAGCGGTAATAGCAGGGGCAAATGGATGTTATAATCCTGCAAAGCTGGAAGTGCATCCCCCCTTATTGCATGTGATGAACATTTCTTTTGGCTGAGGTTGGTTGGGGGGAAAAAAAACCCCACCTCTTTTTTCACTCTGTTTTGAACAGCTCCTTCAGGGCTGCAGGAGAAGGGATTCCAATGGCTTGGCTTGAACGCAGGCAATATATTTATTACCCTTCCTCCTCCCCCTAAAATAAAGAAGCGGTGTAGGGCTGCAGCAGTGAGGCTGCAATCACATGTTGTTGGGTGTAATAAAAACAGAGTGCATTCGAATGCAACCTTCTGAATTCCCTCTAGTTTCTCTAGGATTAAGTTATTAATTCAGAACGTAAAGCGCTCTCATATCTTGCTGGATGCTGTGGGGCAGAGAGGTGCTTTAAAAATGCTGTGTGTAGCTAGCTAGGGAGCTGAGATACTGTATTTCATTGCTAACTTGTCTTCCATGCCAATTTTCACTGGTGGTTTTTTTTTAATCCCTCTTTTTAGTATCCTCCTAAATTGATCAGTCTCATCCTTCGAACTCTTGTAAGTATGAAATGACTGAAGAAGGAAAAAGTGAGAAATACAGAGAAAATTTTACCCTGTCAAACTGTATTCTTTGTGGAGTGATCTCAGATTATTTTTTTTTTTTTTAAAGCAAGAAAGGGAAAGAAATTCTTCAATGGCTTAGAATTAACAGAATGAAAATTTTCTCTTACATGTTCAAAACTTGGACATACTGTTGAGTTGCCATATATCAGTGCTGGTATGCACTCTTCTAGCTTGGAATAAACTTAAGGTAAAATGTTTTGTCTGCATCCCAGTAATGGGAAGTTCAGAGTCGAGCAGCCTGAATTTACAGACCAGAAAAGAGAGGACGGAAGGGCTTTTCCAAGGATTTGCTTATCCCTGTGATAGGATGCAGGATTTGCCACTGCTATTCGTTGCATCTAGAAAAACTGACTGACTTTTTCCTCCTGCCCCAGGTAAGGGCTGGTGTGCTGCAGAACCGAGTGGTTTCAGTGGGGGGTGTGTCATTTGACAACAAAATGGGCAGTTGGCTAGGGTCTTCTGTCCAGAGCTTTTTCCAAGAGTGAGACCAATCTCTCGCCAGATTCATTTATTTTAGCTTTGCCATTGACTTAAGTGACTGCTGTCTAGAAGTTCATGTGCTGTTTTGATTTTGAGCTTACAGTATCCTGGGCTGCATCCCCAGCAGCATGGCCAGCAGGTTGAGGGAGGTGATTCTGCCCTTCTGCTTTCCCCTGGTGAGACCCCACCTGGAGTCCTGCGTGCAGCTCTGGGGCCTCCAACAGAGGAGCAGCAGCTAATTAGGGCTTGAGCTCTGAGAACTGAAGATGCTGGGAGGGCTGGAGCCCCTCTGCTGTGAAGACAGGCTGAGAGAGCTGCGGGGGGTTCAGCCTGGAGAAGAGAAGGCTCCGGGGAGACCTTCGAGCCCCTTCCAGTCCCTAAAGGGGGGCTATAGGAAAGCTGGGGAGGGACTCTGGATCAGGGAGGGGAGCGATAGGATAAGGTGTAATGGTTTTAAACTGGGAGAGGGGAGATCTAGATGAGATCTGAGGCAGAAACTCTTTGCTGTGAGGGTGGTGAGCCCCTGGCCCAGGTTGCCCAGAGAAGCTGTGGCTGCCCCATCCCTGGAGGTGTTCAAGGCCAGGTTGGACGGGGCTTGGAACTAGATGATCCTTCAGGTCCCTTCCAACTCTATGATTCTATTGTCCATCCTCAGGGAAAAAAGCACAAGCCACTTTATATTGGATGCTGCAGCATTTTCTTGCTGTCAGTTGAGAACAGCTGTTGAGACACCAGCATGTTAGTGGCTCCATTTCCATCCTTTAAGTGCAGTTCCAAAACTGGATGATATCCTGGCATTAGCTCTTCTAGGCAATGAACCAATGTCGCTGTTGTAGGGTAAACACGCCTTTCCAGGGATTTTTCAGAGAAGATTGTGCAAACTCGATGAAACTTAAGTACCACCTCTGGTTAGTTGAGAAAGGTAGCTCTTCCCTTAAATTCTAGGGTTAAATCAGCTTTGTGGTGACTGGATTGGAAGACTGGGCGTTAGCTAGGACATTGCTTAATTGTAGTGGTTTATGTGGCTGTCTTGTTTTCAGGGCTGATGTAGCTGGTGTATTTTTCAATTGCCCTTTGCCAAGCGGATGGGTGCTAATTTGACTTCTCATAGCTGAGTGCTGCTCCTTGTGAGGGGACCTGGTCTTGCCCAGTTCAGTCCGTGTCCTTCAGCCTGTGCTGGAGCGTGGGTGATATTAGTCCTCTGCAATGGATCGATACTGTTGTTTTACTGGAATTTTTTAGCTTTATGTTTGGGTTGCTTAAATATTTTTGAACTTTCTTGCATTATGTGCGTTTCACTGCTTTTCCAAAGTAGTGAATATTCATTAGTGCTTTTTTTTTGTGTGTATGTAAGGAATCTTGCCTTTTTCCATTGATTATTTGGGAGAACTTGGTTTTTTTTTGGCTGTTTGTAGCCTCTCCAGTTGTACTGAAATGTCACATTACCCCTAAATGTGACCTAAAAAAAATTAAATGCTGCTTCTGTTGTTGACTTGACCCAGAAGTGAGATCTGTAAAGGGTTCTGAGAAGGGAAGTTTTAGCAGCTTTTAATTTAGTGGTTTATTTATATCCGTCTTTGCAAGCTGCTCTAAACCCACTAAGAGCATGACAGCATAGGTATCAAGGATATATTCCTTCCAAGGTTTATTAACCAGTCTTTTGAAAAGCCCCGTGTACTTTCTCTGTTGTTTGGAGGGTGAAGCTTTGTAGTGCTGAAGGTGCCCCCAGAAAACTCTCCAGCAAAACTGGGGAAAACTAGGCTCGATGGTAGATGAAAAGGCGAGGGGAAAAAAAAAATAAAGTAAAGTAAAATCCATAAGCTTTTGTCTGTAACATGCAACAGTCCCCCCAAATACTTATTTTTGGTCATAGCTCCAAACAAGGTGTGGTTACCTGGATTCTTCTTGTCTCTAGAAAGCTTTTCCCAGAGAATTGTACTGAAGACCCCTGTTTTGGGGGGAAAAAGGCTTTTTGCCCTTGTGTACATTTCTTTTTTTTCCCCCACCTTGTTCTTCTGAGACTCTTGAAGAGAGCGTGCTTTGAAAATATTGATTAGGTACTTGGGCTCTGTCCTGACAGTAATTACTAGTTTGACGTTGTTGTTGCATCACGGTTTTCTGGGTTTCTTTTGGCAGCAGCGGTGTTTGTTTGTCTTTTCTGTTCTCCCTTTGTATGGAAAGTACTTATTAGATCCTAAATGTAAGGAGTTGCTGAGTACTTTCGTCTTCTTTAAAAATCCAGCCCGGGGTACTTAATAGACCTGTTTTGGTGGTACCTGATGAATGGTGGCACCTGTGAAGGCAGTAGTTCAGTCTTCATTCACTTCATTGGAAAAAATATTGAGATAGCACAATTGCATCTCTCGGGCCATGGTAATATCAGGTGACGAGTCTTGGGACTGTAAGCTTGCATATATTACTCGTCTGCCCTTGGCCCCTCTCTCTGAATATTTGAAATCTCTTAAGATGTGTATTTTTGTCAGTAGCTCGTGACTAAAAATGAATGACAACTATCTCCTACCTGTTCTGTTTACAGGAATTAAGGAAAGCATGGGTTCTGCCTACTGAAAAGCACCTTTTTAATGGATGACACACATAGACTATTTGATGCCCCATTTGAACTTCTGTCAATATCTGTGTCATTTTCTTTCCTGCCAGGATGCCATTATTCCCTACAAGGAAATCCTCCAAATGTATTGGGAGAAAGCAACAAGCTTTGTGAATGCCCAGTGTGAAGGACTTGAACCCTGGCTACTGGTTGGGTTGACGTTTTCCTCTACACTTCTAAGTGTATGGCTGCATGGCTTCCTCTTCCAGTCCGAGAGTAAGTATTTGAAAAAGGCTGGGTTTTTTTTTTTTTATGTTTGGGGGAAGAGAGGAGGGACAGAGTTGTTCCTAAGTAGTGAAGGGAAAAGAGTACGAAACAAGGCCAAAATCTTGTTAAAACAGGCCTTCTGCTGTCAACTAGTATTAACAAAACCCTCTTCCAAATTAAGGTCAAGGCCTGTCAGATCAATGAAACACCTCCATTCCTTCAGAGGGTGCGGTAGGCCAGCCTGGAATGTGCCTGCATCTTCCCTTCCTCTTGTTTCCTTTTTGCTTTTGGCTAAACCATTTACTTGTCGCAACACTCTCTTCTTGCTCAAAACCTGGGGAAATTTATTTGAGAGCTGGGTTCTTGTGGACTTAGTCACTGGAGAAAAGTGTCTGGATAACTCTTGCTCTTGATTGTTTCTCTTCCTGCTGGGGGAGGAGACATGGTTTTGATTTGGTGTCGGAGGCATGTTTCATCCTCAGGATGTTCAAGATAATTGCTTGTGGTATTGTTGTGTGGTTTTTCTTTTCTTTTTTTTTTTTTTTTTCCCCTTCCCGGAGCATCTTCCTGTTTTGAGCAGTTTCTGATATTGACAGCTCTGCAGTGAGATCTCTTTTGATGAACCTGCACTTTTCTCTGCCTGTGTGATGGTCAGAGATAACTACCTTGCCCTCAGAAGAGAACATGGTGCTTTGCAGTTCCCACAGGCCTTAGAGTTACACAGTTTGTTAAAAATAGCCAAGTTTTTAACTCAGTGTTTACTTCTGTGCCTCTCTGTTCCTCAACCAGCCTTTTTTCTTTTTAAAGACAGGTGTAGCTGAATAGTGGGAACATCTATGGAAGGGACAAATGATATGAATCTTTTGCTCAGTACAGGGTTGTGTTAGCTTCTTGCCTAGTATTTGTACTGTTGCACAGTAGTGTTTGTTTTTTTTTTAAAGTATTGACTAACTTTTCTAAGATCTGAGTAGATCGTCTGAATTTTTCAGGAGTTTGTAGTCTTCTCACTGTGGCAGGCATTAATGAAACAGTATGCACACTGAAATGTGCAATAGGAATGTTGCTGTCAGAGTGTTAACAAGTGATTGCTACAGAGTGTGCCAAACTGCAATTACTGTCCTTCTGTAGCTTTTCAAAATATATACAAAGTGGCAGAGAAAATGTGGATAAAATGGCAAAGTCCTAAAATGGTTGTTTTTTAAGGTTTGTGTAGTTATTTCTTGGTGTAAGTTTTCTGTAACTGCTGGTGCTCAGTTGAAATGCTTGTAGGACTCAAAAGGCATTTTTTTTTTTTTTGTGGCTATAAAGCATCTTTGTCATCCTGCTTTCATTCCTGCCTTTAGAGCTACCCCGGGAATTTCCTGGTGTTTGTCATCAGTGGCTTCTCTCATTTCAGTATGTGGACTGTGGTGGAATTTCTGCTCTTCCCTCTGTCCTTCCCCTGAGTCACCTCCCATTGCATCATGCATTTCCTATATCGGATGGCCAGACACCGGGTGAATCCTTGTCACATTATGGCTGAACTGCTATTTCCTCCTTTGGTCTGGGTGCCTGTTTCACATTGCTGAGCATTTTCATGTTACAGTACTAATTTGATTTGAAGATGTAGAAAATAATTTAAAGTGCTTTCCCTTTTTTGCTGGAGACCTTGCCTTTAGCAAATCTTAAAATCCGTTTCTTCTCTGTAAAATTCCACGTGTGGGTGCAAGTTCCTGTTTAAGTAAGAAAACGAGTCAAATTATTGATTCCCACAGATGGCTGCTGTTCTGCAACCCAGGTGTTTCTGTAGCCTGGTCCATTTCTGAGCCTTGCTCTTTGATAAGCTAACCTGTCACACCTTGTTCCCTTGGTCACTGTGTCACTGTGGCTTTTTAGCCTGGATCAGAAATACTGAGGCTGTATCGGAAGCATTGTGCTCCCAGTCTATTTTTTTTGTTTCTTGAGTCATATTACGTTAATTTCTGACTTTTGTCTTTCAGGTTTAATGTCCCGAACTAAAAAACAGTTCTTTAAGCTACTGAGAAAAATGCCATTTGTTGGGGCTATGGTAAGTATTTGGACAACTTTTTAAAATATTATTGCAGGCCCTTGTTTCAGCCTGCATAGTGCAGAGACCTTACAGTTCTATGCATCTTATCTGTCACGTTATGGTGATATGATCCAAGGATAGAGGTCTGGAAAGTCTTCTGCTGCCACTTGCTTTAATGAAAGTTATAATTTCTGCCTAGTGTTTTTGTAATAATATCACTCTCATAAAATGCAGGTGCCACCTTTTTTTTTTTTTTTGGGACCAAGAATCAGTAAGTACAGTTACAGAATTCTTCAGTAGTTAGAGAATTCTCCAGTAACATTTCCTTGTTGTTAGATTTTTGAGAAAATAATTTTATTTATGGAAGAAGGGGACAGGATTGGACCTGTTGTTCTTCTGAAAGAATGTCTTATTCTTGAGCAAGTGTGAGATAGCCAAGTGTTTGTTGTGCAACACAGAAAGATAATTTTTTTTAGTCAGATGACTGGCCATGATTAGTTTAGAGATCAGATACCTATTAGCAGTAGTTAGCATTATAGCACAAAGACGTCAGAAGTTTGTGTATCATTGAAAATAAAGCTTTAGTGGTGTGTTTTTGTGTGGGTTTTTTTTTTTTTGCATAAAAGCTTGAAACTACAAATGTCAGCATGTTTTAGCACGTCAATGACTTAATGATTGAGAAATGCACAGCTTGGTTTCCTTTACATATGGTATCACACTTGATGATTGCCCTTCTTTCTGCTTGATGTGTTGGCAGATTTACACATTGATTCAGGGAGTCGGGTCTGTTACAGGCAATTCTATCAAATGAAAGTATCAAAGAGGAACTTTTTCCTTTTGCCATGGACATGGAAGCATTTCTCAAGGTTCTCCCTCAGCCCTCTGGATGGGACTAGCATCCCTGCTTCATGTCATGTTAAGTGCCCCAACTTTTACCTTCTGATTTGAGTAGCCTTTGATGAGATGAATTAATGACTTGTATTTTTTTGTCTGCCTGTTAGAAAAGGACACCTTCTGGGCCCCTTGTATACAATTCCAACTCTGTCCATACTTACCTTCTCGGGGCTAGCGCTGCTAAGCTCTCCTGTGCCAGAGGACTCCTGGTGTGTCCTATCTGTGTACTGTTTCCACTCTTTGGTAGGCTGATACCTGATAACCTATCAGTTCCTTACAGGAGGCCTTGACTTTGAGGCATTCCAATGTCCAAAAGTCTTTAAAGCTGATGCTATCCCAACACCGGTGTTGCCTGGAAGAAGAGTCTGTACTTTGGAATGTGTTGCGAGAAGAAGTCTGGGCCTCCTGGATGTAACGTGTGGGTGGGAGGAAAGAAATCTCCTAACTGTGCCTGTAGTGGAGATTTCTTTATTGTTTCTCTCTGTTTTCATGAGTTTCTAAACTATGTGTATGATGGCAGAGGAGACAAGGTACAAAATAGCACACATCTGAAGACTTCTGCAAGTTAAAAACTGTGACTTAAAAAGGTTCGGTGGATAAAAAGGCAGTATTTTTGCCTTGAGCTTTGTTTTCTCAAGCATTAAGGAAGGGGCTCAAAGCTCCTACTGCTCATCGGTACCCAGTAAAGAATGTACTCCGTCTGAACGTTGTGGTGGTGGTGTCTGTGCTGTTAAATGAAACACAGCCATGGAGTGGCTCAAGTGCCACTCTGCAATCGCCTATAGTGGTTACTTGGCACAATTCTGGGCTGTGGCAGCTGGCATTCCCGTGGGCAGTTCCCAGTGTGGTTTAGAGACTAGTGCGTGCCAATTCACCGTTCCAGGCAGCTTGTTTTTGGAGGGAGAGGTTGGTAGGAAGGAAGAGTTGAACTGTGTGACTGTCAACTCTGCCGTGCTTTTTGGTCACAGAGCTGAACCAGTTCCTATCTATTCTGCTCAATAGTATGGGTGTAGTTAGTGAGTTCAGTGTTGCATGTGCTCAACAATTATTTATAATATGGCCAGTGCCATCGTTGATAGGGTTTTTCTTTCTTTTTAGATTCAAAAGAAGATTGATGAAGCCTTGAATGATGTCACTTCCAGTTTATCCTTCCTGAAAGATGAAAAGGATTATATCAAAGCACTGCCGGAACAAGGCATGAGCCAGCCTGAAGTACTAGAGAAGATGAAAGAGTATAGCGCAAAAGGTACGAATGTGAGTCTGTACTGCAGCAGAGATGGGTCTGTTTCATAGACCTGACATTAGACTTACTCTCTTAAATGGGGTTTGATGACTCCTGCTCATGGTTTCATCTTAAATATTTCTTCCCTGGTGCTCTTTGCTTACAAATTTCTGTCTGTTTTCCTTCTGGAAGTGACTAAGATCAGTATTCATGACTTCTAATACTGTATTTGGGTATTTACAGTGAGATTCTGTTCCTTCCCCAAGAGTGCTAGACTGATGATGTGAGAGCTAAGGAGAAGACAAATATGGAGGAAATTGCTTGAATGCATTTTTGATTACATTTCTGAGCAGTTGCCTTGATGTTTGACTTTTACCAGAAATGTGTTTTCTGTGAAGCCCCAGGGAATACTCATAATAAAAACAAAAACCAAAACACACCCCAAAACCCAGCAACTTCCAGGCAGGATTTTTAGGGAATTTCCAAGACTCTCTCAATCAGTCATAATGGTTTGCACCTTGAAAATATTAATTAAGGAAGGCGAAGTCATGATGTTCTTCTCCTGGCTTGAGTCAAATTAAGCAGTGTCTGAAGCTTAATTTGAGTTGCCTCACTCATGTAAATATCTCCACCCTGGTTCATGTACCTATTACTTGTAATGAGCAAATTGGGGCGACTTGCTGCCCGGAGGAGAAGATATGACAGCCCTGCTCCTATCCCCAGATTTGAGAAATGCCTTGAATTTTCTGCTAGAGCAGTGCGCCTACTCCAAATTCAGAAGTAGTTTCACAGTCGAGTATCCTATAACAAATTCTTGCTTTTCTACTTTTATGTATTGCTTATGTAGCTTCTGTCTGTGTTTTTCCTCAAATGATTATTTCCTTCCTTCACCAGGTTGTTCTTTCCTCTTTTCTTTTCCTGTGGCCCCCTCCTTCCCGCTCACATGCACTCCCCTTTGAAAGTTGCTTGGAAATGAGGGTAGGATTGTGACTATGTTTGCCTCGTATGCTTGTGAAGCTGATGCTGTTGAGTTTTATGAAGGAGGCTAACAGTTAGGAGAGGGAGCAAATAACCAAACAAGTGGAAACACACTGCTGGCGTGTTTGAAGGCAGAAAGTTACTTGGTTAAGTACAATCACATTGGGCAGCGGGTTGAAACACTCTTGAAGTGGTTGTGCTGCTGATGCTGTGCCACCCGCCTGCTCTTGTTCAGTGCCATATTGTTTTAGGTGAAATTTAATTGAGGTACCTGGCACTGTGGGTTTTAGCAATACAGGCTTTGCCTTTCCATCTCTTCTTGGCTTAGAGTGGTGATGGGTGCTCTTTGAAAGAGGCTTTAACTTTAGCCACTTTAGAGTTCAGTTGGTTGGACAGCAGTTTGGGGAGCCTGAGTGAGGATTAGGTGGATTACATATATTAATATAACTGCTTGCTGCAGCTAGATGTTGTTTATCTGCTCGCTCTTTAGTCATCAGTTACTTGCAGTTTTCTAAGTTTGTGGGATACATGATGCCAGAGGCTTAGCATTGCACATAGCTGTATCTGTGGCACAAAAATCCTACTTGTTCCTCATCGGTGAAATCTCAAGAGCTGAATCCTCATCTGCAGAACGGATGGGAGGACTTCTCTGTGCACTTCTACGTGCTTCCTGAGAATGGCTGTGTTTGCAAGCAGCGTGCTCTTCCTTCTCTTTCAGGAGACGTACGTTGGCAGGATGGGAAAGTCTCTGGGACTGTGTACAGCGGTGAAGAGAAACTCACCCGTCTGCTAGTGAAGGTAAAGTGCAAGCAGTCTAACTTTGCATCTTTGCAGATATCCTTGGCGTCTTCAGGGTGACCAGAACCCACTCAACACTATTCCAGCAGCTTTCAAAATAAATAAGGAAGATCTGAAACTAAGACTGCCCAACTATGAAGACAGAGCCTAGGGTAAATGTGGGTGGAATGGGAATTATTAGCAAAGCGTTTGGGCAGTGTAAAGCCAACCAAGTGACTGTTCCTGCAAAAACACCACATAGAGATAACTAGGATCCAATTAAATGAGGTGGTGTTTTGAGTAAGAAAGTAAAAAGCTGGTTCCAAGTGAACTGGAAACTGGTACTGACCTTCTAATTCAGGGAATGGTAGGAGGCATAACATTGCCGTAGATCAGCTTCAGCAAGCCCCCCGACTGATGGGCCTTTGCGGCAAGCTGGAGTGAAAGCATCCTTGGCTGTCTTGTTACTGGGAGGCTGTGGGACTTCGGACTGGAATAGCTTTGCTGAGCAAAATTGAATTCCTCTTGGTTTAAGCGAAAAAGAAGTTTGTGAAATGTTTTTTGGCAGTCTACGTCTTAAAAACAATGGAGCATTGGCATGCTTCAGTGGCGTCTTTGTTAGGACTGTTTACCTACTCAGGAACTTTTCCCTTGGAGAAGGTTGGAAAATAACCTAAACAGCCCAAAGGTCTATTTTCAAATATATCTACTTCAAGAGGTTTTTTGCTAGAAAGGGAAGTCTAGCCTTCTTGCTCCTGGGAACAGCTTTTATAACAGCTGTAATGAGCTCTGTTTGGTCGTTGCTGTTGGTGTTTTATTTTTTTTTTTTTATTTCTGCTCGTTGACATTTTCTTTGCCACTTTTGGGGAAACATAAAGCTCAGAGCAGCCTGTCTAGAGGGGCCTCAGCTTGGATTGAGTGTTGTGGAAACATTCCCTCTGTTTGTGCTGATTGTTCACTGTTTTTTCTGCTGTATTCCTTTTAACGTCCCTGCAGTTGCTTTTTGATCTCGACTGCAGGAGGTCAGAACTGGCCTGTTCCAGCCTTATCCTGTGAGCTCGCAGTTGCAGAACAAGCATGAAATACTGGTTTCCACGGACACTTTTGTTGCAGTGTGGGTGGGCAGTTGTGCTTTTCTAGCTGCTTCAGAATTCCCCTGTAATAGTAAACTTGAAAACTAGTTCTGCAAAGTAAGTTTTTTGGCCTGCTTTGTGTAAAGCAATCACAGGGTGCATATTGTGTTCCTTTTTAAAAAATAGCTAAACAATTCAACCGGTCTCTTCACAAAAAGAAATATTGTGATGTTTTAAAATCACTCCAGAGGCCAGAATGCCCTAGAAAAACAAGTGAGTTTTTCCCCCTCAGCCGTAGCTTCCCAGCTTTTGATATTTGCTTGCAGAAGGAGTTAAGTCAAGGAGATCTGCAGTATTGTCTATGGTTAAATGCAGCTAATTTTCTTGTACAGTGGGTATGGTGAGTTCCCAAATCTGCACTGAGAATTCAGTGCTTCACTAACTTTCTTTGTTTTCTGAAGGTGTATGAAGAGTTTGCCTGGAGTAATCCTCTCCATCCAGATATATTCCCTGGTTTGAGGAAGATGGAAGCGGAAGTAGTGAGGATTGCCTGTACGCTCTTCAACGGGGGCCCCAACTCTTGCGGTGCTGTAAGTAGCCTGTCTTCAAGTGTCCCATCAACATTTTGGATATTTCTGACTTTGATTTAAGTTTAAATGCACCTTCTGCTATCCAGCTGAGGCTGAAGTCAAGCTCGTTCTGGTATTTGCCACGCCAACATAGCGGTACAGGAGTCAGTTGCCAATTGCTCTTTTTTATGAGAGACAGTTTAGCTCAGGGATGTAGTTCTTTAGACAAGACCGTTTACTTCAGCTTTTTTTCACACTCTTAAATGATACAGGCTTGATGGCAGTTGGAAAAGAGAACTGGTGTAATGTAGCCTGGCTGGTTGTCAGCGGTGGACGTTTGAGTAGCTCCCCTCAGTTTTTATCCCTGAATTGGAGGTCTGTGAGCCTGCCTGAATGCTAAGATTGAGGACAAGGCCGGCTGGCTGGTCACCAAGAAGCAGCTTGAAGTATTGGTGATCAAGCAGGCATGGCATGTACTGTCATCTGTCCAGCTGGAAAGCTGTCTTTTCAGGCTTATGTGGAAAGACCTAAGCGTGCTAGGGTGGAAACCAGTTTTAAAGCCTTGATAGAGCTCCTAGCAAGAGTCAGGTGTGTGTCCTTAAATGGATGATTTCGAAGTTGGTCAAAGAGCAAAAGTTTTGATACTGCATGGTGATTTATTGTTATAAAAATGGGCCATTTTTTTTTTTTTACACTCCTCTCTCTCTCACTTTACCTTTTTGGTAAGGATCTTGAATTCCTTAGGCCAAATTCTCTCCCTGTTTACATAGTGCATGGGATGTTGAGTTTTTATCTCCTAGCATGGTGGTGAGGTGCAGCTGTGATCCAAACAGGCTGCTTAATAACTTGCAAAGAAGTAGCTCCATTTGTGAGAAGAATCCAGATGAGATTTTTCAGAGACTGGGCGTGAGGCAATTGCTTGTCTGTAAATCAGCTGCTAGGGAGGGAGAGGGCCAGCAACGTCTGAAGATCAACATGGGAAGGCGGTGTTGACACAAGAGCTTATGGGGTGAACTGGCCTTGAATGGGCTTAATCTGACAGTTGGAGGCTTGGTTGTGTTAAGGAGGTAAGTACTGGAGTAGCCTTATAATAGGTCTAGTTGGGACCAAACTCCAGCTGGACTGAAGATGAAACTTGATTGTGCAGTGTCTGGGAGTATAAAATGTGATTGCCTTTGATAGCAGGAGGTTGCACCCTGTGACCTGACTTGTCTTCTCCTGGTGGTATTCCTTGTGCCACCTTCAAGTTTAGAGAAGGAACATGCCTCTTTGCTTATAAAAAGCATTTAACCTGACCTCATCTCCTTCCTGGTTTGCAGTGCTGGGAACACAGCTGAGATTATCCCTGGACTGGGGAAGAGGCTGGATTTAAAGCTGTTGAAATGCATCTTTATCAACAGTTGAGATGTCAATTGATACAACAGTCAGATAGCTCTGTGGCACTTATCGTGTGCTTGGAGAACTTTGCTTGCTGACGCCTGCAATGCTGCAGTTTTTGTTACGTAAAAAAGTGTGTTGTAAAAGTGCCAACCTTGGCCCTGTGTGCTCTTTCCCTGAAATTTAAAAGTAGAATTGCCTAAGAGGAGAAGTCCAGAACGGGTAAAAAACTGCGCCAAAGCAATCAGACAGTGATCATGGCCAACATGAGACCTCCACAAATCTGGGGAATCCCGCTTTTCCCTCTGCTCCATTCTTCTTCCCCTCCCTTCTGAGGATTGTGCTGCAAAGCTGCTGCTGGGATTCAAGCAGAAGCAAGGCAAATGGGGAAGCGCGTAACCTGCCATGGAGTTACGTTCTAGCTGGTTGAACAGTCAAATTTGCAGGATTAGAGGAAGGGTTGAAAAGTTGATTGGCCGGAAACAGAAGATTAATTGCATCCCTGTAATTATCTCGTCCAAATGAGTCTCTCCAGTGGACTTTTTGTCTTCCCTCCCACATTGTACTTCCTGACTGTGAAGAATGGCCGGAGTTGCTCATCATTGATGGAGAAATGTGGGTGGATGTATGGAGAGCACGTGCTCTTTACGTAGTTGGGCTCAAAGACTTCTCTGATTTCCTCCTCAAAACAGAACTGGCATTTCAGAATTATTTCTGGAGGCTTGGACAGTTACAAAGCCATTTAAAAAGAACATTTTTTCAAACTGATGCTATGCTTTCTGTCTCTGGAAGGCCCTGCTGTAGCTGGTTGCTCAGACTGCCACAGTTATGCTTCAGTAACCGGTGAGGCTGTAAAACCGTGAGGGTGCAATGCCCGGAGTTATCTTTATCTTTAAATTGGTCTGTTCAGGAGGTGCTGCTGGCTTTTTCTCCTGAGAAGGCTTCTGGTTTACTTGATTCAACTTTTGCAGTGTTTAAAACTAAAACAAATTCTTCCCCCCCGCCCCTCCCCCTGAATTTCATCCCTGCCTTTTCTGAGCAGCAGTGTGTCTTAGTGCCAGGTTCCTGTCCACTGGGTTTACTAACCTGATTAAAGCAGCTGGGACTGCTTAATTTTTGTTGGTGCCTGGTGAATGGTCCCTGAAGGCAAAAGGAGCTTGTTGGTGTTCCTGAAGGGTGTATCTGTGGCTATGGTATGTGGGGAAAAAACCCAAAAGTTTCTGTCTGTGCTTCTCAGTGAGGCGGTTTCACTTTGTGCTCTGATTTCCATGACACGTTGCAGAACAGCAGCTCTGCTGCTCAGTCTGGGAAAAGCAGCACTGTGACACAGTTGTGCTGTTCCCAAGGCTTTCAGCAGCCTGGGGATCCCTGCGTGGTCCTGCCCTGTATCATGTGGACACCTTCCTAAGCGGGGTGTCTAGAGAGCAGCCCCCTGCGTCCTCTTTGAAGGTTTTCAGTGTGTTTTAATAAATGCTAAAATGAAACATGGCTTTTTAGGTTTCTGAATGTTAAATCAGATGAGCTGCTTGCCTTATTTACGGGAGTTGCCTTTGAGACGTGGGGGCTATGATTCTCCTTAGTTTAAACATGGGCATAAAACCCCCAACAATGCCCTTGTGGTGGGGTGTGTGCAGACATGCCTTTTGCCTTAAATTGCACCAAGAGATGTTCCAGGTTTTTAAGCAGTTTTTAAAAGTGATCATTTTCAGCGATGGATGGCTGGCTTCCTATTTCTCACTAATTACTACTTTTGTTCTTACTTTTAATCACGTTATGCTAGAGCAAAGAGACTGGAATTGGTGATTTTTGGCTCCCAGGAGATTCTAATCGCATTCTTGCAATGATTTGGAAGGACTAATTAAGCCCAGTACAGAGAGGAGGAATGGGGGGAGTTTGTTCTTGTCTGATGTGTGCATATGTTCCTGTTCACAAGGCATTTTGTTTTGCAGTGCTGGCACTGTGGATTTCCCCTCTAATTTGGGCAGAAATCACCACTTTTATGCAAGCTTCAAAAAACTACTAAAAAAAATAAAAAAATCATTGAACTTTAAAAAGAAAGGGCAGCTTTGAAGTGCAGGGGAAAATTGTGTGGAGGGGGGTGCCTGTGTGTATTTGATGTCTATCTCTCTGTGAATTCTTCTTTGCACTTACTCTGCAGCTGAGGACAGGAGAGAAGCAAAATCAGCAGATGCAAACCTAAGGCTCCTGTAGAAGCTGGCTTCTCTCTTCCTCCCGTATTCTGGGGCTCCCAAATTTTGTCGTAGAGCTGGCAGCTGCCCATTTGAAGTAGGACTTTAACAGTGAAATGTGAGTGCTGTGTCTTGGGGGGCTTAAACTCTGCAGATCTGTCAGGTTTTATCTGTAGTGATGAGCCGGTCACCTTGAGAGAGACAACTAGTGGAATTTACAGCCTGCAGGTTTACAGGGGTTTTATGGGAGCCTGCCACTACGTTATGACCATGCAGTAGATTGTGGTATATTTTTACTCTAATGCTACCTTAGAAATAAATTGTAGTTCGCTTTCTTATTCATAGGGCAGTTCAGCTCAGTGAAACTTCTGGTCAGCTTTGTCTCCAGGGTCTGAATGGAGGTGAAAATGCCAGCAAAACTTTAGAGACTCTGAAACAAAGTGGTTCTTTTATGTCTGACAGTGACATGCAAGTGGCATGGCCAAAGAAATCCTAGAATAGGGACCACATCTCTTATTGCTGTTTTTAATTTTGAGGTTCCCAGAGCACTGGGATTTGCAGGGAGGGAGCACCAGAAGGGGCATATACTGAGTTTAGAAAGCAGGAAGGATATTTTTTCCCTGTTCTTTCTCCTCTCCCCTCCCATTTGAAAAATAATAAATAAGAACAAAAAAGCCTTTTTGCTTGCCTTTTTCCACACACTTTGCCTGGCTTTTTGAAGATAGCGTGGGGTTGGAAAGCTGCCTAAAACAATGCCTGTTTCCAGCCCCTTTTCCCCCATGGCATCGCTTGAACCTGTGGACTTTCATTTAGAGAGAGAAGAAAACATTAGTGTGGGTGCTGAATCACTGCACATTGGCCAGCTGCCGGCGTGCCGAGGGCGGTGGGGAAGTTGTATCCTGTGACAGTGATTCAAGCCCTGGCTGCAGCAGAACAAGTCTGCTGTTGATAACTGAGCTGACAAAGCCTCCTGTAAAGGAGCAGACTCCCTCTGCAGGTACAAACCGTGTTGACCTGACCAAAAGGGTTTGTGCTGTTGTAGCTGCGCCACGCTGAAGGTGATGCTGTAGATCAAGCTGCTCTGGCACATCTCTGTGGTGTATGCTCGTGTTGGTACTGATGTGCCGGCTGTGGGCCAATTTAGGAAGCTGATCTGGCTGAAGTTCAGCTTTTTGGGTGGATTTTCAGCTGCCTGAACAAGCTTTCTGTGTGATTATCTGCATGCCAGTCTTGGTGCTTGGGAAGAGCATCATGGATGCTGTTCCTTAACCTGCATCTGACCAACTGCTGAAAAGTGTTGACTCTGACCTCCCAAAACCGGTGTGTGGCTCAGCATTTCCAGGCAGGTGATAAGCCAGACTTTGAAGAAAGGCTTGTCATATATAACAGCAAGACGTTGGTGCTTTGGTGGAAAGATCGAGAGGGGAATAAAACTGTACAGAGGCTCCTCCTTGAAGAGCAAATTGTCTAGATGAGAGTTGAGGTAGGGACTGCTTGCTCAACAAGGAGGAGGCCTGTGGCATGAAGTGTCATGAAGTAACGTGAATCCCAAGATCCCCAAATCATGCCGAAGCACAGTTTTCACAATCATTGCAATATTGTAAGCAATGTTGCAAGCAGTGTTACAAGGATGTAATAATCCCATTCCTCTTTTCCCACCTGGCAGTAGGGAGGCCATCCATGTTATGCCAGCTGTTTTTTTTTTTTTTTTCCCCACAGGTAAGGTAATAGCTGACAACTTCACAGATCTTTGCATAAGAAGGGTTGAGAAGTGAACGACACAGCCCATAAAATGCTTAGGACACGGTGTTCCTGCTATCGTCTGTTTGCTTCACAATAAATGCAACGATTTCTTTATCCAGTGTGAGGCTCTGTTACGGTTTATCTGCGACAGCTGTTGCTTTTAAACTACCAAAAAGCAGAAATTGTCTGTGGTGTGACAGTCACTTCCACACTGCCTGTGGTGGCAGCTGCTGCTAGCTTGGATCATGTTAGGAACAAATGTGACAGGCTGTTTTATGTGCCTGTGAACTTTGTTCCTTATCTCTGCACTTAATGTTTAGTCATTGTCACGCAGTCACACTACTTCTTTGCATTTTGAGGGTTGGCAGCTATGTCAGCTGGGAAAAAACAAAGGAAAACCTAAACCAGCAGATGTCATAAGGCTTGCAAATGTGATTGCATCCTTTTTATGTGGTTTTTTTGGCGGGGGGGGGGGAGGAGAGGTTAAAAGGGGAAGTTGCAGTTGGTTCAGCAGGTCTGGGAAACAAAATCAGTTCTCCATAAGAGCTATAAGTAGCTTTTGATTCTTCTTTTTCATCTGCATTTCTGCATACCCGTCCCAGGTACCAGCCATCCTCAAGTTATGGCTCACCCAGCACAGCAGTAAGTCAGCTCTGCAGGCTGCTTGAAAAAAACCACCTCACATTTTACTAGGCTGAAATTTATTTGGAAAGGTTTGTGCCCACAGGCTTTTGTGTCCTCTGCATGTCAGAACCCATAAAGGCTGGCCAACAAGAGACAGTCCTCCCACTTGAGGAATCTCGTCCTGTAAAGAATTTTTTTTCATTTGCAACAGCTCTTGAGTTCTAGCATACAATAGTCAACTTGATCAAACAGCTTGTGTGTGTACCTTTCTTGGGTCTTTGAGGACTTACAAGCTCTGGCCTGGTTGACCCAGACCTGGGCTGGCCTCTGCAAAGAGAAGGTGGGAGAGGGCTCAGCACTTTGCAGTGCTGCAGGTTCTGGGAAGGTTTTAGCTCAGGAGCAGTGCCAACCCTGAGCTGGCTCCGTGCCTCAGCGTGGCACTGCTCCAGACCTGCTGGACTTCAGTTAACTTAATACAGAATCAACTTTGTTGTTTCCGTATACGTGGCACAATTAATCTGTAAATCAGACAAACAACCCCTGGGTAATCAAGAGCTAAGTATGTAGTAGTAGTTTCATGAAATGTAGTCATGTTTGCCAGCTAGTGACTGTGCACTATGGTCCCCTCTTGTCAGACTTTTGAGTTGGATATTTTTTTTGTTTTCCCTTTTCACCATCCACCTTTAAATAGAGTAGTCAACATTTATTTAAATGTGCTTCAAGCTAAATGTCAGAAAGCAGCCTTAAGCTGTACTGTGGCTTCTGCTGCCCTTGAAGACCTGAGCCGGTCCTGTTCCTCTTGCCTCTGAAACATCTCTGGGCAGAGATGTGGTGGCAGCATCCCTTTTTTGCATTTCTCTTCTGCAACATGCATGTAAGCGGTTGTTTTTCTTGTTTGTTTCTTTTCACAACAGATGACATCTGGGGGGACTGAGAGCATTCTGATGGCCTGCAAGGCGTACCGGGACTTGGCTTACGAGAGAGGCATCAAACAGCCAGAAATGTGAGCACTACCTCTGCGGCTTGGTTTTCTCTTTGGGAGCTTGTGGGACTTACTGTTTCTCTGAGTGGAGGTGGCTGCTAGATCCCGATACTCCTTCATTTCATAGCTCGTTACTGCCTCCTCCTTGTCCATCTGTGTCTGAAGGGGAGAAACCTGGGTCGAAAGGAGTAGTGTAAAAGCACAGGAACCCTGAAGCAGCCTGGGAGGCATGAATGTTGCTGGGAGACTGTGGTAGCGATGCTGTGCAGATGTATTTTGGCAATACCTGTGTGCTGCTTTAGACAGAGCCTGCTCGTTTCTGCTTTGGGCCCCTCTCGAGCAGAGATTGTCAGGTCCTTTGAAGTGTTTAAGGGGTTTGATTTATTCAGATCAAAGAGGGTTTAGTCTGAAAACTCTGGGACTGAAGTTGGGGCTGATTGGAGCTGAAATGAGGAATTGTGCTAATCATTACACTGCTAATAGAGGATTTGCTCTCTCTAATGTGCTTCTTTTTTCTAGACGGTGCATCAAAAATGTTTCTCTGGGTAACTGCTTACGGGGGGAAAACATAAAAAGAGATGAAATGCTGTGCTGTTCATCTTCTGCTGAATTCCTGCAGTTCTTTTCTTCCCTTTTTAACATTTTTGCATGCTATCAAAGGCTCCGATAAAGATACGATGCCTCAGAAAAAACAAGATTAATTAAGGCTGTTCAGCCACTGCCGTTAGAGATGGGCGACAGCAAATAGTATGTTCATTTGGTGTATTTATGCTGCTCCTTCCTTTTGATATTGTCATATGCCCCTCTCAGGGAGGGTGGCTGGTTGGAGATGGTACGATATTTTCTGATATGACAAGAAATTAACTTTGGTGGGAACTCTGGTTCCTGGTTCACAGAAGACCATGGAGTGGAATAGAATTACTTTATTAGGTTGTCTCTGGGTTATTCAAGATCGAGTGTCCGTCATTTTAGTTCAGAACAGCATGTGGCTTTTTGTCTGTCCCCAAGAGCATTTTCCCCAACTTTTTTTCTTTTTTTAGTCTGTGTGGTTTTTGGCTAGTTGAAACATGCAGCTGGCCTGTTTATGACCTGTCTGTCACACAGAAATATCTACAAGTTGAATTATTTTGTGCTCTTCCCCCTCCTGTTCGTGGTAAGGCTTAGGTGCTGCCTGGGTTGACGTATGCAATCTGTTACTTTTCCAGGTTGGTCCCAGTGAGCGCTCATGCGGCGTTTGACAAGGCAGCACACTACTTTGGACTGAAGTTGGTTCACATACCCTTGACCAAGGCTATGGAAGTGGATGTTCAGGTATTTAGGCAGCATGGCACTCTTTCTGTGGGAAATTAGCATTGTACAGCAAATAGCAAGAAATCTACGTATAGAGAGGGATGAATGCTTCCTGGAAATAAGGAAAAATGGGAAGAGTAAGTTCCTGTCATTGCAGATAAAGTTTTGGTTGAAATAATTGGATGTAAACCATCCCTTTCTGTGATTCATTTAGAACCAAGTAATTTATGTATTTCAGAAATAGCCCCAGATTTCAGATGAAGGCCAACACAAGTGTTATAGTACTTCCAAGTGGATGAGTTAAATGACTCAGTTGATGTCTGCTGATGCTTGTAGCTCATTGCTTTGCTTTCTGTAGGCTTTTGTGTGTTGGTTTTTAAGACCAGATGCTGCATGTTTTCACTTTTTATCTTTTTTGGCAGGGTGGCACTTGATAAATGGAATGTGAGCATCTTCTCTCTTTAAATCTTCAGGCAATGAGGAGAGCTATCTCGAAGAACACAGCCATGCTGGTCTGTTCTGCCCCCCAGTTCCCACATGGAATTATGGACCCAATTGAAGAGGTGGCAGAGGTAGGGTGCCCCTGGGACTTCTGGGTGCTGTAGCAATCAAACCAGCATGTCCTTCTGTACAAGAAGAGCAGAGGGGTTCCGGGATGACAACCAGTGAATCTGGTGGGAGGGTATTGCTGTCCTCAGATCAGGTGTTAACCAACAGCGGGGTTTGTGGGACACAGTTGGGAAGTGAGGAGGAATATGGGACTGGTTTTTTGCACTCTAACTGCTGTGAGAAGGTGGGCTGTAAATACCAGAAGCTACCTGTGGGCATTGTCATAAAGCTGTTTGTGTGGGGCTGGATTTCAGACTTGAGCTGGTGCATGCGGTATGTCATAGCAAGGCAAAGCAGCAAGTCTTTTGCTCATGCTTTGTCTCTGAACTATCAAGTCTGTGCCATAAAATTCTGCTGTAGCTGGAGGCCTGTATTGTGTACATGACTTAGAGCTCGGCTGCACCCACTGCAAAACCAACCAGAAGAGCTCATTCTTTGATACCTGAGAGGAAATAACAGCAAAACATTCTGCCTGGTAAAAAAGCTTTGATTTAGGGCCTACTGGTTGTAGCAAACTTGGCGCAGAAGTCGGAGGAATGCCTGGAAGGCAGTAGGAGTCAAAGGGCTGGGATCTTATTTTTCAAACATGTCTCTTCATTTTTTTTCTCTGTGCTCCAGTTATTTATTTTGTATGTAACCAGCCAGGGCCTCTGATTTTCTTTTCATTTGGGTCACGCCTGTACACTTTATTGTGGATACACCCTTCAGACCGAGTTGTCAACTCTTCTTTGGCAAGTACAGCAAACTGCCAAAATGCAATGTTGTTTTTCCTCTTGCTGGCAACGTTCAAATATGTGGAAGGCAGGAGAAGGCATCCCACAAGTAGTCGGTCCTTCCAGATCTCCTATCCTCAACGGCTTGAGAGTGGCATGATGCTCTCAAAGGGTCCAGGAAACATTTAATTGTGAAATGCAGAGTACCATTTGGTGGCTGCAGTTTGGATGCCCTGACAACAGCGTTTTCTTGCCTGATTGCATGTTACCCACCAGAATCTCTTGTTCATGCACAGCTTGCGGTGAGGTACAAAATCCCCTTCCACGTTGACGCCTGCCTGGGTGGTTTTCTCATTGCTTTCATGGACAAGGCAGGGTTCCCTCTAAAGCGTCCATTTGACTTCCGTGTAAAAGGTGTGACCAGCATTTCTGCCGATACCCACAAGGTAAGAAGGAGGGAAGAAAAGTCTTCCAGAGCTTTTGTTTCTGGGGAGCAATTCCAAATGCCATCCATGTCTTCAGACATTTCTGCTAAGCAGAGGAGCACTGAAGTGCAGGGGTGCGGGCTGCCCTATTCTGATGCTTTGTGCAATGCACCAAAGTATGGGCAAGTGGGCTCTTGGTGACTGCATGATGCTTGAATGTGTTCCTGTGCCCTCCTGCTGCTTTTTAATGCTTTCTGTGCCCCTTGCAGTATGGCTACGCTCCCAAGGGCTCCTCAGTGGTGCTATACAGCGACAAGAAGTACAGGAGCTACCAGTTCTTTATAGCCCCCGACTGGCAAGGGGGCATATACGCCTCCCCCTCCGTGGCAGGCTCTAGGCCTGGTGGAATCATAGCCGCGTGCTGGGCAACTCTGATGCACATAGGGGAATCGGGCTACGTTGAAGCTACGAAGAGGATCATTAAAACGGCTCGTTTCCTCGAATCAGAGTATGTGCATGCCTTAGTGTTTTGATCACCCTCTTTAACCCTGTTCTGGACTCCTTTTCCCGAACTGCCTTTGTTTCTCTTGCAAATTCATTTTTTTTTTTTTTTTCCCCACTGGAGAAACTATAGCATCTTACCTGCTGGGTGGGGATCCACTGGGCAGTTACGGGAGATGATGCTTTGTTTAGGCACAAGTTGCTGCCCTGTGCCAGATAGCTTGGAGGCACAAAGAGGAGGGGTGCAGGCATCGTCTTTTAGCTGACTTTGCTTCAAGAGTTTCTTCTGCCTCAGCCATGGCTGAGGGGGAATCTGGAAGGGCTTGCTGATGATGATAAAAGAAGGGTTACACTCTCTCATGTTGGGGTGCTTGTATTGCTAGGTGAGCTGATAGCTGATCTTCTCTGCTACTCTGTCTTCCCTTGCCTCGCTGTCCTCCCTCTTTTCCATTTCTTCCTGAGTGTTTTTAACTTTAGGGCCTCTAATGACCCTTGCAAGTCCCAACAGCCTGGTCTGATTGTGTGATTTTTATTTTATTTGTTTTTTTTTTGTTTTGGTTGGGTTGTGCTGTCATCTGTTCCCTACTGTAGCTTTTCCTTTAAGGCTCCAGATAGATGGACAGAATGTCTGGCCCCTGTAACCCTGGTCCGTCACTTCTTTTCTCCTTTTTCTTTTTAAGGTTGAGAAAAATTGACAGCATCTTCATTTTTGGGAAACCTGAGGTGTCTGTCCTCTCCATTGGTTCAGACACTTTCGACATTTATCGATTATCTAATTTCTTAGCTGCAAAAGGATGGAATTTAAACGTCCTACAGTTCCCTTCAAGGTGAGTTTGTGGAGAGCAGTGGAGTTATGTGTGTAGCCAGGGTATGCAAGATGTTCATCTTCAGGCCACGTAGCTCTTTAAATTTGCTGAGTGATGTTGTCTCTCTCTGATCATAGAATAATAGAATAATTTGGGTTGGAAGGGACCTTAAAGGTCCTCTAGTTCAACCCCCCTGCAATGAGCACGGTCATCTTCAACTAGATCAGGGTGCTCAGAGCCCCGTCCAACCTGACCTGGAATGTTTCCAGGGATGGGGCAGCCACAGCTTCTCTGGGCAACCTGGGCCAGTGTCTTACCACCCTCATTGTAAAAAAACTTCTTCCTTATATCTAGTCTAAATCTACGCCCTTTTAGTTTAAAATCGTTACCCCTTGTGCTGAAAAATTTGTCCCCATCTTTCTTATAAGCCCCCTCTAAGTACTGAAAGGCTGCAATAAGGTCTCCCCGGAGCCTTCTCTTCTCCAGGCTGAACCCCCCCAGCTCTCTCAGCCTGTCCTCACAGCAGAGGGGCTCCAGCCCTCACAGCATCTCCGGGGCCTCCTCTGGCCCTGCTCCAACAGCTCCGTGTCCTTCTGCTGTTGGTGCCCCAGAGCTGGAGGCAGCACTGCAGGGGTTTCTCCCCAGAGCGGAGCAGAGGGGCAGGATCCCCCCCCTCGCCCTGCTGCCTACGCTGCTGGGGATGCAGCCTGGGGTGCGGGGGGTTTCTGGACTGCCAGCGCACATTGCCGGCTCGTGTCCAGCTTTTCACCCACCAACACCCCCAAGCCCGTCTTGGCAGGGCTGCTCTCAATCCCTTCATCCCCAGCCTGTATTGATACAGGGGGGTGCCCCAACCCAGGTGCAGGACCTTACACAAATAGATAAATTGTGTTCAGAATTTTCCTCTGCAGAGAAGAAATTACTTTTATAATTGGTGATATATAGCAGTTAAAGCGGTGAGGATAAGGCAACAGTAATTTTAATGAGCCTGACAGAGGACATATCTGAGGCTTCCTTTCTGTTTACCTCTGTCTAATACAAGCAGAAAAAATATAAATAGCCAGGGCTTTATCTCACGTTAGTTAACTGAGGGTTTGTGGATTTATTTATTTAATTTTAGTATCTTCTTGCTGCCAAGTGAAGATTAAAGTAATTGAAAGAACAGTGAAGGGCTGATCATTTTCAGTGAACTTTCCAGCCTGGTGTACAATGAATGTTTGACAGAGAGTTTCCTTGAGTGGGTAGTTGTTGTTTTCCTGTGGGTAAAAGGGGCAAATGTTCTCAGATGTAGCTGTGCTGAAAAAAAATTTGGACTTGCAGTTAGTATGAAGCGAACTCTAGAGAGCCTGAAGCGATAGTGCAGAGGTGTGAGTAGCCCTGTTCTTCTGGTGGATGCGAACTTCCTTGCTGTGGGGATCTGATGGCTTATCTAAGCTGGAGAAGGAAGGGGTAGAAAATGATGGCAAGGATTGCCGTGCTTGCAGGCTGCTGCGTTTTTTCTCACCAGAGGTATCTGTAATGAGGTGAGGAAATTACAGGCGTTTTAACTGTGTACGGTGGAGTCAGGAAGGAAGGAGGAGCTGCTGTTTTGCAGAAGAGCTGAACTCTCTGCAGCAAGTATTTTGCTTGGATTACTTTAATGGGGAGTAGAACGTCTGCTCCCTTTATACTGCTGAAATGCTATTTTAAGGAGATACATGGTTGTCACTGGCCAGGGAAGGACTAAATTGCTGTTGGTTGCTCAGAAAATGTGGTGCTGTACACAGGTGAGATGGTTAATCTCTCCCCTGCCTCCCCAGCATTCATCTCTGCATTACGCAGTTGCACACGAAGCCCGGTGTTGCCGAACAGTTCCTGAAAGATGTCAAAGACAGCATTGAGGATATCATGAAGGACCTCAATGCCAAGACCACAGGCATGGTAAGGAGGCCAGTATGGAGTGAGGGTGTGTTTGGGGTGAGTGTGTTTCTCTGATAGCATTAACGATCCTATGTAATGACCTCTTCTTCTCTGCTTAGGGAGCCATCTATGGAATGGCCCAGTCCGTCCCAGACAGGAGCTTGGTAGCGGAGATTTCTCAGGCGTACTTGGATGGCCTCTACAGCACGGATGTTCCTTGCAGTGAAAAGCACATGAACGGCTCTCCTGGCCACCACTGACTGTAGTGCAACAATCGGTGCCTTGCCAACTAGCTCTGGGGTGGTTCGAAAGGCTTCCTAGGGGAAGAGATTGCAGTAAGCCTTTGTTCCTACAATTGCAGGTCTGATGGCGGCTCGATCTTGAAAACTTCCTTCCCCGTCTTAGTCTGTTCTGAAATCTGCGTTATTTTTATGCCCAACTTTAGTTTTGGGGCTTTTCTTCCCTTCCCCCTGCCTATTTTCATCATGACTATTGATGGTGAATCAAATGTCCATTCCACAACTCCAAATTCCTCAGGTATTCTGCGTGTCACTTCATTCCTTGCTGTTTCTTCTCCTCACGCCTGGTATTGAGACAGTGTCCAGCCAAGTGTTAGATTTGCGTTCTCATGTTGTGCTCCAGAGCTTCAATCTTCCCAGAAGTTGAAGGTAGAAAATAAATGGAATATTTTGTTTTCTTTTGAGTATTCCTCCAAGCTGCTGCATTTAACGGACTGTGCTGGGAGCCTCATATCTATGTAATGCAGAGCCGATAAATTGGCAAAGGAAAGATGGTCATGTACTCTTTTTGAAAATCCCCTCTGGAGATCTCAGTGAGACTGCAGTCAATATCTGCTGAGGGGAAGAAAACCCAACACAAAATCCGTTTCTGGAATCTCTTCATTTGAATAACAGCAGAAATAGAAACCAAGCGGGTGGTGTAGGGAAGGGAACTGCACGGTACTGGAAATCCTAGGTACATAGTAACTGTTTTGCTTCCCTGCCTCTTCTAGAAGACATGCATTTACCACCTAGAGTGCTTGTTGTACCTTGCACAATTCTGGAGGGATGTGCAAAACGGTGATTTCACTGTTCGTAACTTGACGGTTTTGCACTATCTCCCGTTGCTGTAGAAGAGTCAGTCATGCCCTGGCGTGTGTCACGGCTAGGGACTTCACGTGCAAACGGATGGCGCCAAAGCTGACCTTTTTTTTACCACGATCTTTTAGTATAAAAAGGTGACTTTTGTAATAGTAGTAATCTCTGCTCTTTGCACTGATTCTTTTAAGGCACATTCTCAAAAGGGCATTCACCATTGTGCCTTGATGCTTCTCTGGCTTTTTTTTGTGGGACGCCAGGGAGGGTTTGGGGGTTCAGCTGTTGACTGCAGCGCTTGCTGTGGTTGTTTCCTTACGGTACTATACTGAAAAACAAACCTCAAAGGCAGACTGGCCTCAGAGAAAGCACGCCTGCCTGAAGGTAGAATAGGAGTTGTATTGAGCCAAGTCCCTTCGCAGTATTACAAAGATGCTGGTGTAGCTCTGAGAGGCAGATGATAGACTGCAGCACGTTGGAGGTGTTCAAGCCTTAGGCACGTGGCTCACCCTTCCTGTTTTTCTCTGCTGTTTTTACGGTGAGAGAGTTTTCCCAGTGCAACCTGCGAGGCAGTTGTGGCCTTAAGGACAAGCTAGAATCTCTTGAGTTATTAAGCAGCGGTGGAATCACTCCTGCAGGGTTTTCCTCTGTGTTTCCTCTCAGCTTTTTTGCATGCTACTGAGAGTTTCCTGGGCAGATTCAACACTTGGGTGAAGATTTTTTGCCACATCTGCAGTGTCTTGTGCAGGGCATCTGAAGGCATCTGTCTTTCTGCTGTAGAGGGCTTGTTAGCCCAAAGCTGACCTTCACTGGCTTGACACAGCTGAAGCACACACTTGCACAATAATTATACCGAATGAAATTGCCAGCCACTGCACAAACCAGCGCAGCAGCCTTGGGCCCAGTGATTGTGGGAAGAGCACTTGCTTTTTTAGCAGGTGTATTCTCAGTGCTAGGAGACAAAAGGATTTTGGCCATCTGCCCTTAAATTGATAACTTCATGCATGTCTCTGAGCTCTTTTGAAAGCATATTGCCTGATAGTCTCTTGGTGGTGTTACCAGCTCTGGCAGTCAGCATTTTTGTTGGACCTATTTATTCTGTTAACGTCTTGCCAATGCGACCATTACTGCATCTCTGAGTTTGCTGTACTTTGAAGACAGTCTTAAGTGTCTGGCTACTGTGATGGTTCTCTTTTGAACCGGGATTTCAAAAACAAAACAAAAAAGGGAGGTACTCTTTTTGTTTCCGCTTTAAAAGAAAGAGGGGATGGATTGGGTTGGGGTTACGGAGAGGAAAACTCCCTCCCCTTCCCTGGTTGTGTTCTCCTCTGAGGAAGTAACGGATGTTACTGTAATGGATCTGATGGATCAGTGCTCCATTTCACATTTTTGGATGTATTTGAAGATGTTATTTGTAAGTCAATGTATTCTATTCTGGGCTTCACTTACTAGTAATATTTGTGGGTTTAATTATTTTATGTGTATTTGTTCTATACTGTAAATGTAATCTTCTGGTCAGGAATAGGCCACTGTAATTTACCGGTGTGTAGTCTTTATTCATCCTTGTCATCTAACATGTAATCTGCATCTCCTTTATCATGCCAAATGGTCTTATGAAAATGATGTGATTAACAGGCTGTATAATTATTTCAAAGACAAAAAAAGAATTTTGTGGACTGGATTATGATCTGAAACTGGATGGTACTTTAGACCTGGAGGGATCTTCGCAACTATTAATTCATGTGAGATTTCTGACTGTCAGGTTTTCCAAGCGAGACACTAAATTTGTTGCTTGTACAAAGCACTCCCAAGGGATTTGCATGCTCTTAGGTACTAGACTGAAGAATATCCCATGGGATGGACCAAGAAGAGATGTGTGTCTTCATGCCATGGATTTCACCTGCACTTTTTGGATGACTTGAGGGAGGGGGGAGTGGAAGGGTTGCGTACAACACAATAATATCTTGCCCAATAAATACACATTGACTTTCTAAATGAACAAATGGGACAACTTCATCTGATGGCAGTATTCTGTAATTTGCCACTGTAAAACTGTAGGCTGAAATAGCTGAAGAGATGGTGAAAATGGGCCTAGTTTGTATTAAAATGGTGCATTTAGCTATTTAGGCTCATTGAACTCTTATTTTTCTGTTTCGATGCCCGTTTGAATGAACGGGGACCTGTTGCTCCTGGTCTTTGCATGTGCACAGCCTAGTTTGTGGCAGGGAGAACGGTTTATGGATTTTACTAACTCTGCCCGAGGACTGCTGTTTCGTCCTGTCAAGATAAAGGTGGTGTCCTGTGTCTTCTGTGTGATGTTCAAAGATGCTGAAAATTGTCATTTAAGAGCTATGGATTTTCTTTTAATACTTCATAGAACTTTAATGGGTTAAAAAAAAAAAAGACCTGAATTGAGTGTTTGTAGTGTTTCTCCCGGACTGTTACTGAAAGCAACTATTGTTGGTTGCACAGCAAATTGTTCCTGTTACATCGAAAATACAGAAATTTGGCTGCAGACTCACTGAACGCAGAGACCATTGTTGTTACTGGAGTGAAGATCTTACACCACCAAATCCACCTGCAACCTCTTGGGGAGATACTCCACCGTAAGCAACTCCTGGCCCAGTGCTGCTTTCGTGCCTTTTGATTGTGTTTTCCCTGTGTTTGTGCCTTGGCTATGCCATACTTCTGACTTTAGCACAAGCAGTTTTTACCCGATAATCTCATTCTCTTTCAGACCCTGTTCTCTTTGAGGTGCGGGCCTGCGAAGGCACGTGCCATTTCTCCACGTTGCTTCCACAAGAAGCTTTTCCATGGCAGAAGCACGTTCTTGAGAGCAGTCAGGCCAGTACCTGCCTTGGGAAAACCTGGCGGTGTAATTTTGACAGTGAGGTCTCCTTCCAAACTGGCATCAGGTTAACCAAGAACTTTATTGTAAACATTTTCAGTTGGTATCCTACTAAGGGCCGGTTACAATAGGGATGAGATCACATGCCTGCTTCTAATACTGCTAGAAAGAGGTTACAGTAATAACCAGATTGCACATCACAGTTGCTGGTATGGTATGGAGAAACCAAAGGGTTCACGTACCACGTTTTGGGTAGAAAACATATTCCGGTAGGTAAGGAGCAGTAACACAGTGGCGGGACAGGGTCTGGCTCTGGAGAGATGCACTGGTGCAATTGTGTAACATGGCTCCTGGTAAAAGGGCACCTGTGCTGAAAGCCCCAGAGGCTCAGCAATTTGCGGGCTGGTAGCGCGCAGCTAACCGAAGGGGTTTAAGAATGGAAGCGGCAAGATCAGAGCTGGATATACGTACGGTGCCCAAGAAGTGCCTCCATCCATCTCAGCTGCAGTGGGAGGGGGTTTTGGCGTGGCGTTAGGCAGTCTGGCTCCGGGAATTAGTTTGGAAGCGGGAGAAGGCTCTAGGTGCAGCCATCCAGGCGAGATGCGGGTTGTAGCAGCGGCAAGAGTTGATTTTTTTTTTTTTTTTTTTTGGCTTCATGTGTGTGTCTCTAGTCAGGAGAGAGAAGCTGCAACCTGCTCAATGAAGCTGGCCAAGTTGATGTCTCGCTCCGATAAGCCTCCACACTCGTGGGTGCTCAAGGTGATGTGAACCTAAACCAGGCAGACAGACCGACCAAGTGTTGCTGGCAGAAAGAGCAGGAACGGTTTTCCCCCCAGTGCTGCAGACAGTTTGCATCTGATGAGGCAGGTAGCACCATTACTTTCTCCAGACTTGTTAGGAAAATTCCCCGGGGGTGGGAGAGGTGGTCTGGCATTTTGCCTGGTTTTCTCCTTCCTACAGCTCGGCCTGGCCACAAGCTGTCACTGCCACCCCTGCCTTGGGCACGGCAGCTAGCTGTGCCTACTTTTCAACTCTTTCTCCAGACGCTTTTCCCCTTGCTGCTGCTTCTAATACCGATTTTAAAAAAGCAACCCTGGTGCCAGGCTACAGGCAGCTACTGCTCAACTGGACAGGTGAAAAAAGGGGGAGGAAAGGATCTGTGGGTGATAGCTGCAGGCTGGCTGTGCCGTGCCGAGGGAACAGCATCTGAGGAAAGAGGTCCCACTGATCTGAACGGCACTGGCCGCTGCTGTTTTATGCCTCACGGAAGGGATGTGTTCCCTGAAGAGCTCCGGTTGTCCCCACTGTCCCTCTTTCTTACCTTATTGTACACATTGAACCATTCGGGGTGGTGATCTAGTTTTTCTGCCTGTAGAGCCACTCTGGTCATGAAGCCAAAGGCCTGCCCAGGGGAGTATTAAGAAAAGTTAGCTCTGAACCGCTTACCCTCCAATATATTGTTTTTCACACCATTGCCATTAATAATACACCACATTTCTAGGTAACCCAACCAAATATAAGGCCTGGGACGTTCTGTAGCTTTGTTGGGGTTTTCATAGAATCACAGACTGGTTTGGGTTGGAAGGGACCTTAAAGATCATCTAGTTCCAACCCCCCTGCCCTGGGTCGGGGCACCTCCCACTAGACCAGGCTGCTCCAAGCCCCATCCAGCCTGGCCTTGAACACTTCCAGGGTTTTCCTCTTTTGGGGGAACTTTTCCTAGATAAACCATGTGCTGGGTTGAGCACTTTGGTGTCTTGGCCGGATTACCTTGCTCAGCCATTACATTTCAGGAGAAACATGGAAGGGTTTCTTTGGCTGAGCCTTGCAGATGGGACTCCCTGCTCTGCAAACCAGGTCTCCCGTGTTGTAAAACTCTGTACCGCCGATGCTCGTACCCGGTTGAAGTCCTTGAAGTGGAACTCTTTGAAGATGGCGTCTCTGCCTTCCACCTCGTTCCACCCCACGGCTCTCAGGTTTGGCAGCAGCTGCTCTCTCTCCTCCGCACTCAGCCTGTGAGCTTTTCCTGCCTGACACCACAGAAAGGAAAGGGAAGAGGAGCAGGTCAGCATGGTAGAGGTAGGATGAAGGAGATGTTCAAAGCAGTGAGGCATCCCGTGGGTGGTGGGGTCACGGGTCGCAGCTGCAGATGAGGTGGGAGAGTTAGGGGGTGTGTGTGCGGACCTGATTTGGGGGATGCTGAGGATAAGGGATATGATATTGTCCTCTGCTCCCTGCCCAGGGTACATCCTGCACGTACCTAGGTCAAGTGAAGTCCAGCTTGTCACTTTTGTCCTCTGAACGGCAACACATACCACTTTACCAGTGTATTCATTATAACCCCACGTACTAAGAAATGATGGCTGTGTGAGGTTAAGCTCCCAAATACATTACGTATAATTTTCTGGAAAAAAATCCAACTCTGAAACTCTGTGATGGCTTCTAGAACTCACAATTGCTTGCTTTTGAGGTTTGCAAAGTACCTTCCTGAAGCAGGAGGGCTTTATTTGCAGGTCATCTGCACTGGAAGACTGCTTTAGAGGGGAAAGAAGCAGTGTGAATCAGAGTTGAGTCACGCTAAATTGGAGTTCAGCTCCTTTTCCTTTTCAGTCTCCCTTACGTTATGGAGTTTAAGAGGCTGTTTCTGTCTGAGTAACAAAGGGCAGAGGGAGGGATTGTGATTTAGCATTGTCTTCCCCTCTTGGGCAGAGCTGCTGTTATTTGTTCTTTAAGGTGGGGAGGGAAAAGTAGCAGTTCTTGTCTGTGGGGAGTGAATAGGAGCAAAGAGGAAAATAAAATGGAGTTCTTGGGGATGGGGGCAACCTGAGACAGTGTATCTTCTGGCTCAGTGGGGAAGACGGGAGTGAGTGTGGAGGGGTATTGCTCTATCTGAAAGACTATGTTCTGGCAATTAAAATTCTTTCCTAGTGGGTGATCTGATCTTTCGAGTTGGTGAGGATTGTTGTTTCTCAGTGACAAAGACCAACATCTCTTTGCAATTTGTTTTCCTTTATAAGCTGTAGAGCAAAGCGTGGCAAGTTAGATACCAGTGCCAACAGATACTGCCCACTGTTTCTTGTGGCTGTTTGGTAAGCAGCCCCTTGAGGTGCTTGTTTGGCCGTCGATGCTCAAAAGTAGCATCTTAAAACAGCTGAGGAACTCAGGCAAATCATCCTTTCCTGTAGTTTACCTCTTCACAGGCTGTACAAAACCAGAGAGGCAGCTGCGAAGCTGATGTTTTTGTGAGTTCTTATTTGGTTTTGCATGTTTTGAGGAAGATTGGAAAGATGGTGTCCTGTTCCCATGTGTGCTGAACCCCTTAGCTCAGGGATGGCAGGGCGTGGGATGGTTCCTGTCCCCCTGGCATCGCAGCTGTGTGCTCTCCCTCTTGCAGGTTGTTTGGGGAAAGCCTTCCTCGCCCATGCGTGCTCTGGCCTCACTGCTAGCGTGCAAACCACCCCTGCCACCCTCCGGTTTGGATGGCCCCCTGCCAGCCCCAGCTCCGTCACCCCGCTGGTGTCAACCCCATCCCTTCCCGAGCGCTGGGTTTGGAGGGAAGGTAGGGAGTAAACACAGCTCAGTGCAATAAACCCTCAGCCGTTGCCCTTCTGCGCTGATGGCGTGATAAGCTGGGCGCGGGTAGCTTAGCAACTGGATAACGTGGGGACGGAGGCTGGCTCTGCATGGGGCTGCTGGCAGGGGAGAACCGAGGGGGTCTGCACTGGGGGACTCTGGTGGCGGCGGGTGGTGGAGGAGGGGCGTAGGGGCTGCACCAGGTTTTGGGACCGGGGCAGAAAGCTCCTGCTCGTGTATCGGTGCTAAAGACAGGAAAGGCTGTGTAAAGCTGGAGCTCTTGCTTGGCTGGAGCAGAGGGGTATGGATGCAGGGGGCTGGGTGCCGAGCCAGCCTCCAAGAAATCAGGCTCCTTGGGAGGGATGTGGCTTAATTGTTCTCTGAACCCTTTTTTGCATCATGACTACATGGGGAGGATGGGCCCGGGGGCTTTTTCCAGGCCCAGCTCCTCTCCAAGAGCCCAGCACCAGCGGGAGGCATGGCCAGGCTGAGTTTTGGCCAAGGGACCACACGAAAGCCAGCTCCTCCGGCTGTGTCTTGTGGTGGTGAACCCCCTGCCCGCTGTACCCTCCCTGTCCTCCACCCTGCTCCCTTCCCCTTCCCTCCTCCTCCAGCCCAGCCTGCTGTTGTCAGTGTGGCATGTTAATGCATTCATGTGCGTTTACTCCTTTAAAACACACTCTTCTCATTAGGGAAACTTAATTATTTTGTTTTCTTTTGCTGGCTCTCAACTGCCAAGGCGCTGGGATTTTTTTATTTTATTTTTTTTGCCAGCAGGAAACCCAAGTATATGCATTGTGCAACCGAGGGAGAGGAACCAGCACGGGAAGCTGGGAGAGGTCTGGAGATGAAACATCCCTCTCTGCCCAAACTAACAGCTTCCCTTTTAAAGGTGACTTGTCACCTGGGAGAAGGTAAACAGCCCTGGCATGAGCTGGACCTGGGGGCAGGGCTGGAGCAAGGTGGGCCAAGAGGCCCACGGTTTCTGAAAGCCGATTTCCAGCTGTCCAGGGTGGGTTGCAGGCAAAGCACGCATGGGGGATCATACTTGGCACGCCAAATTTGAGTAGGGGGGATGACACTGGCCGCGCAGCCTTGCTGACAGACCCTTTTCCTCCCCCTGGCCGAGGAAGCGAGCCTGGAGAGCAGTGGCTTTGGTAATCCAGCAAGCAGCCGGTGGAGCTCCTGGCGTTACTTATTAACCACAGCACAGAGCTCTGCTCCTTTCTCCCTCAGCCTCCTGCTTCATCTCAGAGGCCGGAGCTGCCGCTGAAACCTTCCTGCCCCCCCGCGTCCTTTGCCGCTGACCTGCAAAGCAAAAGCCGGATTTCCCAGCAGCGACTTACCATGGCCGGCGGGTCTCCCGGGTCTCCGTCCCCGCTGGTGCTCGCCCTGCTGTACCGTGCCGTACCGTACCGTAGCCCGGTGGAGCTGCTGCTTGTCCGGGGCGGCGGGAGGCGTGGCGAGGGGGCCGGGTCCACCCACGGGAACCGCTGCCCGGCAGCGGTCACCCCCCCTCTCCACGCGGCCCTGGGACTCGGGCGATGCTGAAAAAAGGGTCTCTTTGAACCCCTCGGTGATGCGTCCACCCCTGAACCACCCACCCCTCTCCCGTAGGGTCACTTTTTTTTTTTCTTTTTTTTTAACCTGTTGCACAAGGAAAAGGCAAGAACGGGCTGGAGAAGGGGCAGTTAAAGCTGGTGCTGCTGGCAACACGTGTGATGAACGTGACAGTTGTCCTGGCGTGAGCATACGTGTGCCTCCCAGCCCTTTGAGCTCTTTGCAGTGATAATCACGAGCCGAGGGCTGCATTGTCTGGGGACAGCCTGGATTATATCGCAGCACGTGGACCCAGGGCCGGGGTAGTGGGGGGAGCATGTGCAGCACAAGACTTCTGAGCATTTTTGAGGTGTTTTCTCCTGTTGCCAAGGGAACGGTGTCTGCACGGATGCCATGTGCTGCTCCCCGGCGTGTTTTTGCACTCCAGGCCTGTCGTGTTTGTGCCCGTGTCCTGCAGCTCATTGTCTGCTAAAGCCACTCACGTGATGGGCAATTTTCCAGTGGTGACAACAATTTTGTACCGTGCTGATGTACGTGGTAGACAAAAATTCAGCACCCCGCTATACTCTCATGGCTTTCATTACCCTTGAAGCAATTGATTCTGGAGATTTTTTAACATATTGTGACATACATCCCTTATATATACTCTTGTGCACATTTTGTTTTCTACTGTTAGGGTTTGTGGGTGCCACAGAGATGATTTGTTTCTCCCGCGGGCAAGTTAGAGGGATGCAAATTCTTCCTTTAATTCCACCCCCCACCTCCCCCCACCCCCCCGTATTTGCTTCTAAGGTTAATGAAAAGGAAAAATGGGCATCTTTTGTGTCCTGGGTGACCCTGAGTGTCTGTCTGGGGAGAAAAGACTTGGGGAGCAATGCAGCACCTGGGAAGAAAATAATTGTGTGCAGATAGGAAGCTGGAAGCTTTGATATGGATGAGAAGAGGAGGGTTGCTCTACGGTTTCTAGCAATGAAATCAGGAGGTGGGACTGTTTGTAAGGCTGGGAAAGGCCAGCAGAATATTTTCTTGGCCTAAGTTTGAATTGCAGGACTGTCAGTTTCACCAGCACAGCCCAGCAGAAGTGCCCTTGTAAATAGTGGCACAAACAGGAGGAAAAGGAAGCAGTAATGTTGTTGTGAAGTTGCAGGTGGAGATACGGGTGCTGCAGATAACAGCTGTGTTCGGGTGGTCTCAGCTGCGGTTTTGTCAAGAAAATGCAGTGGCTATTTTGATGATGGTGACTTGTCTGGCCATTGAATGCACTTTGGCTAGGTGACAGTGCCTCCGTTGCCCTCCCTATCGATTTGGAGATAGGGAGGAAGCAAATACCCCATCTGTCATGGTACCCCGCTTTCCCTCCGTTGGATTTTGTTCTGGCACAGCTGGGAGCCGATCTGATTTACCTTGCCAATACGCCCCCTTGCCAGTCCAGAGCAACTGACAGACACCTCAGCTCATTAGAGGTGAGGATTTCTGTGGTTGGAGAACATCAGGAGAAAAACGATTAATTATACTGTGTCTACTGATTACCCAGCTCCTTTGTAATGGCATTTTCTCTCCTAACTTATAAATCAAGCCTTAACTGCCAGCCGTAGGTGTGAGAGATCTCTCGTGGAAGGACGTGCTTTGGCTGAGAAGTGTCAACAGGGCAGTTGTGATTGTCCTCAGTCTCGGGTGTGAAGTTGTGGCCAGGGGGTCATTTGGCTGACTCTGACTCCTGAACCCCTAAGTGCATGGAACTCCCCCTCTGCACAGCCTCGATTTCTTTATTTTTTTTTTGAGCTGGGACCCTTTAGATTTGCTTTTAATGATTAATTGAGTGATGTTGGGCAAGGTGTTTGCTCAGAGCAGTTTGCAGCCCAGTGCAAGGGGTGTGCCTGTTTACTGGGAACAGATTTGCTCCTTTTTCCTGCCTTTTTGTCTAGTTTAAAGCTGTGCTTCTTTTGGCTAGGTCAACGGCAGCTAAACCCGCCTGTGTACAGTGCTGTTACATACCCACAGGGGCTTCTGCGCATTTGGAGGGAGCTCTGGTATCGCTCACCTACTATTATTTTTATTTTGTCAGTATCTCTCTAACAAAATGTATCTGACCCTGAAAGCTGCTTTAGTTGAGAGCTGTGTAACTGTCTCCCCATCGCAAGATTTGCTTTTTGTGCTCCCCTCCTTTTTCATTTTGCGTTCCCTGAAACATTTTCATGGTCCCTTTGAGGGAAGAGGGATAGGAGTTTCCTTCTCTGCGAGTGCTGGCTGCAACGCGTGACTGCTTGCAATCACAGAAGAGACATGGAGAGCGGGATCCTTGCAGCTTGCAGGGGAGGGAAGCTCCCTGCGGGAGCCTAGGAATTTCCAATACAAGTATTGCCTGCATTGTTTTTTGGTTTGTTTGGTGTGTCCCCCCCCCCCCTTCATCCAGTTTGTTTTTTTTTTTTTTTCTTTCCCTCCCTTTTTTTTTTTTCCTTCCCCATAGTCTGTGCTGGCTCCTCATTTAACAGGATTAAAAATGTGCTAAATGTCATCTTCCTGCAGGTGTGCTTTTCCAGGCGTCCCTGGGGGAACCGCTGACCCATGGGGTTAGTATTAGCGTGGTTCAAGTCACGGTAAATTCACTCTGCCTTTGCATCTTGGGCCCTCTCAACGAGGCAAATGGGATTAGCTAGCAAAGAAAGCAGTGGCTTTTACCGTCTTGTTTGCTGCAATGCAAGTTTGCACTGCACGGGCTGTTAGCAGAGGTACTGACTCAGCAGTGGGATGTTTGCTGGTGACACTGGCAGAGGAGGAGTCTTACAGGGCTGGGTGTTTGTTTTGTATTGTACTTTAGAAGAAGGGTGGATGTCCTCCAGCACTGCATGGGAGAGGTTTGTCTGTCACGTCCAGGAGGGACCCAGTGGGGGTCTTGCCCTAAATAGAGAAAACACACATGAAGTGGGGCTCTTCTGGGCTGAAAGTTGGTGAAGGCAGAAACAGGGAGAAGCCTTTGTTTGTGCTTGTTCTGCTCTTGCATTTCCCAGGTCGACTTCTGGCTGCAGCTGGAGGCAGGCTGTGAACCCGATCCTGTGTCAGGGAGTCCTTGCTCCTTAGAGAAGGCCTTTAGAAAACACTGGGTGTGCTGTTAGTTTGCTTCACCTTTAACTGATGCGCTTGGCTCTTCTTCAGGTCTGGCACCATCTGCCATTCCTCCTTCCCACCCGTTGGGAGGGAGAAGGGCGTGCTATACTTTACCTCTTTTCCCTGAATGGGGAGACCCGGGGCAGGAGGACCATTAGCAACCCACGAGATGGGGGAACACATTTTTGCCCGGTGGGTAGTGAATTGTGCATACGTTTATCGCTTTTTATTTATGTTTTTGTGATAAGACTGAAACTCGTGTTGTGGGCAAGGGGGAACAACTGCTTAGTCAGCAGGGAAACAATTAACCAGCTGCAGAGCCTCAGGAATTCACCGGGAATATGTTTTCAGAGTTTGTTAATGGCAAATGCTAATGGCATTTGAGCAAGTAGCTTGGGAGAACGTCACAATCCCCTACTGAACCCCAGCCCCTGAAAGGGTGTTTTAAGCCAGGGTGGGCCAAAGTCTTTCATCATTGAGTACTCTGCTGGTATCTGAAGCATTGCTCTTGTGGCACAATAGATTTAATTAAAGAGTTTGTTTAGCACCGGAGGGGATTTATGGCAGTTGAGACAAGTTTAAGTTGACAAAAGGGCCCAGTAAATAGAAATGAATCATTAATTATTCCTGTGTGAGACTTCCTCTTGTAGCGTCGCTTTATCAAAGTCAGGGAGGGCTGGGAATTAGCCTCGGCACAGTGAACAAAATAAATCGGAGGATGGTGCAAATCATGGCTTCTCTGGTCTGCTCACGTGATGTTTTAGGTAAAGGGCCTTGATGTCAGCCAGTGCAGGTACCCCTGGAGAAGGCCAGATTGGAAAAAAAACTGGCAATAAAAGTGGCATAATCGCTTCTAATGTGTAGAAAACATGAATACCAAAGTGGGAGACAATTGTGTGCAAGATGGTGGAGTATTATAGCATCTGGGAGTGAAGAAATATTGCATTGAAGGGATGTTCGCCAGAGGAGGAGGAGGATGCAAACCTGAGTCCAAAGTACCTGCCATGGATGCCTTCTCCTGCCTCACACTGGTGCTGGAAGAGACATCCCATTGTTAGCTGATGTACGGAGAAGCCTGGCATGATTTAGATTTGAAAACTCGAGAGCTGGGCTGGAATAATCCCGCTTTGACTCTGTGTTTGTCCTTGAAACCAAGTGGCATGACAAAAACAAGGGCCATGGGCCCTGGCAGCTAATGTACTGCTGTGTCACAAGTCTGGTCCTCCAGGTCCTCAGGAGCTTGCTCCATGGTGGATGGCAGTGAGATCACACGGTTTGCTACCCTGCCAAGGTCGCTCTGTCCCCTGCAACAGGATGCATTTGCCCTGGGGGAAGGTAATACATCAAAACTGCCTTTTCCCCACCCCTTGCTTTGTCCAGTCTGGTGATAGATTAATCACATAACCCGGTTTTCCCTGGGCACAGCTGGAGTCCGGTGCAAGGGGAACTTCTTGTATTCAGCTTCTTTGCTGACTTTCAGCCCAAATTTGAGTTTCTTTGCTAAACAGGTTGGATTTTCTGGTAAATGTGCAGGGGTTGTGGAGGGTGAGTGTCTTGATGGATCTAGGAGCCTTTTTCCCATCTTAAAGAGTGAGTTTTGCTCCTTGTTTATGCGGGCAGAGTTGGGTGCTGCATGTTAAGCGGCTGCTGTACAGCCACGTCTTGTCACTAGGGGTCAGGGAAACGCTGAGAAATGGGAGAGCTCCCTGAAACCACAACCCCTGGCAGGAGGGCAAAGGGTTGGGGCTTTCGGAAACCCACCTGATCCCCAAAACCAGGAGTGATTGCTGACTTTGTCAGCTCTGCTAAAGAGCGGCTGTGCTCAGCGAAGCAGCTCCTCAGCTGGACCTTCGTGGCCAAATTGTTTCTCACGAGGAGCCCTTCCAGACCCTTTGGTGCGCCAAAGCATCAGTGCCACTCCTGGGGTGTGCTCACCCACAGATACGTGACCAGTGAGGATGTCTCCCCGGCCAGATTGCTCGAGGTCTTTGGTTACCAACGCTGTTTGCAGGTCCTGGAAATCCTTGGGTTTTATTTCCAGCTTCCCAGTTGCCGGTCTTGCAGTAAGCTGCCCAGTGGTAGAGCAGGAGAAGAGGGGGCTCTGGACGTGGATGCAAAGGCAAGGTCTCTCTGCACAGAGCTTTTACTGGGCAGGATTAGAAGGTAGGGTTAGAGAAGGTAGACAAGCTTTCGGGCGTACAAGCGCTTCTTCCGATCGGAGCTAGAAACGGCAGGCTTCAAATCCCAATGAGTCGAAAACAGTCGCTCAGAGATAAGTGAGATATTTAACACGTGTAGTTGCTTTAGGAGGAAAGAGTGGCTGTAACGCACAGGAGATGATGGTAAGTGAGGGGAGAAAAAGAATGTGCAAAGGCAGAGACAGACAGGCAGCTTATGGGCCATGGCACATGGGGAGGCTGGTAGAGGGCACAGTGGCCAACTCCAGGAGCTTTGCTCTGCAGTGGAGTTGTAAATTTTATTTCCCAGAGCTGCCTTTGGGAGATGTTTCATGGTATTTTATATATATATTTTTTTTTTTTCTCAGATCATGGCTGAGAGCACAGAGGGACCACCCGCTGGCTGCTGGGTCCTCCTGTCCCTCGCAGATTGTCCGCGGGAGTCTGTTCGGGCGCTAAGCGGGTGCTCAGCTTTGTCTCCAGCCTTCCCAGTAGGGCGGTAGGTGAGCTGGCTGGAGTGTATTACGCTGCTGGCAGCACAGAGGTGATATCCAGGTGTGGAGTGTGGCGCGGGGGAGATGCTGGAGATACAGTGGCAAGTTTTGCTTTTTTTTGGGTGCAGAGTCTGATAGCAGAAACTCGCGTGTGAAATTCATGTCAGGTGGAGTGCTGATTTTTTTTTTTGTTTTTCCTTGTTAGCATCAAACATACTCTTTTGATGAGGTTACTCTCCTATTTATATTACCACCTCTGTTTCTCCCCTGCCTAATGAGTTTGTACTGCTTCTTACAAACTGAATTCATCTGCTTTGCTTGTTCTTGCTATTAGTGGGAACGACCACTGGACCATGCTGTCTGCACTGTTGGTTTGAAGCAGGATAAAAATTAATGGGAAAATTGTGTACGCAGCAAACTTAAGAAACCAAAATGCCACTGTGCCTCGCCCGTTGGGGGTAGCAAATTAGATAACGTAGCAGCTCGCTTCAAAGTCTGAGGATAAAGAGTTCCTGTGGCAGGCATGGCAAGGAGGGGAGAGATGAAATACTCCGAACTGTCATTGATTCACAGCCTGCGCTGGAAGTTTGCCGATGTGCTACAGCAAAACGGAGCTGGGTATAATTCCAGCCACCTCCGCTTCCTCCTGCGGCAGCTGCATCCTGGGGGGACTTTGGGCTCAAAAGGAGGGACTGGTTACTCGTGGTGGTTTGCCTCAGCTCTTTGACCCCTCTGCCTGCATCCCTCTGAGGTGCTGTTGAGGGTTGTCTGAGCAGTACCCTGAACTAGTCTTGGAAATCGCTACTTGGTGTAGGCTGGGTTTCTGACCTTGCAAAAACAAAGAGTTGAAGCGGGTGGGGAGGAAGGAGAAAGGGAGGTGCTCGTTTCTGACCTGAAGTGGAAAATCAGTGGTGCTGTGAACTCCTGGGGGACATTGTTTGGTGGCACCAGCTGCCCTGTGTTGCTCTCTCAGAGCTGATGTCCTGTGGCAAGATAGCTTTCACCGGGTGGTGCTGCTGTCTGCTTGAGGCACCGTAAAGAGTCAAGATGTTAGTGACAGCATTGTAGTGCTGGGAAGGAGGATTTTGCTGGGAAAGAGACCTGACTCTTTTTCTGGACAGAGGGTGTCCTGTAGGACTGCTCTGAACCATGAGCCCTCTGAGGGTCTGTGTGAGAGCTCTGCCCTCAAGCGGGTCACACAAAGGGAAGGTGAGGAGCAGGAGTGTGCCCCATGATGGGGAGACAATGTTTGCTCATAGGATGGAAGGGTTTCCTTATTGGGCAATCCACCTCTGACATACCATCAGGCTCAGGAGAGTTCATCTACTGGTGCTTTCCCCTCCTCAGTCAACGTGATGGCTGTGGCTTTGGACAAACTGCCTCCAAATTCAATGGAGGAGGAACAGTTGGTTGAAGTGCAGCTGGGACAGGAACAGACCCAGTGGCCAGAGTTCAGAAGAAGAGGGAGAACAAACGAGGAATTTTTCTCCCCAAACTCCTATTCCTACATCAAGCAAGCTGTGGTAGTAAAAAGGACCAACAGTTCCAGTGCAACTGGGAGATGTGATATCGCCTACCGTGGCAGCGAGGACTTAAGTCAGCAGGATCAAAACCCCACCTCTGTGCACTAGCAGCAGCGTCACTCCGCAGAGAGAGGGTCTCTCACCAGGAACCAGCTATTGATCCGCAGTTTACAATGAATGCCCAGCAAGCAAATAAATATAGATACTGTGGTGGTGCTGCAGGCTTGAGCCCGCCCTCGAGGCCCGCTTGGCCACGTGCTCTGCGATAACTCAGCTGTCTCTTCTGATGCACAGTTGAGCCGGTGAAGCTGATTCACTCAAGGCTGGTGACTGCAGCTGATCTGCCTTCTTAAGCAGGTAACTAGTGGCTTATATGACTGACAGGGGTCTTAAATCAGCAGGGATGCTCCGTGAAGTATTTGAATGTACCTCACCCCAGTAGATGCTTGAGAATCCAGTCTTGCTTTTGCCATCAAATTCAGCATGAAGAGGGAGGGATCACTGTGATTGCTAAAAGCAATTGCATTTTTAGGTGCCCTCCTGGTGCCACTGCAGTTCTGCAGCGCACAGACGGGGCTGTTGGTGGCGGGGAAGGAGTGAGAGCCCATCCGGTGGGAAATCAGGTGTGTCTTACCCACCCCGTCTGCACAGTAAAATTTGGGATCTGAATTGATCCTTCTGGAGCTTGGGTGTGGGCTGCATCTTAATGCTCCCATTTTGCTCAGTGTCTCATACCTTTCATTAAGGAATCCGGTAAAATACTTGGATTACGGGCTATGAACCAGAAAAAGCAGATCGTAGTTGCTGTGGTTCTGGGTGACGTTTTGCATGTGGTTCATTGATAAAAGTAACCAGCCAGCAGGGATGAGTTGGGTAGAAGGTTTTTTTACTTTGTGGTACCATCTTCTGATGAAATTTGAGAGGCAACCTGAGATCTTCTCTGTGTTTAGTTTAAGAGGAAGAACTCTTATAGTGGCTTTTATTTCACTCACTTATGTTTACACTGCTGGAAGGTTTACCTTCACTTTAGAGCATGGAATTGCATTTTTTTCCCTACAGAGCCCCAGAAAGGGTATTTTAGAGCTTGGAGGAAACTTCAACAAACTGGAGAGCAGGCCAGGATCTTTCCCATCTTTGCCATGTGCCTGTATCTTCCTTGTCAGTAAGCATGGTGCGAAAAGCACCTGTCTTATTTTCCAAATTGCTATAGCCGGTGATCAAGTCTGCTGTGTCAACAAGAAGCATTAAGATCTCTGCTTTCTGCTGATGCAGAACGATAATTTGTGGCTCAGGCATTACTGAGATGTTAGACGCCGAAATTATGACCACTCTGTCAGATTGGCTGGATAATTTTTACTCCGAAGCCTTCCACCGAGATGATTTTCAGTGCTTGGAAATTAGTCTCACTCTGCAGAGCTGTCAGTGTTTCCCAGCTGTGTCAGTGTGTGCTCTAACAAATGTGTGTATATGTGATACAGCTATTTCATCATCATTCCCTGTACTCCTCCAGACACCTGGGAAGCTTATCTTAAGTGCAGCTCTCCTTTCCCAGGGGTCGCTTTTGTTAATTCTTTTTTTGGTTTGTTTTCCGGTAGTGTAGAAAAGCCTTAGAACAAGCTGTGTGTTGTTTTTTTTTATTTTATTTTATTTTCTTTCAGGCCCTGTAAACACACAGGGAGAGAGATTTTGTGCTCCAAGTAGGTTACGCTTGAAATGGATGGGGGTGGGGTGGGGTTGGGTTAATTTGTACAGGTAGGAAACTGAGGCAAGGAGAAATCAAGACCTTGGAGGTCTTTAACAGACCCAGTTTGTGTCCTCAAAAGGTAGAAGGCAGAAAATGGTTGTCTAGGGAGGCTGTGCTCTGGGGTCTCTTGGGCAGGTCTTGAAGGGGTTGCAGGTCCCCTTGCAGAAAGAGAAAAGCACTGCTTTGAAACAGCAGATCCTTTGAGAAACAGAGCACCCTTCCACTGACCTTCCCCATCACCGATCCTCAGCTGTGCTCTTGGGACGGCAGAGAAGGGGCCACCTCCATCCCCAGGGCACTGTTCCTCCCCGAGGACGCCTGGCCCTGTAGGAGCTGGTCCTGGACACATCCCTTCCTAGCAGGAGGTGGGAGGTGCAAGCAGGCTCTCTCAAAGAGTTTCTGCCTTTGTTGCCTGTAGTGAAGGTGAGCTGCTGAGCCTAAAGTCACCTCATCTTCCTTCTGGATACGCTCCCCGACCGATGGGGGCTCTATTATTAGTAGCTGACATGCTGGTAGAGTCACTCTCCTCCTAACTCTGCTAATTAATCAATGCAACCCGTGACAGCTCTTGACCATTAAATAATTTTCATTAGTATCCAGACCCCAACAGCATGGATGAACCCATCTATCTTCATTAGCTCTTGGATTTCAACATCAGGAACAGGAGCCAAAAGCGACAGTAAAAGGGCAGTTCCATGTCTAGTCCCTTCCTCTTCCCAGTGAAAACTGACCTTGCTGATAGTTTTCTTTCTTTTCTTCCCCCTTGCCCCTAACATAGAACGCTATGTTGATTAAAGGAGAAGATGGGCAGTAACTTCAGATCCTCTCCTTCTTATCCCAAGTGATTATCCTTAGGAAAAAAGTAGACAGGATCCTCTTTAATGGTAGATAAATAACGTATGATTATCCTCATTTTATAAGTAATCCGAGAATGTCTCTCAGGTCACAAAGGAAAGAAAGTGAAGATCAATACTTATCGATGTCTGAATTACCTTCCTCCATACTAAAAATTAACATTTCCAGTGGGGTAGCTGCATCTGCAGTTAGGTGACCCTAAATTGGCCAAAATTGTATGCACAACCTCAAAACCAGGAAGGGGGAGTTACACTTCTTGGAAATGTTTCCTGACCTCACCAAACATCTGGTGTTTCCCTGGAAGTGATGAGAAGCCACCACTGCATGCTCAGCCTTGCTCTGCAGAACGAGAGGGCACCGCTGTCCTCGCTCATCTGCGAGGTTATTTCCTGAATGCTGGTGTAACGCAGCAAATATTCAGTCACATTGGGAAGTTGTGTAATTTCCTTCCTGCCAGTTGAATCTGCCCTGAAGCAATTCCTCCTTTTGTCAGATTAATTAACAATTAATCAGATTTAAAGAACTGAGAGGACTCCGAGAGGCCTCCTGAGATGCTGAAGTTTGTCCCCTGCTCTTGGATTATATGAAGTGGTCCTCCATTCCATGAACGTTGTGGGGGTGGTGGGTTTGGCCCCTATTAACTTCTTCTCTTCTGCCTAAAGCATGTCCTTTCCTGTTCGTTGGGGGGAAAAAAAAGAGAATGAAGGCCAAGCTTTGAAGAATTGAGCTGGCTGACCGGCTTTCCTACTCCCATCGGGTGTTGTACCCCATGTAGAGGTGTGCTCTGTGCTGCCCAGAGACCCTTTTGGCCATCGCAGACGGTGGCAGTCTGTGGGGCAGGGGTCACCTACTCATCTGTTTTCAGTAAGAACCAGAGAAATGCGAAGTGGGCTGTGCATGAGGCTCATCAAACCCAGAGGAGATGGCTTGCACTTAGCTGCAGTTCTTACGGGGTGAGTTGCGAGGGTATTTCATTGGGCTTAGGGTGTTTCATCAGGCTAAGAGTGAGAGTTTCCAGAGACTTCTGGAAATCTCATGAGGCAGAGCACTAAAAAGGTGCGTTTTGAGCACAAGGTAATGTCTGTGTGCTCCTTTGACCTCTTGTGGCATTGATACCATGTCCCGTGGGTGGCCCAGGGAGGGATTGTGTAGAGGATAATTGCACTGCATCTCGCAGGCCCGTTTGAGCCTGGCTCCCTGCTGCACTGTGGGTGCCAGAGATGAACAGACATCATTCTTACAGCATGCTCCTCCCAGGCCGCTGTGTGTAGGCACTGCTTGGGCTGTCGTGTTTTTCTCTCTGTTTTTCCAATAGTATTTCTGGGATTATCTTTTTTCCCTTTCCTGTAGAATTTAACGGGAACTGCCTCCATTGATACGTGTCTGTATTTGCTGGGGGGCCTTCTACCGGTTGTTTGCATGAAGCCACCACTGTAAGTTATTTATACAGCGATTAGTTAAAGCTTGAGATGTTTAATACAACCTTTAAATCACATATGCACCAACAGCTATTGGTCACATAAAATTTCATTGAGCGGTATCTATTACTTACTGTTTTTCTCAATGTGTGCATATATTTAATTTTCTACAGACCTCTCTTGCTGATATTTTCTGCTGAGTAAATAGTAAATTGAGGGACTTCAAAAAGTGTTTTGTTGCATTGCAGTGTGTGAATTAGTTGTAAAGGGAACATGGAATATAAAAATTCATCTTGCAAAAACGTTGCCCTGTTGTATAAATCCCATCTCTCTGTGTTAAAACAGAATCAAACCTTAAAATGAAATGTATTCTTTTTCACGGCATGTGTAGCTAGTTAAGGACTCTTCCAGCCAGCTAGCTTTGAATATTCAACCTTGTTGGGTTTGCTTCTGTTTTGTGCCTCTTCTGCCTCAGCTTACAGTACACTTATGGGACATCTGCTTTGTACTAGGTGTTCCAAACTCGATGTGTAAATGCTTGAATTCAAAGATATGGTCAAAATTCAATATTTTTAAGTTGGCTCAGAAAGCCAAGTTCTTGAGCTTATCAAAGGAAAAGGGAAGAAATGTAGGTAGAAAACGTAAAGCTGACGTCTAATGAAACGAACTTCATTTTTGTAACAAGTAGTAATTAAAAGAAGTGAAACAAGATTGTGCCTGCATCTGCAAGTGGAGTAACAGTGAGAGTGGGGCTGAGCCCAAGCCAGCATAGACCCTGAAGTGAAGCAGCTGGGTACCTAATCTCACTCCATGGTCAAGAGAGACGGCTTGAATGAACCTCAAGGGATGATTCAGATCCTGGGTGCGTTGAACTGCTCCGTGAGTGTGTGTCCATCACCCCAGTTGGACCCGACAGGGAGCAAGGAGCCTGGAATTGGATAGGTTGAGTCCCAGCCTAAAGCTTCAAGTGCTTCTGCGTATGTGCAGTGCAAACCCTGAAACAAGTGACAGGATGGTGTTTCTACCACCCTCTGGGAAATTTGGAGCCCCATCTGCTTTATAGGGTTCGGTGGAAAGGAAACAGAAAGCGAGTCTGCTGCCAGTCAGTGGCTCGTGGGGGCTGACCTTGCCCTGGGCTGCAGACGTAGCCCTTTCCCAGCCCAAATATGGGGCCAGCAACTCCCTTCTCTTGCTTTAACCTGGTTATAAGGAGCCGAGTAGAGGAGCAGGAGGGAATAAAAGGAGAAGCCGAGGCTGGGGAATGGCAGGAGAGGGCTCTCAGTGTGGATGGCTGGGTTGTGGGTCGACTGCCCACCTGACCCTCACCGGGGCTAATAATGTTTTCTCCGACTCCTCACTGCTCACCGCAGTTCATTAATTGATTTGGCAGAGCACAAAGGAAAACAATAGTGACTGGAAGCCACACTATGTATTTTAAACTGTCTTCCTGGATCCCGGCAAGATTTCCTTCACCCTCTTTGGAGCTGGCTGCTGTGTCAGTACCCTGCTGTTCTGCATTCCCTTTAAATCCCATGATGGATGCTGAGGTCTCATCTTTGGCTAAGAATTGGGATTTCAGTCATCCTGGAGGCAAACGTGCCACTCGTTCTTGTGGCAAATAAACTTCAGGCAGAGTTAGCTGCTGCTCTCGCTACAGCAAAGTCCGCTTAGTCTGTGCTGTAATTAGGTCATTAAATAAACAACTCTCTGAATATTTCCTCTTCGCCTTTTTTGAAATAAGGATGGAGTCAGACTTCCATTTGGCCAAACTGTACTTGGCGGGGCTGAGTAATAAAGACGCAGTGGCAGGTAAACGCAGGTGATGGAGAGTCCTACTTCTGTGTCTTCTCACACAGCTTTACTTTACTCCAAGCCTTATTACAAATAGGGGCTTGACCTCTTTTAAACCGCAGTTAAAAGCAGCGTAGCCCCTTCCCAGCATTATTTGATATGGCAGAAGGAAAGGAAAAAAACCTCCATGGACTTCAATGGACCCTTTCCAGGTGTGAGGGAGCTCCTGCTGTATTTAAAGTTCAGAGTGAAAGACTGTCTTTCAATACATTGTATTTAACTTTGTCCAATTCCATTCCCTTTTTCTGCAGCGATAAAACCACTATTGCTCTTTCATCTCTCTCCCTTTCTTCCTGAGTAGGTTCTGTGAAAACGGTGTTTGGGGGCAGTAAATCACAAAATGGAAGCATGCATTCATAAAATGCTTTATGCCTCCTTCCATCAATATTTCAACGTGCAACACAGACACCAACATTTCATTTTAATTACACTGCAAATTTCCCTGTCGAGGGAGAAAGCTGAACTCTGCAAGGCAGCCCAACTCCATCCCCTGCTTGCCATGGGAGCGCTGCGACATCCAATTAGCCACGTCTTCTGTTCTTCACAGTCACGGGGCTGTATGCGTGCCCGGTGCGCGTCTCTCCCACAGGAGGAAGAGTTCCAGCTGGGCTGAGTCTGGCCCAGTTCGCCCTTTTCTTGCCACTAGGGTGAAAGGAGGTCTTGAAGCCATTCGTGGATGTATCTGTGGGAGCTGGCGCCTTGCCTGGAGCCCTCCGGCGGGCAGGAAGGGCGATCCAGCGCCAACAGAAGGGTTTGGAAGATAGGCTCTGACAGTGATTATAGGCAAGGGAAGGCTTCTCTGCTACAGCAAGTGTCACGTTTTTTAAAGCTGTCCTTTCTGAAGGTTGCATTGGTTGCTAGGAGTGTTTCCGTTCGCAGGAGAAGAGAAAGAACATGACCGAGGCGTGCAAGTCGCCAAACAACATGGGCAGGTCAGCCCGTACCCTCTTAGAGCCCTTTGTAGGAGGTGTAAGAGACGCCCACTAGCAACTGAGTGGCAATACAGGAGTCGATATGTTATACACCTGACTGATGTGCTGACCTGCAAAACTCCGTGCCAGAAGATACTGCTGGGTCCCCCCAAATAAACTGTAGCAGATTTTCTTGAAGTAAGACATTCACAGGTATGTGAGCTAGGGTAAAAATATACATGACAAAATACTTAAGGAGGAAAGGAAAGTGGGGGGTCCTTTAATGCAAAGGAAGTATGTCCCTCGTGGTGGTGCTGTTCCATCATTGTCAATTATACGGAGTGTTAAATGTTCCTCTGTAGCAGCTGGTGTGGGGTATTATTTTAGAGAGGGCATTAAATTAGACGAGTTGTCAGTGTAATTCAATATGACAATTTCTGTGCCCATATCCTGAAGACAGTGGAAAAGGTGGGGAGAGGGAGCAGCACCCGTGACACACACAAATGCTAACTGGAAGGGAAAGAGGCATTCATTTCTTGTTAGCGCATACAAATGTAAATGTACTGATTTATGTAACTTCCCAAAGCTTAGCTGCTCGCTGCCTGAAGAAGCATTCTTAAAACACATATCCAAATTAAGATGCCACATATCAGATAAATTGCTCCATGTAGAAACTTTATTTGCAAACTCAACGCTTTTCCAACAGCCTTTTTAAAGTCCTTAAAAAAAACAAAACACCCAAAGCAAACTGTATGGAGAAACAACTATCTGTGTGTTGCTGGTATTGAGGTCCAGGAGACGGTTTTGAGGCCAGCTGTGTCAGAGAAAGCCAGTGTCACGGTCTCACAACAGCTCAGTCTTGGACAGACAAGTGTTGGCATCTCTGGATATGTACTCATTAAAATTAATTTAAGTCCAAACAACACTAAAGAAATGGTTTAACAAACGAATCACTTTATCTTGACCTAGCCAAGCGCAGCAATTTGGCATTCTGTAATGGAGGGCTACACGTTTCAAACTGAGATGGGGAGCGTGGGATGTGTTATGCTTCACCCAACATCTTAATGCAGCATTTCCTCTGCGAGGGAAGGTGTGAAAAGTAAAGTTAAAGCTGTGATCTCTGTTTTTTCCTCTCCCTAGGACTGGTGTCTCCCTTTTACTCAGAGCTATGCCAGACTTGCATAGAGGACCTCTCAGGTAGTGCTATTCATGGGGTAATGGGTATTATCCTACTCTCTGTGTATGCTTAATGATGTATGTACGATGCTCAAACCACGTTAGGACAAGAATAGTTACTCTTTTGGAGAACCTTTCCTAGGACCTCCTCTGAAAAAAGCTCTCCAGGAGACCCACTTATGCAGAAATCAGTGTGATGTCTGTAACGACAGGAGATGGGGAGGTAGGCACAAGGCAGAGGGCCCTGAAATAAAGTTGATTTGCAGAAAGACCGTAATGGGCCAACAAGCAAGGCGTTTGCTGCAAGCCTGGGGAGGGTGGCGTGAGCTGGGAGCTGTTAGGGGAATGTGCAATGGGAGGAAAGCCAGGGCATCACCAACAACCACTTCTGAAGAGGTGGGACCGGCAGTCCTGGTTGGGACATGCTGAGTGCTAGATGGGTCACCCCAGGCATTAGCAAGGAAGATTTCCTTCCGCAGTCTTGAGATGATACAGACTATCCTAACAGCCAGCAGTCTTGAACGGGAGAGTTTTAAAAAGAGCTGGAATTTATCTCTCTCCACAGGAAAGGAGTTGCTGGCAGGTTTGGGTTGATCTGCAGGAGAAAAGAGCAGACTGGATGGGAAGAGTTGTTTGCCAGGTTTATTTGCCTCCCTGTGTGGTGCAGCAGTTGCTGTAAGTCAGTCGTGGAGAACCTGTGGCTGATGAGCGTGGCCTGTAGATGTAGTCATAGTCAGCAAGGCTTTTTGGGACGAGACCTTTTTATCTCGACCCGGAATCGAGAGGACTATTAGAGAGCAGGCAGCAGGAGAAAAGAAAAATGGTAGTGTTTCCTGAGCATCCTCTCCCCAAGTACACACTGCGCGTCCCCGTGCAGCACAGAAATAAGCAGGAGGGATCTATTTACATGGTTATGGGTTTGCTGTCCTTGGATCCTGTTTGAATACACTCCATCCCAGACTTGTTTTGCATTTCACCAGGGAGTCTTTTGTCTAAAGGGCATCGCGGCTACAGCAAAGTGGAGCGTGTCCCTGCCCCTGCTTTCTCCAGTGGATATCACATTTCATTACCCTGATGAGCCTGAGCGAGTTCTCCCGGTTGTGTTAATTTGCCCACAAGCCAGCCTGTGTCACATCCACAAGAAGCCTGTGACATTTTCTAGCCTCCCCCATCCCTCCCGGTTTTGAAACCTTGAATAATAATCGCAGTCTTGTTCCTTTTTCTTCTTGTTGCTTCTGAAACAGAGGGGCAGAGCGGGGGGCGGAGGGGCCGAGACACCCCCTTTCCTGACCGTGGCCAGCCCCACGCTGGGCAAGCGTTTGCCTTTTGGGGCTGTGTGTGTTCCCAGTCGGCTCTGGTGCTGCAAGGGCCCGTGGAGCGGGTGTCTTCGCATGACCTTGATCTTTGCAGTTTAGAGCTGGCTGGTGAAATGGAAGGCAGGCGGTGGTGAGCAGGGTGGCTCTTTGGGTATCATCCTACCCTTTGGGCTGCTGTGGGTTGAGAAGTAGAGTGCTCTTGTGCGTTTGATGCCTTCACCAATGCTTTTTTTTTTTTCCCTGAAGCATGGATGCCTTGCTAGGGAGAGAGGACCACGTAGCGTTGGACAATGAATGCTTTAAACCCAGGATCTGAACGCTGCATTTCAGAGTGCCCTGCAGGCAGGGTGGAGAGGAAGGATTTAAAATTAGATGCATGGGGGCAGGTGAGAAATGAAGTATTTGTGTTCCCAGTGTGGTGCTGCTCCTTCCCCTCGTCTTCAGTTTAATCCGTAATTTGGTCTGCATTGATAGACCAGAGAGCTGGGGCTGTTTTCCAAAATGTCAGTAACTGACTGTGAAGCGAGGTGTGCTTCTGCATGTATCGCAAAGAATATTCTTGCCTTTTTTTTTCTACTTTAAATAATGAAATTTCTTCTTTAACTAGCGATACCTTTAAATGAAGATAATTTTGCTGTTCTAGCAGCCCTGAAGTTGAGCCATTGAAAAATCAGTGGTGCTTGTATCTGCCTAACCTTAAGGACAGGTATTAATTTCTCAAGAAGTCAAACAGGCTCTAACAGGACAGAGAAAATTAGCTACTGATTATTGGTACTTTAGAGAGAGATGAAGATGCACTCTTTCAAAATACTTCTGTGATTACGTCCCTCATCAAACCATCCCAGGAAAGGCAATTCAACGCTCCGCGAGGCTCAGCCAGGCTCTTGACTGGTTATTAGGCCTTTTGGATAACCATTGTCCTCCGTATTCAAGTTTCCAAGAGGAAAGGTTAATGCACGTTGGCTCATAAACACCACTCTGAATGCGCTGAGGCGCTTTGTACTGAGCGCACGAGAGCCTTGGTCACGTGCAGACGAGAGTTACTTGCACATGGAGAACCGGCGACTGATTGAAAAAGAGTTTCAGGCTAAGTGTATGAAGGGGCCTTTGAATGGATTTGGCTGTAACACAGAGCTGTTGTTGGAGAGCTCTTTGGCAGAAGGAAAGAGGCTCCAACTAAGAACTGGTTGCGTGTTGTATCAAAGACGAGAGGCCGAGGATTGGAGTAAGTGGATCTTACAGTAAATGGGTCAAAGAGATCAGGATACAGAAACTAAAGCGGAAGAAAATGACAGGTAGGAGTAACCACTAATGAAACTTGAAGCCCTCAGCACTTAAAACGTGGTGGAAGGGACTCCAGGACCTTGACTCAGCCCTAAGTAAGCAGGGTCGGTGAGAACTGCCCTGTAATGTGCTCCTAGGCGGGACAGAGCGACGGTTTGGGCCGCCAAGGACTGCAAGGATTTTGGGAAAGAATCGGTTGCAGATAACACGGATGTAGCATGCGTGTCCCTCCTTGGACCCACTTGGGAAGCAAGATCCTTGTTTTTTCCAAGAAAAGGAAAGGCTAGGACTTCCAGGCAAGCTGGGTGACAGCTTGGAGGCTCACTATGCCCCAAGGCTGTTGTTACTAGCCCTTGCTCAGCTTGCTCCACACCTGGGGACCGGTACACAGCACCGTGTGCCCTGAGGATGTTGCTTCTGATTTATATTAACCGTTTCGCTTAAAGCTGAGGCGGTGGGAAGGTTTCAAGGGGTGTTAGCGAGGAAAGGATTAACCGAGGAGGACGTTTAGGGTGTCCTGACTGAGTGTATTACGTTTTGAGGTGTCTGTGTCTCCCTCCAGGAGCCTGCGAGCCTAACCTCACCCCTTTCCTGAGTGCTTAAGGACTGGGGACATCAACCTTCATGGGACAAAGTAATGTGTGCCCCGAGCTGGGGAGAAGCAGGTGATCCAAACCATCTCCAAACGCTCCTAGCCTGGACAGAAGCTGCTCTGGTGAGTGATTTCTAGTCCAAAGAGAAATTTCTTCTCCCAGCATTCCTCGGAGACATTTTTCTTTGCCCTGAAGGGATTCCTCCTTGCAAGTTGAGTCATGCTTGAAGAAGTGCTTGTTAAATAAGTACCTCTCAGCTTTGCTTAAAACAAATGAAGTTGATTTAATGGGGCTATAGAACGGCCAGGTATCTGTGTTATTTAAGAGTGTTGGCACTTTGAAGGCCGAGCGCTAAAAGCACTTCATTTTTATTTCAACTGTTAATTGAAAATCAGCTGGTTCATCTTGTTCTTTCCGCCACTGCTCCTTCTCCTCTGCTCCCCGCTCCCGACTCCCCCACCCCCCTGCGACAGGATAACAGCTGTTAATGCAGCACCCCTGCGCAACCTGCTAGTACAAATGTGGCACCAGGCCAGGCTTTCACTTGTGCTTTATCGGTTTAATTAACCAGGGTCTTGCAAATACTTCTTTGTGAGGCAGAAATGAGAGAATCTAATGCTTCTTGGGCTGGATCCTTACATCATTTTTAGGCATCTGGTGAGGGCACCAAGGTAAAAACTTGGCTTCTCTGATTAACCTTGACTGAATTCAATAATACCTTGGAGTCACATTATTGCCGACCTTGTGTTTTGCTACCTTCTCATCTTTCTAATTCGTCTTTTCTTCCTGCTTTTGCAATAACAGTCAGAAGTGTTTAAAAAAAAAAAAAAATCTCCCGCTGTCTTGTGGGAGAGCTCCTCTACTTGCATCAATTTTTAAATTTTTTTTTTTAACTTTTCAGTGTACTTTGTGGTGTTTGTGTTTTTCTTGCATTTACGCACACAAACGTTTGTGTGAGAATAGCTACTTAAGAGTTGCTTGGAGGTGACCTTGTAATTTTTTTTTAATGAATTTGTGTGATGATGCACTGAATATGGCCAGCCATCGAGATAATTTGTCATTTGTTCATGCAAAGAAGAAATTGTTCCTGCGTGCCGTTTTAGGAGATGATCTTGACAATGTTCATGAGAAAAGCGGTGTTGAAGCTGGGTTGTCCACAAAGAAAGGTCCAGGTGCTGCCTGGGTTTATTTTGTGTGATTTCCTATTCTTTTTCTTTTGTTTGTTTTTCCCCCCATATTCCTGCTGGTGTGATGTCCTCTCATAATTTTGGTCTGTGCTGCTGGAGGTGTGTGTATTATTTTGGGTGAAGCATAAAACGGAGGATCTGAGCACTCGTAGTGATCTGTGAAGCATCTGGCATCTGTTCAGAATAAACTCCAGGGTCTTGTTCAGGGGTATGTGTGTGGGTACAGCAAAAATCTTGTAGGTCAAAGGACAATAAGGCCAGATCTCAAAATTCTTTAAGGATTTTGAGCACTCTAGCCCTATTGCAATTCCAGTTTTGGGGTAAGTGCCATTTACCCTCCCCTCTTGAAGTTTCTTTCTCTTCTTTGCTTCCATTTCCTTTACTGGTACCTAACATCATACACTGTTCCTGTGGTCCCCCCTAGAAGGGGGTGGCAGTGATTCTTTCTTAGGGCTTTCTAATGATCTTGAGGGGAATGGTTGCCTTAGAGAGAATATTGATTATTGTCCTAATTGACAGATCTCCCTTGCTAGGATCTCTGCAAATCAAGCCCGTGGCAGGTCACATTCCCATGGGGTACCCAAAGCATTCTGGAAGCATCTGATCGGGTGGGTAAATAGTTTTTTAAGACTTGCTTTCCCGCAGTGATTTTTCCATTGGAGTTCAAGATTTTTATGCAAGAAATATCTCCTTTACTAGGAACCGTGAAGCAGAAATGTGCAGCTTGATTCAGGACTTCAGCAAGCAAAATGCTTGAAAAATACCCCAAATTGATACGACCCTTGGTGGAGTGGTTTCTGGTCTCTGCGTGCGTGAATGGCTCCAAGGCCCAGGTCCAGGTAAGCGGGCGTGTATGAGGCTCTCGCTCTGAGCAGGCCCCTGTGTGAAGGTGCTTGTGAGCTACCGGAGATATCAAATAAGCTGCAGGGTGTCTCCAGAGTTTTCCATAATGTAGCCCCACATCCACAGTGGCTGCCTTTCTCTTCCTTGGCGTTCTTGCGGAAATCCGCTGTTGTGATTCTGTGAGTCACGGGCAATTGGAATAACATCATCATCTGCTTCATGGGTGATAAAAGGTAGACAGACTGCAGCTAGGTAAACTACATCACCCTCCTCTCGCCTCCTGTAACTGCTCTGACGCCACCCGAGAGGCTGCAGTCGGTTCACCCACCCGCTGGCGGTGACAGAGCCGAGCATAGCGAAATGATCCTAGTTGTCTTTGCTGGAGTTTGCAGCAAAGGCATGTCGTTGGTATTTCTCCTTTGGTTCTGCTGTTTCAACTGCCTGATGCAGCTACTTGATTGATCAGTGCAATCATTTTTGTGACATAGGTGTGGCCAGAAAACCCTTGCTTTTAGATCTAGGCAGGTGGGGCTGGCAGGACCAAGTTGTTGGCTCCAGCCCCGTGTCTTTGTGGGCAACCTGAGAAAATGTTGAGTCCGGAAGAGTCCAGGAGCTTCCATTGTCTAAAGCCACTGCATAGGCACTAGGGCCCAGGCTGGCTGCCAGCTGTGACTCGTCCTTGCTTATCCCAGCGTCCAGCACTGGGAGTGACCTCTCTGTGAGGCTGCCCTTGCAACACACTCTGAAATGACAGCAAGTATAAAATCTGGTAAACATATTGCTTTTTTCTCCTCTCTGGAGCGTGTTGAAATGCTACCTGTTTACTGTCGCGTGCAACTTCAGATGCTGATTGGAAGTGCAATGTCCTTACCTGAGATGGTTGCTGGCTACCTGAAAGATTATCTCCTTGCTCGCATGACGCTTCTCCACTGCAAACCACCATCCTGGTAGAGTTTATAGGCTGGTGGAGTTGTATGGGACCGTCTCACATGGAAACAGATTTCATCTCTCAGCTAACACTCTGCCGACCCGCCAAATGCATCGTAGGTTCCAGGCATTTCTCTAGGACTTTGGGAAAGGGGTTCTTACCAGATGGGATATTTTATATTTCTTTGGGGAGTGGGCTTAGTCAAAGAATATATCAATACAGAATTTGCTTACCTGCAGGTCAAGAGGAAGTCTACGTGTATTTTTAGAAACACAGACAGTCAAACCATTACATTAATTTGTCTTTGCTTTAATAAAAGCGCTCCTTGCCTTTAGAGAATGATAATGGTACTAGATTAATGTATCCAGGAGTATCATTGTGAGTGGCAGCTGGAGAATGAGAACTTGATGGGATCTAAAATGAAAGAAAAATGTTTGCAATCAGTTTTGCGCTTCATTCTCCTCTTACCCCAGCTACCTGAGATGTTCAACACATAATTCCACAATTATGTGTTTTTTTTTTTTTTTTTAAAGAAAGGCATTGTAAATCTTCCATAAGAAACTCTCAAGATGCTATTTTCATGCAAATAGCTTTGTGTGCTAAATTGAGGAACTTAAGAACCACAGAAAATATCGGAGATGTGGGCAGAATGCATTCGAAATGTAAAAGTTTCCTGGGAGTTGTCAACAGCTCTTTAAGAAGTCTATTGCCCGCACTTTTCAGCAGCTTCTCGTCGTGATTGCTGGGGGAGGGGGGGTGTAGGAAAAACAACTATTACCGAACTGAGACGATTGTATGTAGTCGTTGCACCGAGGAACAACTCTCGAGAAGCAATAATGGAGCAGAATGATGTTCTGCAGTTTGCCTTTCTGGCTTTGATGAAAACAGAGACACCAACAATGCCCAGACTCTTTTTCCAGTTGCCAAGCTCTAAAGCAAGAGGACGCCCAGTTTTCCGGCTGCCTTTTCCTCGAGGCTTCTCTGGCACTTTCTAACAGGCGTCCTCATACCCTGCCTTTCCTTCAGTGGCAACACCTATCCAAGAAACCTCGGTTTCCCGGTGGAAGGATCTCCATCGCTCACACAGGCTCGTGCGGCAGATGAGTGTATAAGCCGCGATTCTTGAGGGCAGAACCAGCCTGGAAAGCGTCCTCTCGAAATTGAGTGTGGTATGAATAAAGCAAGCGACTTTTCTTCACCACAAAGATGAGTACTTTCTACTTCACTGCTGTGGATGATTAAGGAAAACAATTGCATTCTGACAACACGCATTGACATTTTAAAATGAAAAAGAAATGAAGACCAGATTCTGGGAGGCTTGCCATTAATGATAATGGATTTCCCTGAATGGGAGCCTTTTTGAAAGTCTGATTTCTATTTTTTTTTTTTTTTTAATATATAATTTTGCCTAGAACAGGCAACCCTGACACAGGGGACAACTAGTGGGTCAGAGAAGTTCAGGGAGTAGTCTGGGGAATGGTTCTCAAAGCGAAAGGAACAAAACAGCTTTACACATAGAGTCATGAGCCCACTTAAAACCAAGCAAAGAAAAAGCTCATGAGAGCAAAGAGGGGAGGGGAAGCCAGGTTAATGCTGATAAATGAATATTTGACGTTTAAGTTCAACTTTCATTTGCTTGCAAATGAAAACTATTATGTCAACACTGCAGGAGATGTTCCATGCATGTTTTTGGTGTTTTTTTTTTTTTCCCCTCCCCCCAAAGGTTAATTCTTCTTTGATTAAAAAAAATAAAAAGAAGTGAGAAACGTTGACTTTAACTGATAGGCAAACACACGCAGTGCCTCTCTGGCAGAGCACATCGACGGCACAACCCCACTCGAGCATCTGTCAGGGGGCTGGAGCGTAGGTGATAACACGACATTGAAGGAAGAGCTTTCCAGGCAGGTGTAAAATCTATTGCAGTTAGCCATTTTGCTGGAGGAATATGTTTTTTTTTTTTTTTTTTTTTTCTTTTTTCTCTCCTTGTGATACTAACTTTCAGCTGTGGGGTTGAAACTGGGATGTTTACAGCTGCATCTTTTTATAGGCACCATGTGATAGGTAATTTTATGTGAAAAATCTCTTTAGACCCCTGATGGAAGAAGTAAACTTAGGTGAGACTCATTCTCCCGTGAATTCTTGGCATGCCATAAAAAAAATATGTTGCAGTTCTCCAAAATATTAGCTGTAAAACTTGTGCCTTGTTAAAGTTACAATCAGAAGATGTAATAAATGGATTATTTAAGCATACATTACCACGTAACGTTCATCTTGGGGCACTTGGATTTTGACTCTGTAGTACCGTGCTTTGCCTGGCAATCCCATGGTGGCTGCTGGGATGGAAAACACAAACCCTCCTTTAAATAATGCATCTCTTCCCTGCTGTGCCTCTCCTCTGGTTCAAAGATAGTCCCCCTTTAAAGTTTAATCAGTAGCTTTATCATTGCTCACAGGCAAAAGGTACCGATCCAAAAAAAAAAAAAAAAAAAAAGACATGTGCCTTGGAATGGAGAAGTTTAACACTGGATGGAATTACACCTTTTTCTCCACTCCTGCTGGTTTTAATGGATTTTTCATAATGGTGTGTGCTTATCTGGATGGGGTGGCCCCGGGAGGGTGACGGGAGTTTGGGAGCTGCTGCTCTGGCAGACATCTACAGCTCTGCTGAACCCATCCATGGGGAACCAAGCCGGAGCCGAGCAGGGCGCAGGTGGGTTCTTGGGCATTGGGCTGGGTTGCTTTCCCCAGGCAGCTTTCCTAGAACTGCTTCTGCCCTTGCAAAGTGCCTTTTGCACCTTTTTTTCTTGGTATCTATCACCTGTCGATGCTCCTGAAGCACTAAAGGGATAGATGTAGTGTGGTAGTTGAAAGGTGGGTGTTATAAAAGGTATTCAGGGACCTGAGCTGATGCTTTGTCAAAGCACGTTGTTCGTTTTGTCGTGTTTCAGAGTAGGGTCCTGGTGGCCACGGGCAGCGCTGCAGCAGGAGGGAGCTTCCCGAGGGTCGGAGAAGAGAAAGCACCATGGAGCAAGCGGGAAGCTGGGACGGCAGGAGTATGAAACACAAACTGCTTGAGTTTGGGCTCGTGTCCATGCCTGGTGCTCCCTGTTGGCTTTTCAAGGGCGTTTGGAGGTGTCTGTCTAACAGAAGTGGTTTGGCACTGGTTCCCCGAGGAAATTTAAGCTATCTCAACCCGGGCCTTAATTTCCACAAGTACTGTTTGGTCTGGAGCTTGGCCTTTTGAGCTGAGACTACGTCAATCCTGGCTTCTCAGAGGGCACTTCATTACTTCAGGAGGATAATAGCAATCTGTTGGTGTATTGGCACCAGAGGGAAAATGTTAACATTAGCGCTCTGTGCTTCTCCGCCTTCTCTTCGTGGGGACGCCCAAACGGTTGGTTGTTTCCAGAGCGGAAAGAGGAAGGTGCATCTCCCTCCTCTTTCAAAGACCAGCACTGGGGACAACCTGTGGTGGTGGCACCTGTGGGACTCTCATTCAGGCTGTCCCTGCAATGGGGATGCACAGGCACGTGCGTTAATGTTATATGTGTTCTTGCTGCTGTTGCTTTCTCTCTGAGACCCCTGCAAAGCCAGTATAAGGTAAAAGGCTCGTTTCCAGCTCTGAATCACCAGTATTCTCTGGAGTTTCCTACAAGCCTAAATTTGGTTTACAAAGCTGGTAAAAACAATTCAATTTAGGGCAGTTCATGCAGAGGATGGTATGGGTTTTGCGCAGTGTGTACTAACACTGGCTCGCAGTCTTTTTTGCTTTTCTACCAAACGTTTTTCTTAGTCAGTCCGGCTGCCACTCTAGTTCTTCCCGTGCTGTTTTTCCGTTTGAAGAGAGATGCAAGAAAATCACCCTGGAACAACCAAGGCTATGAGACGTTTCCAGCATTTGAATAAACCGCACGGGACTTTTCTCTTTTTATTCTTCTGTGATCCCTGTCCACATAAGTAAAGCCAGGCCCAGAAAATGATGATAATTCAGATAAAATACAATTTTAGGCCTTGTATTGTTAGTTGTGGGGCAGAAAAAGAGGCATTTAGTGCAGCTTTGCAGTGGATTGATACAGAGCTGGGAGCAGAGAGGTCTCCGGCATGGGGTTTCCTCAGGAGCTTGGTGCAGAATTTTTATGCATGGCTTCCTGGGTAGCTGCACAGGTATTTATCCACTGTATAAATAGGAGATTGGCATCTTTATAGATCTATTATAAATGTGTTCTCAGCTCAAGGTCACAGTTGTCTTCGTTTCTTGCGTGTAGCTCATTTGCTGCCCCTCTCCATGCCTCACGCTCGCTGTGGGACTGGCGATCCGTGCTGTGAACTCTCCTGCCTCTCGTGCTTGAGGTCCCGCTTTGCTGTCTTTTATCTGCAGGGTTTTCTTCCCTGAGCCATAATGTGCTGATACGTTTCCTTGTTGCTGTTGGTGTTGTATGGGTAACATTTAAATATATTTTTTTTTTAAATTATGCAGATTTGAAGTCCTCATCATTGTTTCCCCTGGAATCTAGTAAGTTTGAGGGTTTTGCTTGCGGTGGGAAAGCGCTGAAGGTCTTTTTTTTTTTTCTTACCTCTTAACAGTGTTCCCAGTTTAGTAGGATGGGTTACTTATGAAACTGGCTGGGTCGCTACTTCTTTTAGCCTGAGCTTGGGGCCCAAATTGTGTCAGGTTGCTTCATGGAGACTTTAATTCGCCTGTACCCTCACCATGGGTTGTGCACGTACCTCTCTGGGTTTTGTCTCCAGTTCCAAGCCAAAGGCTTTTCTGCTGCCTCTGATCTGCAGCTCTGCCATGGAAACGTGCTTCTCCAGGAGCCGCGCTCCTCTTCTTGTGCTGTGGGAAGGAGCCTCCCACAGAAGCCATTCCTATGGGGCAGCGAATCCCAGTTTGGTTTCTCCTCCATTGGGAAATAAGGGAAGGTGGCTCCAGGCGGGCAGGAGAGCCGGGTGAGCTCTTCCTGCAGGAATTTTATTTCTCTAGACCATTGTCGGGGTGTTTGCTGCGTGGCTCAATTTATGTGATGAATTTTGTTCACTTTCTCCGGGTGAAATGTTTTGGAGGTGAGCACAGTTTTCTCATGCTCCCGTTTGTGATTATTTGCCAGACGATGGTTTTTTTTGTTTGTAAATTCCAAAGCACAGTAAGTTCCTGGTATTTAAAACCTGTAATTAAAGAGGTGGATAATTTTGCAAGGACGTACCAATTGTCTGTTTCCTGATTTAGAGGAGTAACTTTTTTAGGAATAGCATTTGTGTAATGAATTTCCCCTTCTGTCAATTCAGATTTTGTTTCGCAAATGTTCTGTAATATTCCTGTAAAATTCAGTGTCAGCAAATGTTCCTTCTGGAAACTTCAGCTGCCGAGCCGTGCAGAGATACTGAACACAGAGGGAGTACGGGATGGAGCAGAGAATTCATGAAGGTTGCTAGAAGGCGCTCTTGAGAAGCTGCATGCAGCATTTCCTGTGGGATTATACCAAGGAACCCAAACCCCTTGACTCTCCACGCTATTTAATTGCGTTTTTGCACAGCCCCAAGGCTCACCACCTTCCCTGCTTCTCTAACCTGTAGCCTGCTTCTCCCCACCAGCCTCAGCCTGCTCGCTTCCCTCCCCTCCCTGAGCAATACCTTTCCCACCTAACCTTCCAGGCTTTCTCACCGGCAGAAATTCCTGCAGGTGGAGCTGGAATGACGTCCTGGTGCTGGAATAAGTTTTGAGGCATCCGTTGTCACAGAGTAATTGCTTCTCCGTGGTTCCTGGTTCTCGCGCTTGCTCTCGATATGCCTGTGCATGCAGCCGGTCGGAGCATCCTGCGTGCCTGACGTCCTGGCGGTCCGCAGGTAGCCTGAGCAGTGGGTGGCCAGCCTGCCGTCTGGCTCTTACTAAATCGTGGCCATCCAACCACCTCCGGATCACGAAGCTGGAATATCAAAGGATATTGTGCAGCAGTTGAGTTCATTTCCTTATAATAGGCGTCCTGATTTAATTCTGACAGGAGGGAATCGCGCTCCATCGCTTGTCCCGTAAGGACTGCGATGAAAGGCACAGTCTATAGTGGAAAACAATTTGTTTTCCAGTAAGGATTCAGCTGTATCAATATTATCCATGATAAGGTTGTCCTCACCGTGGCTTTGCAGTGATTTATCTAGAGAGGCCTCGCTTTCCCGGATATGCTGGGCAGCCTGAGGGTGTGCGAGGATGGGAGGAAAATCAGGAGCTGGCTGTGCTGTTGGTGGCTAATTCTCCTGTAGACTCTTCTCTGCAGGTGGCTGTTGTCTCTAAACCTCAAACCGGAGAAGTGGGCCACTGTTTTGGCTCCCCCTGCACCTTTGCTGTGCTGTTGGATCCCACCAGCAGAGTGTCTCCCAGGCTGAGAAATAGCGGCTACAGCACAGGAGAGATCCAAAAGGTTGGGAACGTGCTCAAAGCACCAAAAGATAGATCTGTACAGGATTCCAGCTGTGAGCACCAGTATAAAAGGATGGAAGCTTGTGGGAGAGGGAGGAGGCAGGTTGGATTGCATGAGAAGACTGAAATGAATTGCGGGGGTGGCTGGGATATTTTCACTACGTCTGTCTTCATCCTGGAAGGAGTATGAGATGTCCACGCTGGAAGGGGTGCCTCGAGGGCCCTGCCGCAGCAAAGTGATCCTTTCTTCTGTGCGCAGCTGTAATGCCATCACTTGGGTGGGTTGAAGGATGGGATGTTTAGTGTAGGTCAGGTTGGGTCTCCTCTGTGCCGGCCCCCAGTTACCTTCTGCAGGTGGTGAAGGGGTCCCAGATATGGGTGGGTATAGTCCTCCATGGGTTCCCCCCACCAAGGAGACAAGCTCCTTGGGACTGCTCCAGCCCCTGCACCAGTGGCACGTGGCCATCAGCTGTTCTATCTACAGCAGGCACCAAACCTTGGCTGTGCTGAGTTCCCTGGTGGGTCTCCAGCGAGAAGCAAGATCTGATGACCTGCCTCAGAAAGACCCTGTGCTCCCTTCTGTCATGCTCCCTCCCAGTCTGTGGTATTTTGCAGCTTCAGGGCTTCCTGAGCTGGAAGTTAATCTCTAACTTGGTGTTTAATAGCCCTTGATGGCCTCCTGCCAGTTTGTGTTACGGGCCCGTCACATGCCCTGTTGCGGGGAGCTCTTGCAGTTCATGCCTTGTGTGACAAAGCCGGAGATGTGTTTCAGGAATGTTCCAAAGTCTGTGTTTTTCCTGGTACATTGAGTTTTTGCAGTTTCTTCCAGGGCCTCCTGCATCCCCTGACCTTTCTCTGGCAGGAGGAGCACCTTGCAGTCCCGTTCCTGATCTCTCTTTTTTTCCTCTCTGAAGAGTTTTGGAGAGGGTGGTCCGCTACCGCAGTGGGCAGGAGGCCAGGGCTGGGGGAGCTGCCGTGCAAACTCTTGAGCTGGTGCTGGGGTTTGGTGCCAGTCCCACAAAGCTGCTCTTAAAAAAAAAAAAGTATGTTCTCAGCTCTGCCCAAGAAGCAGATCTCAGCTCAAACAGCTGAGCAAAGCCAACCAAGGCTCTCCCCCCTCCTGTCTTCCCCACTGCTCTGCTTTCATCACGTTTCCTCATGAATGTCTGCTGGAAGACCTCACGTACGTCCCATCTCGGCGTCTACCTGGGCATGTCCGTGCCCCTTGTGTGCAGAGCTGTTGTTCTCAGTTTCCTCTCCCCTGGGTCTTTTCTTTTTTTTTTTATTTTATTTTATTTTTTTCTTCCTGCAGTTCAGCAGCCCGGGTTATTTTAGCACAGTAAACATTTTTTTTGACAGTTAGTGACATGAATAAATCCTTTCCCTCTCCTCCCCCTAGTTTATTATTTAAGGGGAGAAGATGATTAAATCCAGCAGGGCTGATTTGAATTCTCTGTTAGCAGGAAGAGGGCGGCCGATGGGGGTCTGTCAAGCCGCAGAGTTTGCGTTCATCAGCATCTTGGGAGAAACGGAGATGCCAGCTGCTTAGAAACATCTGGTTTTGGTTGTTCTCCCTCCGCCCCCACCTTTGCTTTTCTTTCTTTTTCTCTGTTTTTGGAGAGTTTAGCATTACTGACTCTAAATGTTGGATCTAGTGGGGTGACAGCTTGGTTTCTCCTCTTCTACTTGAGTACCGGAGCCTTGCCAAGATACTGGGTCGGAGTCCCAGCGAGGGTCAGCTAGAGGAGTAAAAGACCTGCCATCTGGTCGCAGGTTTCGGAAGGAGAAGCTCTTTCTGTTTGGGGCCGGGCTGGGTGCGCCTGAAGGCCCGGGCTCTGCTTAATGTAATGCCAGCACGAAGCTGGGAGGGAAAGGCAGGGCCCCTCTGTGCAAAGGGAGAAAGTGTTTTCCTAACCTCGCTGGCATGGAAACACAAGCAGTTAGAGCGAAGGAAGCCCCAGTAGAGTTAATTAAGTGTTGCATTTAAAAGGTGGAATCGAATGGAATTGCTTTGCATTTATTGAAGTTAGCTTTTCCCGTGCTCAAAGGTTGGACAAGGGATGAGTACCTGTGCTGCACGGGATGGGAAGGCAATCTGGAGTGGTGTGCTTGTGTGGACTCGGCTGTGGGGTTTGAGAGAGCAGCTGTGAGCTCCTCTGAGCAGTGTTTTTGCTCACCAGCAAGCCCTTAACCTTCCCTGGAGAAGGCTCTGGGGAGACCTTTGAGCCCCTTCCAGTCCCTAAAGGGGCTTCAGGAAAGCTGGGGAGGGACTCTGGATCAGGGAGGGGAGCCATGGGATGAGGGGGAACGGTTTTAAACTGGAAGAGGGGAGATCTAGATGAGATCTGAGGCAGAAATTCTTTGCTGTGCGGGTGGTGAGCCCCTGGCCCAGATTGCCCAGAGAAGCTGTGGCTGCCCCATCCCTGGAGGTGTTCAAGGCCAGGTTGGATGGGGCTTGGAGCAGCCTGGTCTGGTGGGAGGTGTCCCTGCCCAGGGCAGGGGGTGGCACTGGGTGGGCTTTAACGTCCCTTCCAACCCAATCCATTCTGTGATTCTGTATGTACAGCCAGGGAAGATGCAGGGCTGGAGAGTCCCCTTGGTCCCCTCTCCTGTCATCTTGACTAAAAAGATGCGTCTTTAAAACTGGTACCTGCTGGAGACTGAACTAACCACGTAGAGCAGTGTGTCATCCCATGCTCAGGTCCTGCTGTGTCATCTCCCAGTGGTGCTCATCCTGGCTAATTAAGCAGGGGCTAAATAACCCAGGCAGTGCCCTGTGCTGGTGTGGTCGACCAGCTTGGCGTGGGTCTGGGTTCTCCATCAGCCAGAGGAATGTGCTGTGGCTGTGCGGTGCAGGTATCCCCTAAAGGCTGTGGCTCGGCCGTCACTGGGGTTAGGACTAGAAATAATCGGTGCTGTTTCCTGTGATCCGGATGCCATCGAGACCGGTAAACTCAGAGTAATCTTGTTTGGTGTCTGCCTGCACCTTGCTGGAGGGGAGTTCTGTTCTGCTAAAACGTACGCAGCAAACGTGTGCCAAAATGATCCGTTTAATGTACAAAGCAGAGCCAGCTCCGTCTCTCAGCATCGAAATGGAGCTCCTCGCCTCACCTGCTCACGTCCTCCGCCGCCGATATTTTAGCGGGATAGATGATGTCTCATGGTATTTTGGCAATAGAGGATGACTTGCAATATTTCAGGTTTTCTTGAGGTTGTCCTTTCACCTGCCTGTCTTTTCCCTTCAGTCTTTTCTGCTTCTGATGACTGACTTTATTATCCTTGCTATTTCCAGCTCCCCTTTTGGTCCCCGTAGGAGCTTGATTTCTGCTGGGGGGAAGACGGAAAAGGTCAGGCTCTCACTGGTGAAGCTTATTTAATTTGTTTGCTGCGTCTGTGGACAAACTTGCATGTATGTTGTTGGTATGAGCTACCGGGACTCTCCTGGACACATGGGCCACATGGTTGCTTATTTATTTACCTCTTCTCTTTTCTTCTCTTGTTCTTTTCTCCCATCTGGCCCCGTATTCCCAGTTTTACCTCTGCTACAAGAGAAAAGCTTAGTGGACTCCAAAGAGTAAATAAACCTGACATTTGCAGCAGTCAGTCTGATACAACAGGACTGGGATGCAGCAGCACTTCTTTGTTTGGGCTTGTTTCCACTCTTTATTTAAAGCCTCTTTTAATCAGGAGCTAATGACAACTTTTGGTAGCGAGAGCTGATGCACAGGAAAAAAAACCCAAACCACCAGTTTGCATTCAAAATAATGCAAACCATTATAAATAGGAAGATGTGCAAGGATATAATCAAGCTAAATTGCCCATTGTTACTCTCACCATAGATGATTTCTTGCTGCTGCTAGCTGGGCTGGGTTGTCGTCTGGGTTTAGGAAAAACGTGTTCTCTCTTTATTCCAGCTACAAACCTATGCAGCAGCAGCTGGTCGTTGCAATAGTGGGGTTTTTCTCCGCTTTTTGTTGCGGATCGAGCAAATATGTCGGTTGCTTGGATGTTGTCATTCAAACTGCCTGGTGAAAATTGCCTAACAGATTTCGGCCACTCTCTTCCCGCAGCTAAACTGACCCCTTAAGGTGGGCCCATCTCCTTAGGGAGGGCGTCGCAGACAGACGCGAAGAAGTCTTGCAACAGGTCAAAGCAGCAGCCTGCCAGGAAAGCAGCTCTGACTGGGGAATAGAGAAACTAGCTCTGCCTGCAGATGGTACGCAATAAACTCTGGATTTTAATGACTCGGTGCAATTTATCCTATTGAAAGTAGCTGAGCCTGTAAAGAATTGGTAGCTGATGCCGAAAACTCCGAACAGATCGTAACGCATTTAACACTTGGGTATTTTTTTTTTGTTCTAATTTTCCTCAGCTCTGTCATACATGAATGCGACATAAAAGCTGCACGCTTTTCCGTGCTTTTATTGAAATAGTGTATTGTGGGAGATGGCTTATAAATTGGGCGACAGAATTCTAGCCTTCCGTTTTTTCTACTAAATGGTCTTTTTTATTAATTCGGATCGTTGTTTTTTCACTGGGCAGTTCTCCGAGAAGTCTAGGTGTCTTCAGGGAAGGCTTGACACTGCAGCTTGCCATGAAAATATCACAATGTGACAAAACCTTCGTGGTGTTATGGAAGGCAAATGTTGCTTGATGATGTCACTTTTGTCCCAAAACAGTCTTACGCTCATTTATTCTGCATGTGTCTTTCTCTTAAAGCATTTCCCCTTTGCTTCCTTGCGTGCAGAGCAACCTTTGCTGCGGAATGGCAGCATCCTGAGGGTTAAGTGACCTAATTTCATCCGTGCTGCTTTCTTCTCTCTAACCTCAGAAGGCAGAGACCCTGAACTGAAAAGTATATAAAAAGATTCTAATTAGTACAGGACAAATAATAAAATAACGCCTCACTTGAAAAGGGGATTGATTTTAATTTTCTAAATTAATAAAAGGGGTGGAGTTAGACCAAACTGCAAGTGTGGCACCTACTTGAGTGCTCCACAGCATCCTTTTTCTTTTGGTTTTTTTTTTTTTTTTTTTTGTTTTTTTTTTTTTTAAATTTTGGCCTCGTTCTTGGTAGGAAGGCAAGCTCCTGGGTGCAGTTGTAGCTCTCATCAAAGAGTTGTCTTGCTTGGACACGTTGACAAGTCACTGATGTCCTCGTCAGCTGTAAATGTCAACCTGACTGTCAGGAGGCAGCTCCGAATGAGAGAGGTGAAAGAGTCTGGTCTCACCTCCTGCCTCCTCGGGTGCCTGTGCCTGTCACAGGCAGGGAAATCGGGCTTTGGTGAGCAGCTGGGATGGCCACTGGCTCATGGCTGAGCACAGCATCAGGTCTGCTGGGCTGCAAAGAGGTTGTCTCAACCCCCTTCTCATCATGGGCTTGCTCAGAAGGTCCCACAAGGAGGGGACCTGCCTTCAGAGTCTCTTCTGTAGAAGACAGAGACCCGTAGGTGACTTTTGGAGTGGCCAGCGTTGGAGGACTCTTGGAAAAGGCCCTGTGCGTTTGGGTTTAGCCACCAGGACATCGCAGCTTGCAGCAGCTTTGGCCAAAGAATGGGTGAGCTGCTGCACTTTTGCCGGGTTGAGAGGAAGAGTTTTGCTGGATTTTCGGGGAACTCGTTCCTCCACCTGCAGTTGTTCGGTTGAGCCTTCGTTCATCTTTATTGCTGTTTTGCTAATTCTTCTCTGGGCTCCTAATGACAGTGATTATACCTAATGTAGCACATTTCACGCACTGTGGAAATGATTTTCAGGCCCAAGTCTCTCTTTCAGTGCTTGGAGGATTGTTAAAAATACTGCTTTTCAGAAATAAGGCTTTCTGTCTTCCCCACTCTATTGCCAGTCCTGCTTTAACCTGCAAAGTAGTAAAACTGCTGACTTTATTATGTTGCATTAATTAATTATCTCTATAGCAACATGCACTGATGTCAATAAATACGGGAATTCAGCAGCACAGCTGGATGGAAGAAGAGCTAATAGATAAATGGTGGGAAAGGTGTTGGTTTTTTTTTTTTTTTTTTTTAATGCTCAAATGTCTGCAGTGGTTAAGGAAAGACAAAATTGCCAGTAAAGTAATATTTTTGCATAGTTTCCTCTTTTGCTGCCCCGTTCCCCTTTTGACTGAACCTTCTCTGTAATGTAGGTCCTGCTGAAGAGGTTTTCCAAGCTGCTGCTCTGCCCCTCCGTCTGCTCAAAGCACCGGCTTGTCTCCTGCTTGCTTTTATACTGGCACGTGGAAGTGCAGGCAGCGGGGCTCCTCCTTGCAGGAGAATCCCTTCGGCTCCAGCAAAACCACCCCCGCCCTAGGGAGGGCTCTCCAGGGGGAGGGAAGGGTATGGATCTTGAGGGGGGAATACAGTTAGTTTTGGCACTGTGGGAGAGTGACACAGTGCGAGACAGGAGATGTCAAGAGGTGGAGGAGCTGGAAGAAGTGAATTTTGACTCTTGAGAAAGCTGGGACACTGTTCCGCTTAATGTGTGTGCGAGTAGTCGTGCCTTGTCTGGCTTTTGGGAATCCTGGGTTATTTCTGGAGGTCCTGGCCGGGCTGTGCCACTGGCTCTTCCCTGCCTTGGTGCTACCGGCTTGGATCAAAGGCAGGAGATGTGGTGTGTGTAGGAACGGTGCCTGCGCGTTGCGCTTGCACTGAGCCCTCTGCAACGGGGCTTGGGGAGAGACTTTTTCTCCCTCTTTCCTAGGAGTTTGTAACAGATGTGGTGTCCTAAAAAGGCAACAGCCGAAGTTTATGATGATAGCTGAAAAACCGGGCTGGGAAGAGGGCTAAGTAGTTGTTTCCAAGGGAAAAAATATGGTAAGAGACAGTATTGCACTGCAGGTCTAAAGCTCCCCGGAGGCTGAGACCCTGATGCTTTTCTAGCGCTTTTTTGTCAGATAGTCTATTCACTGAACAATTCTCTTTTGCTATTTGTTTGCCACCGTCGGCTGTGAAGCTGATCAATTATTACCAGTCCAGCACAGTGCTTGAGGAGTAATGGCACTCTCTCCATTGAATAATTTATTCACTTAATCTATTTTGATTTTTTGGCATCTGCCAAGTCCCGGGCAGGGTACGGTGCGTCAGTGTGGAGGAGTCTCGGTGTGCAGCGCTGCTATTTATACCGCATCCCGGCTACGGGAAGCGCTGCGCCGATGTGCTTGGCGGGATGGAGAGCTTGTGATCTCCATGTGTTTTAGGAGAGTGTTTTAGGGTGCCAGACACTCTACGTTCTGCTTCCTACAGAATGAAAAGACTTCGGGATGTTTGCTTAGTTGTGTGCTGAGGTGGGGCAGAGAAGATTTACGGCAGGTGTGTGATGGACACCAATAGGTGAGCACTTAGGCAGTCCTTTGGGATGAAGATGTTGAGGGTTAAAACCCTTCTTTGGACCAGCAGGGATCATTTGCCACACAGCATCTGCTGGGGAAAGAAGGCCCAAAACATCGCTGGTCTGTTCTGTGTTTAATTAACTGCCATACCCAAATTAGGCAGGTTTTAACTCTGAGTGCAGGACGCTCCGCACAAACCTAACTTGAAAAATCAGTGTGCTCTGCCTGGGATACGTGCGGAAAGGGTTACGTTGTAAATCAACCTGCCCTGTTCTATATAAATTAAAAAAAGTGTTAACACAGTAATATTTTTATTTCCGTAGAAAAGTGTTTATTTTGGTAGCATGTACAAAGTTGCAGCTATTCTAAAACACTGAGATTTCACAGCCAAGCTTTCATGTTCCCAGCAGAGAAGGAGGTGAGATACTCAAAGAATCTCTGTTCTTATTTCAGCACTGCACTCGCCAGCCAAATTTTCAAAAGAGCCCAGTTTGCTGACATAAATGGGGTTGCTGATGTGCCGAAAGAGAAGGAAGTGCCGGAGAACATATTCCTCGCTGGGTCCAAGTCTCTCCCATTTTATCTTTCTCTTCCATATGTTTCCTCTGTAATGAGAGGAATTATTTATCATTAAAGTGATATATAATTTAAAAATTAAAGTTAAAATTAATGAATGCTTAAATTAATTTACTGACAAAAATAAATGTCTGTCCTTCAGATCCTATAATTCTAATTGGAGTGGGCTACGGCTTAATTAACATGTATTGATTGTGGTCCTGTGTGCATCTAGAGGTGGGTGGACTGTGTAGCAGCGTTGGGAGAAATCCTCCTTGCAGATGAAGGTACGTTAAGATTCGCTGATAGTGTTCTGAATAATCGTTTTGTGAAGAGACAGAAAAGTCTGGTCTCAAGCTGTTTTCTCTGCGGGAAGTTTAAACAAAATATGTTGTTTAAAATTAGGGCGAAGAGTTGGCACGGCCACTTTATAGGTGGGAAGAGAATTTCTGCTCCAGAAATATTAATGATCTGAATCATTAATTAGATGCATGAAGAACAGAGAAAATTGGAAGGAAGTTCGAGCGTGTAAAGAAGCTGACCCAACTGGAAATTTTTTTGGGGAAAAAAAGGTAGGCTTCACTTTGGTCTTGGCTCCCCTCTACTCTTTCCCCCAGGCAGGTGTCCCCTGCTTGCTGGTGGGTGGTGGCAGGGAGAAGGAGCGTGATGGCACGGGGTTGGCTCCAGGCTCTTGTGCTCCCAGCAGCGCCAGGGACCTGGAGAAGGTGGTGGAGGCTGAGCCACATGGTGTCATTCTGGGCCCCCTGCGAGGGAGGTGTTGGCAGGTTGGCCTGCAGAGGACCGCCTGCTATGGGCTGGTGGGAGGAGATGACATCACGAGGCCCCAGAATGTTCCTGGAGCCTGTGAAGCCTCCAGGCAGGCACCGTGCAGAGCCCCTGCCAGGTGGAGCTCGCAGGGCAAGGAGGGAGAAGGCAATCCTTGCTGCCTGGCTCAAACCCCTCCGCCTGATGCTGAAGACTTTTTGCCTGACCTGTTCTGCATGGCGAAGGACCTGCTCCCAACCTTTGCGAATCAATCTCTTTAAAGAGAACCTTGTCTTCTCCAGCGTTAATATTTTATGTTTTGTCAATACTATGAATTAAGAGAATGGAAGATGTGCCGCGTCTCACCTTGCAGCTGCAGCCCGTGAGCTGCCCGGCCTCCTCCGAATGCTTCAAGGTGCTCTTCCCCAGGGACCCCGTGCTGTACGTAGCGCGAGAGGCACCCACAGGAGCCTCTTGGCCCTTTGGAGCAGGTTTTAGTGTGCAAGGGCCATCCTGTTAGGGGAAGGCACCATCCCAGTTGGGAAAAGGCTCTGGCAGCCCCTCTCACTCCTAACCCTATGGATGCAGGAATGCCTGGAAAAGGGGGTTGCCTTTGGGAGGTCCGTGGATCCAGGGAGCATAGGGGACCATAAACCTGCTGCAATGGACAAGGCGATGGGCCAGGCTGTGAATGGGGAGCAGGGGATTCCCATGCTGAGCCAGCAGCGCTGTTTGCTGCCTTGACTTTCCTGGTTGAAGGCAAAGGAGATGGCAGGGGGTGTGGGAGGGGTGCAGGGTTCCTCTGATCCCCTGCGGTCAGCACCCAACTTTTCTTGGCCCTTTAAGGTTTGCTGGACCTTGGTTGATGCCTCAGAACTTTGCACCGCAACAGAACCCAGTAGCAAACTCACAGCTCCCCCCGCTATTCCCCTGCGCTGGTCTTCACGGGCACCAAGGGCTCCTGGGCACATCGTGGCACGAACTGAAGGTTAGCCGAAATGAGCCTTTGGTGGGACCGTTCATAGGATGGTGAGCCGGCATAGCTTGGGTCCTACTGCCAGCAATCCGCTCTTGGATGCCCACCTTCTGCGCTGTGCTGTCTGCAAGGGAGAAAAGCCGGTAAGCCTCTGTGTTCTCTCAGCCTTGGGTCTGAGCAGTTTTTCTTTCCGTAGCACAAGCTGCTCTTTCTCCAGACAGAGTTTGGTTGTTTTTTTTTTTTTTAAATGAATTGTATAGGTGCAAAGAAAAAAAAAAAATCCCTCTAGACTTTACTCATGGCAAAATGTTTATAAACTCAGCTTCAGGTTGCAGAGGCAAAGTGTCAGATAAAAGGAGAGAGGCTTTTCTTAGGGCTTGTGGAGTCCCATCTTCCCGGAGCTGGAAGAGCCCCACAGCTGCCTTCTGTCAGGGGATGGGGAAGGAGCGAGTGGTGATGCTTTGGGGAGCCCTCTGCCCCCTCTTCTGCACCTAAATCCAACTTGCAACTCAACGGGCTGTTTCTTGCCTTGCAGCAGGTCAAAGCTATTATAAAAGTGTCCATAACCCTGTCAGCTAATTCGGGCTTTGGTGTTAGGTATGAGCCACCATCCCCTTGTGTTTGGGAAGTCCCTCCGCTGCTGGGGCATGGGTCCTTTCCCCAGCCACCTATCCTCTGACCTGTATCACCCCATAAAGGCACTGTAGGTGATGCCATAAGCCATTACCCACCACTCCCAGGCTGCTGTATTTACTACACACACCAGGAGATGGCTTAGCCCTCGGAATTCTTGCGTTCCCAAGCATTTGCAAGCAGGCATAACATTTTCCCCGTGTTTTCTCATATTTCACACAGCATGATCTGTTATTGCATGGGATAAGGATGTCCTTGCTCCTTCTGAATTTTGCTAATTAAAGTTTTCCCATTGGCCTACGTGCCCTCCAGGGGGTGTGTCTTGATTCATCCAGCAGAGTTGGGGAGATTCCTCTTCCAACTTGTCAAGCCCATCCCTTGTGTTGACCCTTTTTATTAATGCAGCGCACAGGCAATGCCTTCCTGGAGACTTTTTTTTTTTCTTCTTCTCCAATATATTGAATAAATTCTACATCAGGAAGGAAAGTAACTTGCAATAATGAACCATCAGTGGGTATTTAAGATTGCTTTAATGGGTCACATCGATGTAATCTACACTTTTTCCTGGGAAGATCATACCGGGCCATAACCTTAATTCATATTTATGTCAGGAGAAAATATACAGTGGAGGTGGCTCAGAAAGAGCATTTCCCTGCTAAGCAGCCAGATATAAATGTACAGATTTCCTAGAATTATGCTAGGGTTTGGAGGCGGGGGAGGAAATATTAGGTATTTAGAACATTACTCTCTTGCGTGGAAAAGTTCCTCAAAAACTGGTTTCTCACCCCAGGATGTAACTCGGGAAGGTATGTGCTTCTGCGCGCAGAAGTGTGCAAGGTCAAGCAACTTTAAGATTAACTTTCAGAGCATCTTTATCATATCCATCTTTTTTTCAGTGCTGTGCTTTGCACGTGGCTCGGAGAGGTGTGTGGGCATGAGGGATGGGGGTAGGTAGTTTGGCTGGTTTTTAAAAAAAAAAAAAAAAAATAAAAATCCGAAGGGAAGGAGAGGCCAGTCAGAGTTATATAAATAAAAGCAACAGAGATAAATATAATCAATAAGGTTTGACCTTCCAATTGTGTCCTTATGCCCATTATTCCTTGTTGATCAGACCCATCTGAAGGCCGAGAGCCAGCCCAAAGTGGGGTATTAGTGGCATTTAGCTTGTCTGCAAGAGAAAAAGATGGAAATTTTGTTTAAGCCCATTCCTCTTGGCCGGGACAAGCAGTTCTGTCTTGATCCGCCGCTGCAGGAAGATGAGATAAAGTTGCAAGTTCGCTCGGTCAAGACAGATGAGGGTACGGGGGAAGGCAATGAAAATAATACAAATTACTGGCGCTGTCTCTGCGAGGCTGGGAGGGAAGGGACCAACGTGACTAATGCCGCCTGAGTGATCTGCAGAAAATGATTTCTTGGACAAAGTTTGCCTTTATAGAGGTAAACTGTCAAAGGCCACAAAGCAAGTTTTCTGATGTGTTCATGAGTCAGAATTATTTAATGAGGAAATGAAGCAGCCGTCCCCCAGGCCTTTCAGCCGGGTTACCCAGGGGACTAACGCTCCTCTCGGCCAGAAAGAAACGCAAACACCGGCTCCGAGCGAAGGGCGCTTGTTCTGGAGGTTGCTCCAAGCTCTTCCAGATAAAATTAGGCTCCTTAATTTGGAGGCTTTCGGATTACAGGGAGTACATATGCAATGCCAGGAGATGCCAAACCTAAACGCAAGAAGGGGGTTGGTAGCACAAGCATTCAAGCGTTGACGTTGGTGCTCTGTTTCTATAAATATTTCTAGTGGTTTGGATCTATACATTCTTTATTTTTTTTTCCTTTTCTGATACACCATCTTATTTTTTTGTTCTTTCTGTCAGCCCTTTTGATATACCTGTGAGAAGAATCATTTATTCAGCCGTTTGTTCAGTGTGATTATCTCTAGCAGAAAGCCAACAACTAAAAATTAGTGGTTTTGCACAAATACAGGCTAAAGAACTAGACTGACTTTCTTTCTTTCTTTCTTTTTCAAGCGTACATAAATGCATTTGTTGAAAAATAGGGTTTTGGGTCAGCTGGAATTATTTTTGTTGAACTCAACAAAAAATTACAATAGAAAGTAGCAATTTTAAAAAAATCAAACCACTTCTTTGTGCGTTTTTTGGAATGAGATGCTGTGACTTCTACTTTTTGAAACGATGTTTGGAGCCAAAATGAAGCTAATGCTAACTTTAAAAAAAAAAGAAAAAAGTTCGACGCTTCCCCAGTGAACCCTTTTTCCCCATTTTCTCCTTGCTTTGAATTTTATTTAGGAAGAAATAAGTGAAACTTGGTCTTGAGCTGCCTCAGAATGACCCCACCTCCCTGACCAAAAAAAATAAATTAAAAAAAAGATGAATTACATGGTTATTAACTGGTTGAAGTCCCTGTGAACAACAAAAAAAAACCCAACACAAAAAAAACCCAAAAAACCAAAAACAAACAAGGCAAAAGGAAAGCTGCCAAGCATTTGACATTTTCATTCTAGCAAATATTTGCTTTTTTCATTTGGTTGCCCAAGCTCTGATTTGCGAGAATGTTACTTGCATGCCTAATGATGAGTCCGTACTCAAATCCCTGCGGTTCTCTCCTTTCAGGTGAGCCAGCCCAGCCCTTCCCCTGAACCGGGAATGCTCAAAGTCTCCTTTGTGGAGATCACTTACACCTGCGGTCCCCTGGAGTACCTGCAGACCCATGGGTGAGGTCCAGCTGGGGAAGTCCTCCTGCCTCAGGCATCCATGCCCTCTGGCTCTCAGGTGCTCCGTGCCGTGACCATCCGCTGGGGTACAGGTTGTGTCCGTGAAGCCTGACTTGAAAATGGAGCATAAGCCACAAGTGCAGGCCAGAAGAAACGGGAAAGATACCTGAGCAGTCCCCGAGCTGTCCTGGTAGAGTAGAGGAGCGCCTTGAAATAACTCCTGCCAGCGTGGCAGAGCCTGGAGGAGGTATCTTGGATCTCTTTTTGCATGGGAAGGGACACCAAAAAAACTGTCTGTCACAGAGGCTGCTGGAGGAAGAGCATCTGGAGGGGAGGTGACATATGACTTGATACTACCCCTCTATTCAACTCTTGTGAGACCCCACCTGGAGTCCTGTGTCCAGCTCTGGAGTCCTCAGCCCAGGAAAAACACGGACCTGTTGGAGCGGGGCCAGAGGAGGCCCCGGAGATGCTGGGAGGGCTGGAGCCCCTCTGCTGTGAGGACAGGCTGAGAGAGCTGGGGGGTTCAGCCTGGAGAAGAGAAGGCTTTGGGGAGACCTCAGAGCCCCTTCCAGTCCCTAAAGGGGCTCCAGGAAAGCTGGGGAGGGACTCTGGATCAGGGAGGGGAGCCATGGGACGAGGGGGAATGGTCTTAAACTGGAAGAGGGGAGATCTAGATGAGACCTGAAGCAGAAATTGTTTGCTGTGTGGGTGGTGAGCCCCTGGCCCAGGTTGCCCAGAGAAGCTGTGGGTGCCCCATCCCGGGAGGTGTTCAAGGCCAGGTTGGACGGGGCTTGGAGCAGCCTGGTCTGGTGGGAGATGTCCCTGCCCAGGGCAGGGGGTGTCACTGGGTGATCTTTAAGGTCCCTTCCCACCCAAACCATTCTGTGATTCTATGATTGAGCTGCAGGATGGGTACCAGGGACCTGGGCTTTGCTGCACCCCTGCTGTGAGAAGACTTTGAAGCCTCCACCTTGCTCCATGCACGGGCACAGCTCAGCTCCTGTTAGTGTGTCCCAGGAGCAACAAAACAGCTCGTGCTTGGATGGCAATTGCTGGTTTGAAGAATTAAGTGAAAGAGGACCATGTTTTTCCTTGCTTTCCCAACCAGGAGATTCATGAGGTGGCCGGGTGAGTTTAAGGGAACTTGCAGTCGCTTCATCATATTGATGGGTGGATGGATTTTGTTTCTTGGAGTACATTTAAGACTTTAATTAAATCAGGAGTACACTCTCTGCAATGGTTCCCTGCTGCTTATCAGCCTCTTAAGGCCTTGATTCATTACTCAGTATTATTTTTCCAGCTTAAAATAAGCTTTAAAGACCTGTTATTGGAGAGATTAAAGTTATAACATAAACAAACTCATATGCATGTTGTTTTCACATGGAAGATGCTTTTAGTATCATATTTAATGTTCCAAACAAAACCATTGCTTATAGCGAGCTTTGCAGCCTGGATGCCTTTGAAAGGGTAGATACGGACCCTGTTTGATCTTGCGCTATTTGGGGCTTTTTATTTGCATTTTGTGGCTCTTATCTTGTAAACAAAGACTCCTTTATATGTCTGTAGATCAGGATGTCACCCACAGAGCTCTGCGGAAATGGGAGACGGCTCCGGAGGGTGCAAGACACGGGTTTTGGGGCAAATGGAAATCAGAGATGCAAGAGCACTTTCGCTTCGAGGTTTGGCTCATCCCAGCAGAGGCTGGAGGTACCTGTTTTGTTTTCCCCAATTGATCTATTTGAAGAGGTTCCAAACCGCACCCGACAGACCTGGGGGTGCGAAGCCACTGCCGGCATGGTTGTTGCTGGTGAATTTGCTGGAAATTTGCAATGCTGGGCCCAAAATGCAGAGAGGTGCAATAGCCGCCCCGGGCGCTTGGCCTCTGGGCATGGTCCCAACGGCAGGGGCCAGGGAAATAAATACCACACGCACAACTAATTTCAGCCGTTCGTCAGAGGGTAGGGAGCAGAGGAAGAGGGCGGTGCAGTGAAGAACTTGTTCATTTGTTTGCTCAAGGAGAGCATCGTGCTTGGAGCCGCAGGTCAGATGGGGGGTTGTTAGGGGAGGGCACTCAGTTTATTGCAGGCTTGCTCTTGGCGGGACCTGAGCCACTGGAAAGCATGGCCGAGACCTGCTTCGGAGGCTTTCTGCTGGTGGCAGATGCTTGCTGGAGAGGAAAACCAGAGCAATGGGGCAGGCTCCGAGGGTCCTGCTCCACAAGCCACTTTGTCTTGTGCCACCAGGCAATGCCATGCGCATCCCTGGGGCACAGGGCGACCATGAGTGGCCTCCGATCTTGAGCCCTTGAGTGCCGCTGCCCCGCGGCAGGGGAGTCGGGTACCCCCTGGTCCTCTGAAAGGCAAACCCACTAAAAAGCCACCCTCCAAACCCATCTGCTTCCAAAGCCACCCCTGCACGGTGGCAGTGCTGTCTTGTGAGGCTCACACGGTGCCAACCGGAGTGTCAGCCCTTTTGGCACGCGTGCACAAGTGGGAGGGTGCAGGAATGAATCAGGCGGTCGCTGCTGTGGTGTGTGAGCAAGTTTTTCGACTGCACTTATCTCTTGTTTCTGTAAAGGTTATAAAAGTAAATAATCCTGCTATAACAGAGTGTCCTCGCAGCGCCTGCATAGCTCCATGGATAACTCTTGCCGAGGCTGACTTGTGGTGATTAATACGCTACAGAGGGAAATTATTTTTTTTTAAAGGGAGCAAAGAACTGAAGCTGAGAACGTGCTTGAAGAAGCTTGTTCCCTTCATGTGCTTGAGGCTGATTAGCTTTTGTTTCTTCCTCTAGACTTAACTGGGGGAACAGTTGTGGTTTTTTCCCTCCTCCCCTGCAACGTTGATCCCCAGCAGTGCGAGGATTAGCAAGTGGCCAAACGCATTGGGAGGTGACCTTGCTTTGCCGTAAGATCCCTCCTCGCAGGCCTGGACCGCTGGGCTGCCTTGGGGAAGCAGGCAGCATCCCCGCGGACCAGGTAAGCAATGTCAAGCCTCTTTCTGCACCCCGTGTAGTGCCTGGGGAGTGGGAGAGGTACCGAGAGCAGGGAGGGGAGGGGATGTGAGCAGGGATGAAGGCCAGAGCTGGGCAGGATTGATGATGCTGGCCCTGCGCAGGAAGGGCTGAAGTGTATCACCCCCTCCCTTCCTGGCAGTTGCGCTCTGCTGAATTAATATTTATGCTGGTCCTGTCTCTGTAATGGGTCTTTTAGCGCTCTTCCAGCGAGCGGGGTTGGGTAATGCCTTGGGCTGTAGCCAAGAAATGGGAGACCGCTGGGAACTAGGTTGGTGCTGCCCAGTGTTTCTCTGAAGAGTGTGGCAGGGTACCAAGGACATGGGATACAGCTGCCGGGTATCTGATGCCCCAGGTGCATAACGAAACGCGCCTCTGTAATGTTCAAACACAGTTAGCTGGTTCCCACCACCGTAGCCTTCTGCTGAGAGCACAGTGCGGCATGCACCTGTTTGACAAAAATAAGGAGAGTAAGGAAAACTGTCCCTTTTCCTTGAAAATTTCTCAATATTGCACCCCGCTCCCTCCATACCGTATATGTGTAAATTATCCTGTGTGGGATTTAAGTTCTCCAGTTTTGTGTTCCTTAGTTTACTGGCAACACTTGGTTTTTGTGGACCACAAACGTTCCCCTGAGCCATCCAGCTCTGTTTGCTCCCCGTGGATGTGGCTTCTTCAAAACACTCCAGCTGGTGGTCAGATCTCTTTTGAGCTTTGAAAGCTTTCGCTTGGGAGGGGAAATCTTCCACCCCAGGATGGATGCTGCTCCCCGCGCAGGGATGCTGCAAAATAAATCCCACCATGAGGATGGGAGAAGCATCTAATCTTCCTGCTCCCTAGATTTAGCTGTGCCATTAGCTGGACCCTGCACGTAAAACTAATTTTATAATTTGTAAATGTAGCTGAGTGGGTTTTATAGAGGAATGTCAGGAAGTGATGAAATACCTTCAATAGATTTATAGAGAAGTTTAATGCATAAAGCTCTCTCCCCACTTCCGTGCCCCCCCTCCCCGTCTTGGAGTTGCATACAACAGAAAACAAGTCCACGGTAAGGGCTTTGTGGCCAGCACTTAAGCCTTTAATTTTGCTTTTACAGGACAGTTTTACAACGTCAAGAAGAATGGAAAAGCTGCAAGGCATGCACGCTCAAGACGCTCCTGGAAAGCTTTGGATGGGCTCCAGGCAATGTCTGGTGGCAAAGGAAGATGAAGGTCTTGGAAAGAAAAAAAAATAATCAGCCAAGCAATCATCCCACAATCTTCCTGTTCCTGTGAGCTGGGAGTGTCGTGGGAGCACGGGAAGGACGGCAAGCATGCGTTCCTGCCACGTCACGTGCCTGAGGGTGAGTTTTGATTGCATCAAGAATAGCTTCTGCTGTTCCACCCTAGTGAATTTTCCTTATGTAATGAAAATAAGCCATCCCATGATCTGCAAGACTAAAAACTCTGCTTGTGGTTGGGCTCATCGTGGAGTGCCCAACTGTGGTTTCTCTGGAGTTTAACAAGGGAAAAATCCTCAGTTGCTGTCTTTTCCTCTGAATCAGAAAAATGTCCGCCCTGCCTGCTGTCACCAGGGAGGATGACATTTCTGGTACCCAGTGATTTTTTTTTTTTTTTTTGGGGGGGGGGGGCGGCGGGAGAGGCTCTTCTGTTCATTTTGGACGTAGTTAAAATGGACTGCCAGGTTCAGAAATGATTAGTGAAGGGACGGACAGACGGATGGTGTGACCGTGCTTACCCTGTTTCCTTAGGAAACCGGGCTAACGAGGGTGCCTGGATGTGTCGCAAAACACCCGTAACATGAGTGCCTGCCTCGAACAGCCCCGGCCCCACACGAGGGCTTTACAGGGTCAGGTGAAGGGTTATGGACTTAGAGCTCTGGATTAGCAAGCTGGGGCCAGGCTGATAATCAGCATTCATAGAGCAGCCTTATCATAACCGGCAGCAGCCCTCCGCTCCCCTGTTCTTTATCACCCAAGGACTGAGCAAACGCGTTGGCCAACTTTCCTCCTTAGCTGTCTGCTGGGGATTATCAGAAGATCTCGCCTGGCGTGGAGGAGGCTCCTCCCAGGCCAGTTTACCCATCTCCGGCTCGGCAGCTTGCAGATTAATCTCTGCGTTAAGACCTTACATACCTGAAAAGTGTTGGAGGGTGGCTCGGAGCTGGAAGGAGCGTATTTTTCCACTCCATCTCTCTGTGGTTTTTTTTATGTTCTTGGTTGTGTTTCCTTTTAACGATTCCCAGCTTGGACTCTTCCCTGATTTTTCTTTTTCTCTTTTTTTTATTTTATTTTTATTTTTTACTGTCTTTCTATTGAACGCTGATGGAAAAAGAGAGTGCTTTCCTCCTGCCTGCCTAAATCTTTGGCTGGCTTGCACGGAAAAACAGTCCCACTTACTGCAGCTCCCAAAGCCTTCAAATCATCAGGGGAGAGGGGAGGAGGGAGCCGCCAAGGGAAGGAAATCATTTGTATAGGCGCAGAGTGAAGAATCACCTTCCTTTAAACTCGTGATCTGTCTGTGTTCATACAGGTTTCTGTCTCTGATCTTTTTTTCCCTGCCCAATGTCTCTTTTCTGTTATCTTTCCGCTGCCTTTGCCATTGGGTCGGTGGTGTGTCCCTTTTGCCGGCACATCTTGCTCCCAGGAGGGTTTGAATAAGGGCACCGGGACTTGAAGATCCAGCTTATCGACAAGAAATCATTACTAAAACCTTTTAATGCATCTTCTGTAATTGATACAGCAATGGGGGGAGGGTGGTTTTTTCCTGAAGATGCAGAAGTTCCGCCCCCCCCCCCCCCCCCCCCCCCCCACCTAATGTCTTTAAAAGCCCTGGGCATGGTGTCCTCTGGCCATTTCCTGATGGGATAAAACATGTTGGTGTTAGATGCTTTGGGGGCTGCAAATATTGCCCTGTTGGCTACTCACAGATGAATAACGCTTGGAGGGAAGCAGATGGAGTCCAAAATACTGAGCTGCAGGAGACCCGAGGGACGGAGAGCTCGCTCCCAGCTGAGCACCATCCTATGCGTAATGTTGCCCCCCGCCTTTTAGCTACCAAGCCGCAGCGGTGACCGTGGCCCGAATTGTGGCCCCATTGCCCCGAGTTACGCTGGGTGGATGCTAGAGGGGAGAGAGCAAGTGAAGTGCCCTGAGCGGAGCTGAAAACACCCCGACCTGTTGTTGAGCCATTGGGAGCAACGAGCAGCCTGGCTGGGGCGAGGGCGGTGGTGTTGGTGTCCGTAAGGAGCCCTAGGAGGGGAGGGATGGGGGTCCCTCGGGGTGAGACTTGGCACAGCCCCCATTTCCTCCACGAAGACTATCTTCTGACCACCTTCCTTGGCTTTTTGCTGGCATCTGTTGCTAGGAGATAGAAAGCACGGTCCCTTCTGAAGCATCTTCAGCTGCCCTCTCACTTCCTGGGGTGCTTCAGCTTGGCACAGTCTCTCTCCGCTCCTTTCCTCTGCTCAGACTCATCCCTTTCATCTTTCTCCTCGTGCCTCCACGTGGCGGTCAGGAAGGACTCCCCTCCTGGTGTGACACGGCGCTGTACTCACCGTAGGGTGCTCACTCTAAACGGAGCTGCGAGCCTGCTCCCCAAATCCACTCAGTTAGCATGGGGTTCAGCAGCAAACACCTGTCTCTGAACTTAACTGCTGGGCCAGATGTTCGTGTTCCTCCCCGAGGATGGAGGAGCCAGGACTAAGGAAAACCATTCCTTCTGGCATGTGAGTGACTCCTTCTGCATGTGGATGGGGAGGGACTCTTTGTTAGGGAGTGTAATGATAGGACACGGGGTAACAGCTTCAAACTGAAAGAGGGTAGATTTAGATTGGATATCGGGAAGAAATTCTTGGCTGTGAGGGTGGTGAGCCCCTGGCCCAGGTTGCCCAGAGAAGCTGTGGCTGCCCCGTCCCTGGAGGTGTTCAAGGCCAGGTTGGACGGGGCTTGGAGCAACCTGGTCTGGTGGGAGGTGTCCCTGCCCAGGGCAGGGGGTGGCACTGGGTGATCTTTAATGTCCCTTCCAACCCAAACCATTCCATGATTCTGTGATATGGGAACCCCACCACCTTCTTGGTCAGGACTTTACCTTCAGGCTGTGCAACAGCTTCTCAGCCCTCTGCGAGCGTTTCTCTGCTGGCTGGGCTTTGCCTGGACATCAGCACCGCTTCAAATCCAAGCTGTGGGGTGCTGCTGTGAGGAAGGCAGAGGTGGCTTTCCCTTCCAGGGTTAAAAGACCCCCAGGGAGGTGAAGGATACCGCAGAGACATGGATGAGAACAGGGATGATTATGCGGGTAGGGACGTTTGCCCTGGTTTTGGGCTCTAAATCACTCCATATGCCTTCAAAAAAAAAAAAAAATCAAGCAAAATGTATATTAAAAAAAAAAAAAAAAAAGAGAAGCCTGTTCTCAGTGTTCCAGGCAGGTGCTGGCAGCCCGCTCCCAGAGCCGCAGAGCAGCTGGGCACTTAGGGCAGCAAAAATGTTTAGTGATTGCCTGTGCGAGTAAGTGACATTTTCCAGCTTGCCTGAGGATGCAAGAAAAATGCATACTTGTCTCCACCGGACCCACGAGCCGGCACTGACCTATATACACGCGCAATTGTTCGCAGAGGCAGATGCCCACTTCCCCGCCTCAGAGCGAGGGGCTGAGCCCGGCGCGACCGTACACCAGGACGAAAAATAGCCCATGCGGTGTTTTTCCTGAGAAACCCCCCGGATGCAGGGATGTCACTGGAAAGCTTGGGCTCAGCAGGAGCTCAGCGAGGTTGGAGTGATGTGTTTACCTGAGCTGCTGTTTATTTGCCTTCGGGAGTGAGGGATGCGGCTGGTTTTGGGGGAGCAATGAAAAATCGAGGCCGGCTCCCCTCTCTCCATCCATTAATGCCTGCTGAGCGAGGGGCTCCCTGCTAGAGATGATGACCTGCCTCCAGGGCTATAGGGCTGGTACCCCTCCGGTGCTCTCTCCTCCTCCTGTCCGTGCTCATTTACCATTTCCCATATTTCATTTCTATCCTGGCCTGCGGCAGCCACGTTTAGCGACTGCTTCGCACATTCATCATGCTGCGGGCGTCACAGCGTGACGGCTCGGGCCTTTGTTTGATTTCCAAAAAACCCGCCCCCCTCCGAACCACCAGACCCCGAGCCAAACCAGTTTTAACCTACCTTTAAAGCTGAGATTGCAGGAGAATTTTCCATGAGAAGTTGGAGATGTTTTTAGTGATTTCTTACTCTTTGCTTTTGCAGCCTCGCCCTAAGATTTGGTCTCTTAACGCCATGGGTATTGGGTTCTCGGGGAACGCTTTATTTTGGAGCGATAGCAATATGGAAATGAAAAATAAGGATCGATCTCAAGAGCTAAACTGAGCTGTGTAAGTTAGAAAGAAACTTTTCCGGACGATTTTTCCTTTGGGCCAGGCTGTGTGTTCACTCGGGGTGGTTGGTGCCAACAGGGGGGCATGTCTTGCTTCCTCACCAAGGGGTCCTTTTGCTCTGCTACACCTGGCTAACATCGGCTGTTAGAGCCTTAATTTCACCTCTGCTTCATCCATGGAAAAGGAATAACTCCCTGTAGAAGGAGCTACAATAAAAACCAGTGCATTCTATAAGGAAGGGCTCATCCTACCTGGCTCCCCAGCTGTGGTGCAACCCATAACTCTTGCCGTAAATGTCTTAAGGGCTTTCTGCTCCTCTTTGCCTCCTCCTGCCTGCCGTCACGCTTGGGGACGTATTGCTCATGTCGAACTTGAGCGAGACAAACTGCTCTCCCCATGCTCCATCCCTGGGGTGTGGGGCCACCCTTCCGTCCCACTTAACCGCTTGGTCTAACGAGGGGAATCAATCATGCCGCCCCGGGGCTGGCCATCCATCACCGCCAGGGCTGTCCCCTCCTCGGCGGCACTGGAGGGGCCGGGGGGAAGCCTGGCCACGGCATGGTGGGCAACCTGAGCTTGGGCTCCCCACTGAGCATCTTGCAGGAGAAGGGCGCGGGTTCTAAGAAATTACAACGCTGCAATTAAAAGCTAATATTTCAGCAGCGCTGGATGCTTGGCTCTCATTCTTTCAGTATTAATAATCTTCCTTTTAGCTAGGAGGTGTTCGAGCTAGATCTGTTTGTTTCTAGCTGAAAGAAAACCCCCTTACAAGACCATCTTGAGTCTTCTGTAGCGGACACTTTTCTCTTTTAGCAGAAATCGTTGGCTCAGAAAAGCCCCAGCAACCCCGAAGTGTAAAAATCACAAATGAAGTGAGTTGAGTAGGAGGGCGCTGGCCATTTGCTTTATTTTTAACACCCGATCTCTGCAAATCCCCCGTGGAGATGCTTGAAAGGAACATATTTCCCCTTCTCTCTTCCTGCTAGTTTTGTCATTCAGATGAATTGTGTGTGTGTTGGTGGTGTTTCTAATGCTGCTGGAAATGGTCATGGGTTTCGTGTCTTTGAGCTGGCACCAGATGCGATTTCCGCAAAGAAATGAGAGAGGGTACCTGGAGATAGCTGTTCCTCAGGCCCTATCACACCCCACTACCATTTGCTCTCCTACAAATAGCACCTGCCTATTTTACATCTTGACAACAGCTTTCCTTATTTATTGAAAGGCTAGGGATTCTTTGAGGATATTTCCATTTTTCTCTGCTGTTTCTGCCAGTTGCGTTACAGCAAATTGGTCTCCAGCTGCACCTTTTCTCCTCCGTTTTGGCTGGAGGGAGCCCGCCTGGCTTGCTGGGTGATCAGAAATCATCCCACGCAATGATGCCTGGTCCTTCAACGAGCCATTGGAGGGTACAGAATTAAAATAATGCCTTCCTCGGCAGCGATGCGATGGCATGTGGGGGCAATATTGTGTTTCTTTGCACCGCCTCGTAGAGTGCTGGCACCTCCCCCGGGTCAATGGCCACCAAAACAGAGCGATGTACCCCTTTGCCTCGGCTTTCGGTGCCATGGAGGACAGCTTGCACTCGTTGCTGTCAAGAGGAGACTGAGATGGAGCGTGAGAAGTTTGTTATTCTGCGTGGAGTGCCACTAAGCCGCTGTTGAGCCGGAGAACCCGTCTAGGTGAGAAGGGGAGAAAAGCATGCTTACACAAGGTAGAAACCAGGTTTTTCTGGGCTGAAACCCATTTTTGGATAGGTTGAAAAACAGAGTCGCTCTTCAACAGAGTCTTTTCTTTTTTTTTTTTTTTTAAATGTCAGCCTAATAACAGCTGCAAAGACGCCGAGTTTCTGTACCTCTGCTTTTCGTAAGATGTCATATCCAGGACCCAACCACCTCCCAGAATTAGTTGGGATGGCGATTGCCCTACAGCTGGGTTTGAGCCTGTACCCCGGGCGAGTCCTCAGGCAGTCGGCCGCATTTATTAATCTGTCCCTTTTTCACTCACGTTGAGGGAAGGCCATGCTAAGTACCAGCGTCTAGCTAGAAAATGAGAAATACTAGTGGCGTGGAAGATCTAACATTATTAACATTGTTAATCAAATATTTAAACAAAGTAGTGTAAAGCCTGATTTCATTAAAGCTCTGTGGGTTTGCTCACCGTACCCTACGTATGTATATTGATGGGATGTTGGCTTTTTCCGTCTTTTGAAAGCTTTTCTGGTATTCTGGCTCTTACTAAAATGAGCATTAAGTGGGCCAAATGCCTCCTTGGCTGGCTCTCGTAAAATTCCTGAAGCCAAGTTCCCTACCCTTGATCACCTAAAGATATCTCGCTCTTGTAGTTTGCCACATCTTGCCACTTTTGAATAATCTTTAGTCGTTAACGAAGTCTGTGGATTTGACTTTTTCCCCAAATGCTGAGTTGAAACAGCAATATTTGCATCCCGCGCAGTCCACTGTCAGGCTCTCTCTTTTCACGAGAAAAGCGGGCATGAAAACCTCTCGCTCTCCTCCCTTCCGCTGGACGTGGCTTTCTCCTTTTGCAGTATGAGCGGCTGTCTAACCCCAAATAGGATAATATTTAATCTGACGGACATCATATGGTTTTACAAAGTGGTGTAGCGTAATTGGAAAAAGAAGAACGGCTCAGGATTACGGTGAGACAACCCAGCCAGAATGTAAACTGAGCACATTACAGAGCGCTACGGGACCTGCTTGAGCTCCAGAATACTGTTTATGATCTTTAACTGATTCAAAATAGCTGACAGGATAAAAGACGAGCCTGTCTCTGTTAGTTTGCAATTAGGCGCTCTGCTCAGTGGCGTCTGTTTTCTGGGAGAGATCACCGCTGGCGATGGCGTGGCTCATGTTTTCCTCGAAGGGACACCGGGGCTGGGGAAGGGCTGCTGAGGTGATATGAGAAATGAAGCTCCTGTGTTGGGAAGGAGGGCGAGGAAAGCCTGACTTAATTAAATTAGCAAAAAGGAAAGCCGAGGAAGATAGCTGCCTATAAATATGTTGGTGGAAGGTGGGGAGGGGAGAGCATCAGCGAAGGAGAACTATTTATGCCCGAGGACAGCGTTGGCACAAGAAAAAGTGTACGTAAACTGGCCCAGAATAAATTCAGCCTGGAAACTGGAAGATCGTTTCTGACAATTAGAGAGCAATCAGGCTCTGGACCAGGCTCCCCATGGGAACAGAGGGGATAAAACCCTTCCTGCTTTTAGCAGGAGCGTGCAGGGGGGCTGGATCCGATGAAGCAGGGATGCCGTGCAACCCAGTGCTCCTTCTCCTTCCCTTATTTTCTTGTGATTTCTGCCTTGGCCTCATATTTATGCCAATTCTCATCACGTCCCGCCTTCCTCCCTGTCCCCTGATATTTATCTTGGTTGCTGGCTTTGCTCCCTTCTGATGCAGGTGGCTTTCTTCTAACTGTAATAACTTTCCCGCGTGGTCAGGAGCCTGCGGTATTCCTGGTGCTTTTACATTTTTTTTATCTCTGTGCCCAATCCCTCTTTGTCTGTCTCTCTGTCCTCCTTGCATGGAGAAGGTGGCCAGAGAGGGGACAGATGGTGTCCTCCGGCCGAGGTGGCTCTGCCAAACCCCACACAGGTAAGAGACTCTCTGGAGGGGGCTCTGCTATTTCTTGCTTGGTTTAAATAGGCAAAAAAATGGTGATTGGAGCCTGTTTCCAGCCCTTGCACAATCCGTCCCTGAAAATAACTTGTACCACTGATGGCGAAGGACTTTTTGGAAATCCAAATGAGTCCTGTTTGCGTGCCTGGGAGCTGTGGGTGCTGAGCAGCCTTGGGAGGCTGATGGCAGTAGTTCGCAGTGTGGGAGATACCCGGTTTGCACAGCTCTTTCTAGGATGGGGAGAAAAGAGATGTTTCAGGAGCCCCTCATGAGATTTCTTGTGCCTTTGCTCCTGCGTCCTCCAGACTGCTGTGGAGGGGCTGTGGGCAGCGAGGTGGCTGAGCTCACCGTGTCTGCAGGGATGTTTCCAGGATGGCTTCGGTGATGCTCTTGGCTTGGCACATTGAGGAACAGGTTGCCCAGAGAGGTGCTGGAGGCCCCATCCCTGGAGACATTCCAGGCCAGGCTTGACGAGGCTCTGAGCAACCTGATCTAGTTGAAGACGTCCCTGCTCACTGCAGGGGGGTTGGACTGGGTGGGCTTTAGAGGTCCCTTCCAACCCAACACATTGTGATTCTATGATTGGATGTTTCCATTTGTTTTCCTTGCAGCAACAACGCTTATATGTTTAAGTTGCCTTTTTTGCTAAAAATACGGGCAGTGGATGGATGCGAGCGGGTGTGAGGAAGAAAAGGGATTTCTTTGCTCGCCGGTTGTACCCATTACACTAGGCTGGAGCCTTTCTTCATTTATTACCATAATAACTAGGAAATGCACTCTGAAACTTCCCAAAAGGCCGCGAGGAGAAGCGTAAGACCAAATTTCTTCTGCAACCGCATCATAATGTTGAATCCCAAGTGTCCCTGAGAGGAAAAAAAAACTAAAAAAAAAAAAATCTTTGTAAGGCATTATGTAAGCTTTCTGGATTATCTAAAGAAATCTCTTCAGCAAGGTAGTTAAAATACCGGGTTTTCAGGGGAATTAAATGCCTGCCTGTGTGTGTTTTGGGCACCTAATTCCTCTAAGGCTGTTTAAAAAAAAAAAAAAAAAAGCCTGCCTTCATTCGTATTCTCTGCGTGTTGGTGCTTAACTAGCCTTAGCCGCACGCATGCTACATCAGATATTCCAACAATTCCTCCTGACGAGGGAGCAAAGCTTTGCGCTAACGCGTCTCTTCTGCGGGCGCCCAGCTCTCGCGAAGGACGAGCAAAGTGCCTCTGGTTGAACTTTACGCTCCCCGCGCTTCCTTTCAATTACGGCATTTAGTTATCATTATCAATCTTAGCGCGTGGGGAGGGAATGGAGGGGGGGGGGAGGTGGGGATGTGGAAGTTCTCAGGCAGCCGAAATAAAACCCCCTTCGCTGTGATGCTTCACCTGATTTCCTAACCTGCTGCCTGGCATCACAAAAGGGTCCATTTCTAACCCCTTTTCTAAAACTCTATTCCCCTTCCCTGCCATCATGGCAGGTTTTAGATTAAGTCTTATAAATTCTATTTATTTTTTTTTTTTTCCCACAAAGCAAAATAGAAAAGATATCTGATCATAATGCATTAAAAAAAAAATAATCCTAAGCAATACAACCAACGAAACTAATTTAGTAAAGCAGCAGTTTGCACTCATCAAGGTGTTTTTTTTTTTTTTATTCCCGTGGCAAATCCCAGCGGCGGGGTGAGGGGTGCTACGGGGCCAGCACTGGGATGGGACTGGTCAAACCTCTCTTTTGAGGAGGGAAGACCTTAAAGGGGGGTGAATTGGCAAGAACCTGATTTGCAAAACTTCTGCCTGCTCCTTCAAAGCCCTCGCCACCCCGTTTTTTTTAGGATGGTCCCAAGGCAGCTTTATCGTTGTCGGAATTGTATGTGTTCTGATCCAAGGGTCAAACCTTGTATGCCCAAGGCAGTTGGGCTGTGTCTTGCGCTCCCCCTACATTAAGCCCCTTGCCTCCTGCATCTGTAGGATGACTTCAGAGTGCTGTGTATCCCTTTTTTTATTTTTATTCTTTTTTTCCCCCCTCAATTCCTGCCTTTGGTGATTTGGGTCCTAAAGCAGCAAAAAGGATACTGAAATTCTCGCACCTTCTCTTTCTTTATTTAGTGTTACCTCGGCCGTGCTCGGTGAGGGTGCCTTGACATTAAGATTTCACCCGCCATACCCTGCTGTGCGTTCCTGCTTGCAGCCCCTGGAGTGCAGGCGAGGAGTAAATCGATAATTCTTCAGTAACTCAAACCCAGAGGCAACTCCAGCTGCTCTCCCATGTGTGGCCGGTCCAATTCTCATCTCCTCCTCCCGCTGCCGTCACCCTAATGCGTTGCTTCGGAGGCTGTTTTTGGGGAGAAGAGGTTAGATGAGGTGGAAAAACCAGGCTGAGCTCCTTGCTGGAGCTCCCAGCAGAGCCGCCTGCCTTTGTGCCTCTCTGGTGCGTCTATCTGGTGGTGTAGAGGAAAATGTCATTAATTTTCAGCCTAATCCCTGCTGAAGTGTTGAGCCGCCTTCTCGTGATGGCCAGCAGCACTCTAGGAGATGCCAAGACAAGTTGTGTGTCGGTCAGGGCTATGGGAAGCGGTTACCCTGGCGGGTGGGTGCCGTTTACTTGCAGGTGCTGCGATGCAGCTGCCGGTTCACGCTGGGACCGGCCCTACGAGGTGTTTCTGCTGTTGCTTTTATCCCATTTCAGGGGCAATGCCCTGTCCCCCTCTCGGGTAATGATTGCTGACTAGCATCCATGGTCTTGAGACAAACCGGTCTCTCCGTGCCAGCCCTGCGTCCCCTCCAGCGCTGTGCGGGGACAGAGCATATGGTGGGGAGCTCCGGGGCTGGCATTGGCTGGTGTTCCACGGGTAAAGGGGGAAAGAGAGGAGGAGGATGGAAGAAGAGCGGCTGGAGCTCGTGCTCGGTACGCTCACATGTTTATCATCAACCCTTTCAAACCAGGACTGGCGTCTATCGCTGCCGGTGCCGTCCTGGCAGAGGGGCCACGCTTGTCCCTTCCGCAGCCATCCCTGTGACCCGCCGCTATGGCGTGCTTCCAGGAAAGTCATCAGGTACTAAAAATAACCAGGGAATAGCTGATGGTGTGTCTTGTCTCTGCATGTCAGTGGAATTAGCCAGGAGGCTGACTCCAGCCGGGACCTCAGCTGCTCCCCTGTCCTGCTGGGCAAGGACAGGAGAATAATGGTCTCCTGAGCAGGACTTGGACGTCGTGACACCTTGGCGTTGCTCCACGGCTTCACTGCCGTGCTTGTGAGGCTGTCAGAGGCAGTTTTCCTCTTGCGCTGTGAAACCAGGCATTGACAGGCAAGTCGGCTCTTCTAGCACGGGTTGCATTTATTGCCTTTTGCAGGCACAGTGTCCAGGCTCTGGCACAGCTTTGCTTGAGCCTCTGGATGAGTAGAGGCTGTGGATGTGGCACGGTTGTCACGCTGGAGGGAAGGGATGCCATCCAGAGGGACCTGGACAGGCTTTAGAGGTGGGACCATGCGAACCTCATGAAGTTCAACCAGGCTGAGTGCAAGGTCCTGCACCTGGGTCATGGCAATCCCGGGCACAAATCCGTGCTGAGTGGAGAAGGGATGGAGAGCAGCCCTGAGGAGAAGGACTTGGGGATGTTGGTTGATGAGAAGTTCAGCGTGAGCTGACAAGGTGCATTCACAGCCCAGAAACCCCCCGCACCCTGGGCTGCATCCCCAGCAGAGTGGGCAGCAGGGCAAGAGGGGGGATCCTGCCCCTCTTCTTCGCTCTGGAGAGACCCCCCTGCAGTGCTGCCTCCAGCTCTGGGGCACCAACAGCAGAAGGACACGGAGCTGTTGGAGCAGGGCCAGAGGAGGCCCCAGAGATGCTGGGAGGCCTGGAGCCCCTCTGCTGTGAGGACAGGCTGAGAGAGCTGGGGGGGTTCAGCCTGGAGAAGAGCAGGCTCCGGGGAGACCTCAGAGCCCCTTCCAGTCCCTAAAGGGGCTCCAGGAAAGCTGGGGAGGGACTCTGGATCAGGGAGGGGAGCCATGGGACGAGGGGGAATGGCTTCAAACTGGAAGAGGGGAGATTGAGATGAGGTCTGAGGAAGAAACTCTTGCTGTGAGGGTGGTGAGCCCCTGGCCCAGGTTGCCCAGAGAAGCTGTGGCTGCCCCATCCCTGGAGGGGTTCAAGGCCAGGTTGGATGGGGCTTGGAGCAGCCTGGTCTGGTGGGAGGTGTCCCTGCCCAGGGCAGGGGGTTGGAACTGGGTGATCTTTAAGGTCCCTTCCCACCCAAACCATTCTGTGATTCTATGATTGAGCTGCAGGACGGGTACCAGGGACCTGGGCTTTGCTGCACCCCTGCTGTGAGAAGACTTTGAAGCCTCCGCCCTGCTCCTTCTCTGTGTCTTTAGTTGTTGCTTGTTATCATTCAGGACATCGTTCTCTTTGCTGGCCTTTCCCGCTAGATGATGCAAAGCCAAGTGAGGGAGGGCTCCAAGGAGGATGGGTGAGCTGGAGGTTACAGCGGTGGGCTTGCTCCAGCACGGTTGTGGGTATAAATAAAAAATAAAATAAAAATCAATAAAAAGCCCTGAGTGCTCAGGGCGCCCTGGGGCAGTTGGAAGAGGTGGGCTGGGCACCCTGGTGTGTGAAGTAGCTGTTTTATTTGGGCCTCCCTCTGCAGGGACCTGTGCTCCATCACCTTAGCAAAGATGCCCTACCTTAGCAAAGCACGGTCAATTCTTTAATCAGCGATGGCATTGCCCGTAACCTTGCGTCTAACAGCTTTCGGAAACGACTCTGCTTTATCATCCATGCTCAACGTACTCAGCCCCAGAAATTAATGATGGGGGGGAGGTGTCTCCACCCCTGTTTGTGGACAAGGGGCTCTTCCTGTGCCTGCCTGGGGTGGGGGGGCTGCGTGCTGGGGGTCAGCCAAGCCCTCGTCATCTGCTTGGGTGGATGAAGTCCTTTGGCTGGGAAGGCTGAGCCGGGGCAATGCAGACCAGGTTCAAGGGCTGCTCAAACGATGCAGGCGGGGACATAGATTAGACTGTGCTCAGGCTCTTTCTGCTCAGAGCTTATCTCTGCTTTTAATTGACCTGCTGTATTTATGATTCTTGCCCTCTAATTGCAGGTGGTAAGGGCTGCGCCTCCTCCATGCTGGCCTCTGTTAGGAAGCGGGATGGGACCTCTGTTAGGAAACGGGACGGGATTCCTCTTGCAGCTTTCCTGGCTGCAGCCCTGATGAAGCGCAGAGTTCACAGAGGGGACAGTGACCGGGATTCAAGGGGAGACGGGTATCTGCTGTCCTCTCTAACTCCAGTTGCCTCTTTTCTTATTCATAAGTGCAAGCAAACAGGTGCTAAAAGCTTTCTTTTTTTCTTCTCCTTGCATTGCACAGTCAGGCTCTCTCCTGAGATGTCTCCTTGTAACGTGCTCTCTCCCCCCTGCCAAAGCTACTTCTGTGTTTCTTGGCATTTTTGCAGAGACTTGATTTATCTATTTATCTTCCCATCTCCCCTTCTTCGTTGTACCTGGGCTTTGGGAAGAGGACTGGGTGGAGCCATCCTTGAGCTCTCTGCGGGGGCTGTGGGGATTGGAGATCCCCTATTCACTTCGGATATTGCTTTTTTTCCAGCAGGGTGCTGTCTGGCATCCCTGTTCAGAGTCGCCTTTTGGACTCGTGCTTTTAAAAAGTTAGTACCTGTGGATCTCTGCTTCGGTGGTCAGAGTTTGCTCCTTCTATCCAGCTGCCTGGGTGGATCCTACGGGCATCGAGTTGCCCTCAGAAAGGTGCTGCTTTGGAAACAGGTTTGCCTGCGTCTTCCGCGTGCTCTGGTTCCTTAACCTTCCTGCTCCAGAATAACCCAGAAAGCCTCATAAATTCCTTCAGATGCTAATTCTGGCTGTTCACGCTGCATTTTTAACCAGGCGGCTTCTCGATGCGCTCTCTTGGAGTGTCTTCTTTGTGGTAAAGCAAAACCCCATCACTGATGCTGTCACTGGAGAAAAATGTATTCATTATTATTATTATTATTATTATTTTTAGGAAAGATGCAGTCTCACCTCATGCATAAAATTAGTTTAATGAAACAGCAGGAATGGGAGGGAATATTGCCTTTCCTGGGCTTGGTTGTGGAGAGAGTGAACAATTTCTTTGCTCCCTCTCAGGCCTTGGATGAATGATATGTCATTGAAACTGTGTTTATAGCTGAGGTGTGTCTATGAAGACCGCAGGGAACCAAAAATTAGGTTTCAAAAATTATTTAAAAAAGGAGAGAAAAAGGATTTTGTGAGTTTCTAAATACAGACCTCAAGCAGCCAGGAAGGCTGAGAGCTGAGAACAACTTTGGAAGAGAGAAAGAAGGCAGCAGCAGGCCAGCAAATGGTTGCGCTCTGTCTTGTAAACCCTCAAATGAAGGGGATACATCTCATCTAGGGAGGAGGGGACAAGTGGCACCACGTCAGTAGGGCTGGGGGCCCAGACCTTGGCGTCTCCAGTGCTCTTGCCTGAGCTAGGGTTGCACCACGCTTCTCTTGAGGAACGGCTGCAGGCGACGGGCAGTGTGCTGATAGCGCTGATAAAGTGCACTTGTGCTTGCCTGCCCCTCTAAAACTCCTTCTTTCGCTTAACTCTCTGGGAATTGGAAAGGAGAGATGAGGATAGAAGTGATAATGTCATCTCAGGGCATCCAAACGGCGGTGATGGCAGCGTGCTGCATGAGCTCTCGTCCCTTCCAGCAGTCCCACACGGCTTTGTCCTTCAACTTATTTCCCCTCGGGACTCTGGGTTATCTTGGGGATTTTTTTTGCACTGAAAAATGAACTTTAATTAATATCTCTCTCTCCTGTGGAAGCAGCAACTTTGTAAAAATTTCAAACCAGAAACTGCTCCTCCTTCTGCGGCCGGCGGATCTCCCCCTGTGTTTGGAGGGACATCTTGATCAAAAAGCTGAGCTCGGTGCTGGCAGTTGGGTTTATCGCAGCTCCTGGCCCTGGGATTTAGCTGGGACCAAGCTTGCTGGTGTAGATGTATATTTTCATGAAAGCTGGTGGGAACTGTGTGTCCTGGGGAGCCCTGTTGTCTTCTCAAGCTTTGGTGGAATCGGTCAACTAGAGTTGAGTGAGAAAGACCAAAGGATGGGTTGGATATAAGTGTGGGAAGGAGGCAATTACAGGCAAACTCGTTTTATTTCCATCAATAGATGCTAGTCAAGCTTGGGGTTCTGCATGTCTCCCTATTCCTTCCTTCCCTTGCAGTTTGCATGGGGTGTTTACACTTTTTTCCCCCTCCTCTGCTCTTTCCTCTTCGGCTATAGGAGATAGACACTTTTTAAAATGCAAGGTGAGGGTTTTTTTTTCAGCTCGTCAAATCCTCTCTGGTGGTGCCAGAGCGCTGAGAAACCCTAAAAGACTTGGAGGCTGGCTGTGTGCAGTCTCATTTTGTTTGGATGCCAACCCCCGGCACTCCCTCCTCCAACAACCTTACTTCGTTGTGATGGCTTTCCAACATCTCCTCGCCCTCGGGCTCCTGCAGGTCCCTCAGCACTGCTTGCTGCTACTTACTCCAATCCTTTTCCTCCCTCCAAGTTGCTTGTGGTACATCTCCTGGCTTTCCTTTAAGACTGTTCTTGAACTCACATCTTCACCTTGCTGCTTTTCAAATGTCTCCTTTCCATTCCCTCCACCTTCCTCCCTCTCGTAATGGCTCAGGTATCTCCATGCTGGTGTTTGGCCCAAGCCGGCAGTTTCCCTTTCCGGAGGAAGCAATCAGCATCATCTTATAACAGAAATGTGCTCAAATGAATGTCGTACTGTTGAATACTGTTGGCCTTGCTGACCAACACAGAATCATGGAATACCAGCTTGGAAGAGACCTCAAGGATCACCAGGTCTAAAAGCACTGTCTAGGCAAGATGGTCCAGCATCTCTCCAGCTGAATCTCAAAAGTGTCTGATGTTGGGGAATCCACCACTTCCCTGCAGAGATTATTCCAATGGCTGATTGTTCTCATTGTGAAAAATTTTCCTCTGGTGTCCAATCAGAATCTGTCCAGGAGTAACTTGTACCTACCAGCCCTCGTCTTTTCCATGTGACCCTTTGTAAAAAGGGAGCCTCCATCTTCTTTGCAGCCACCCTCTAAATACTTGGAACATGGTGATAAGGTCTCCCCTGGGCCTTCTTTTCTCATAGCTGAACAAACCCAGTTCTCTCAGCCTTTCCTCATCTGGCAGGCTTCCCAGTCCATGGATCATCTTGGTGGCCCTTCTCTGGCCCCTCTCTGGCCTGGCCACAGCTGTTTTGTATAGCGGGGACCAAAACTGAACACAGGATTCCAGGTGTGGCCTGGCAAGCGCAGAGTAGAGTGGGATAATGACTTCTTTGTCTCTGCTGGTGATGCCCTTGTTGATGCAACCTATCATCCCATTGGCTTTCTTTGCCACAGCCTCAAGCATATTGTGCTTGTTGCCCACCAGGACCCCCAGGGCCCTTTCCGCAGCCCCAGCCTGGTAGGTCCCAGCCTGTGCTGCACTCCTGGATTAGGTTTTCTCAGGTGCAAGACCTTACACTTGTCTCTGTTGAATTTCCTAAGGTTCTTGTTAGCCCATTCTTCCATTCTATCCAGGCTTGAAGATAACGCCTACCCTTATGTTGCAGTGACACGGGACAAAATCTCGCTGAAGCCTTGGAAGCAAGTGGAAACACCACTATGAATGGTCTTCCCTTGCTCTGGGTGTGAAAACAACTCCACTGGTACACAAAAAGGTATATATTTTTTTTTTTCTAACCTGCTTTTCTTCCTTCTCCCCTTTGCCATGGCTTGGTCTTGCTGTAGAGAGTCGCTTTGCTGCGAGTGCACGTTCGTGGCTGCTGGCGTGTGCCGCAGCACCGAGATGATGGAAGCATTGATCCAACTCGCTGCGTGACCCTGTTCGACATGGCAGTGCGCTGCGCTGTCAGCGTTAAGGTCGTCTCTAGAGCTCCCATAAGCCAGGATCACAGGCCAGACTGAATTGGAGGAAAACCTTACGGCTTTTTCCAGAGCTCCCGCTCTGCAGGGGGGGATTCCCAGAGCGTGCAGGGACTTGTTAGTGACATAGGATCTTGAGTAGAGCGGGCTTTGCTGGGAGATTTTATCTATTTTTATAGCTAGTACAGGTGGATTTTTCTGCGATAAAAGCCGTAAACACCGAAGAAGCCAAAACTCTTCTTCCTGGCTGGTAATAATGAGCTTCTAGCTCTGAGTCACCCCAGTGTAACAGGACTTGCTGCAAATATGGCAGAGGTCGAGCTCTGTTTGGAGGAGATAAGAGAGTCTAGCCTTGAACCAGTTCCTTTGGAGGTGAGGAGAGGGAGCTGGGCAAAGAGGAGGTGCTGCTGTTAGTGTCCCCCTCAGGGGAGAAATTCCGAGCAACCCAACCCCTTAGTACACATCAGAGAATCCACCCACGCCGGTCCCTCTTTTGTTGGAGAATTTTCCTCGCTCCTGCAAAGAAGGTGGGCATCGCTGTATAATACCTTTCCATGTCAGCTGCCTGGCACTGGTTTACTCAGCAATAGCACAGGTCTTTTTTTGCCGTCTCTCCTTTAAACTGACTTCAAGCAGGAAAGCGGTTCCCCCAAACGTTACCTAAAAAGTTCTGGTCAAAATGGTGACACCCACGGCACCTGGGCTTGGGGCATCCATCCCATAAGGCAAGCAAACAGACCCCACCGACATCCTGCGACAACCGTAAACCTGACGCTTTTTCATTGGGAAATTGATTTTAAATCCAAGCCTCTTTAGAAATCTAATTAATTTCCTTAAAAAAAAAATAAATAGAGAGTCTTTCTCTCTTGTCATGCTCCCGCGGGGGAAAAGAAAGGGAGGAGGAAATAATTCTTGGCCGCATCTCTGCGGGGCGCCCTGTTGGTAACCTGGATAATACAATCTGATTTTGGCCTTGAGTCTGTTCCCTTGGACGATCGTGTTTCTTCGACAACCAAAAGCTGCCCTGGTGATTCAGACCTGGAGGAGAATGTCTTTTTTTAGTGGTGAGCTTTCAATTTTTTTTTCCCTCTTCTTCCCCAGCCATCAAAGGCCACCGAGGAGGCTTTTATCGTGTTATCAGTGGCTGTTTTTACAGAAGACAGCTGTGGACATGCCAGCCGCAGCCCGGCTCTCCTTCCTTCCCAGGGAGGACCCTGCGTGTTGGGTTAAAAGGGAGAGAGAGAGAGGCGGGGGCAAAAAAAAAAGGTGAAGGAAAAAGGGTAGTATCCTTTGAGAGGTGTTTTGGAGAGAGCTTGCACGTGTGTGTGCCGTTTGCCCTGAAAAGAAAAGTTAGGTGCATTTGGAGGGGAGGGTGTGCATATGTGTAAAATCTAAGGTGTGCCGGACCTAGTGTTTTAGAATCAGAGTGTGTTGGGTTGGAAGGGACCCCTAAAGCCCACCCAGTCCAACCCCCCTGCAGTGAGCAGGGACATCTTCAACTAGATCAGGGTGCTCAGAGCCCCATCAAGCCTGTCCTTGAATGTCTCCAGGGATGGGGCCTCCACCACCTCTCTGGGCAACCTGGGCCAGTGTCTCACCACCCTCATTGTAGCTGCACGCTGGATGTGAAGTCTCGGTGTGTCACCATTTTCCACCCTTTTCTTTAGGTAGGGAGTGTTTGCATTTAGCTGGGGGCGTGGGATCTGCTTTCCCCATCAGGTGCCTGTCGCTCAAGGGCTGAAGTCCTGGTGCTGGTGTGCTCAAGTCCTTAAGTCCTTTTTTTTTTTTTTTTTTGTTTTTATTAAATCTCTATGATCTACCTTTAGTAGCACCCACTGCAAGACCGGGTTAACAAGCCTTCGCTCGGGAGACAAAGCATCCTGACTTTTTCTCCGTCCTTTGGCTGGGCTGTGGCGGGTTTTGCTGCGGGGAAGAAGAGGCAGTGGGTTGCCTTGCCTCTGCAGCCCCCTCAGGATGTGGGATGTTGGAATCATAGAATTGTCAGGGTTGGAAGGGACCTTAAAGATCATCTAGTTCCAACTCCCTGCCCTGGGCAGGGACACCTCCCACTAGATCAGGTTGCTCAGAGCCCCATCCAGCCTGGCCTTAAAAACTTCCAGGGATGGGGCTTCCCCCATCTCTCTAGGCAACCTGTTCCAGTGTCTCACCACCCCCATGGCGAAGAACTTCTTCCTAATGTCCAGTCTGAATCATCCCATCTCTAGTTTTAATCCATTCCCTCTAGTCCTACCACTACCCGACATCCTAAAAAGTCCCTCACCAGCTTTCTTGTAGCCCCCTTAAGATACTGGTAGGCCACAATAAGGTCTCCTCGGAGCCTTCTTTTCTCCAGACTGAGCAACCCCAACTGTCTCAGTCTGTCCTCACAGGAGAGGTGCTCCAGCCCTCTGATCGTCCTCGTGGCCCTTCTCTGGACACATTCCAGCACGTCCATATCTCTCTCGTAGTAGGGGCTCCAGAATTGGACATAGCACTCCAGGTGGGGTCTCATGAGAGTGGAGTAGAGGGGGAGAATCACCTCCCTCGACCTGCTGGCCATGCTTCTCCTGATGCAGCCCAGGATACGATTGGCTTTCTGGGCTGTTGGGCATCTCTTTCTTCACAGAGGGGTTTCTTCTCCTCCCCAGCCCAGGTGAGGTGTTTCTCCTGGAAGCCTAGGTGCCGAGGGATGCTGAAGCAGATGGCTGCCAGCTGGCCTTCATCCAGCGCTCTTCCTTCTTCCTCCCTCCCTCCCCTTGCAGCCCCCTCACAGCCGGGTTTGTTTATAGAAACACTGTCAAGCAAGAAGTCTTTCCGTGGGCTCCTCGGAGGAGGAGAGGGACGTTTTCAGCTGCTCAGTCACCCTCAAACTGTGAAGACGCGACATATCAGCCGCATAAAATTAATTTATTTAGTTAAGGGAGGTGTTAATTAAGAGATCTCATTTATTGTGCCTCTACCGACAGCTCTCGAGGGCCTTTTGAATTGTCAGCTCTGGTGACAGCGAAAGCTAATGGTGTCAGGAGTTGATAGCGGGGACGATTCATGCCGAGGGGTGAAGGGGGAGATGGTGGAAGGGGGAAGGAGCAGAGGAGAGGCGGCGGGAGCTGGGGGGCTGGCAAGTCAGGATGAGGTGCTTTGCCCTTCCTCAGCCTCCTCCCAGGAAATCCCGGCCATAAAAAAGGCTCCAGCGAAAAGCGGCTGCAGGAGAGCCCAGGGTTTGCAGAGAAGTTGCCGGCGGAGCAGCTTCGCAAGGGATGTCCGTGGACGCCTGGGCATGTGCAGCCAAAAATGTGTTTACCTGGATCAACTTAAAAATAACCGATCCTCTGAGTGATCTGAACTGGAAAAAAAGTGTCTTTTTTCGTTTATTTTAAATAATCAACCCCGCACGCTGAGAAGGTAATTCTCTTCGGTTAATCAGGACACGTCAACCTGATAACCAAGTGTAGGCCTAGCACCAAACTTGCAGGCTTAAGTTTAAGATTTCTTAGGAAAAATAACAAATAACCTTTATCTGAAAGAATTACATGCTCCAGTACAGCTGTTGATAGGCATCCCCTTCAGGAAAAAGCTGCACCAACAGGTTTTCTTCCCCACTTTTTTTTCCTTCTCATGATCTGTATCAAGTTGCTTTTGGAGGGAAAATGAAATTCTCTTGATGCAGAAAATAGGCCAAAAGGAAAAAAAAATAATAAAAACAGATAGTCCAGGAGAAACGCTAAACAATTTGAGTAGGTGGTGCTGCCTTCTCGTCAAAGACGTTTTGTGTTTTCGGCTGCCGGGTTTGTTAAATAAAGCCAGTATTGCTTGTGCTTAGTAGATCGGCCCCATCTTTTCTGGGCTTTCCTCCGTGTGTGCCCTCAAAGCTTACAAACCAGGCTCTGTTGCGGAGCCAAACTTCCTGTTTCTGTCTCAAAACAGGCATGAGAGGCGGAGGTCGAGGGGATGCCACAGCCATTTTCCAGCTGCTTTCTCAGCCACGAAGGAACCACCTCCCGGACGGCAGCCGGGAGCTGATGAAGCAAGTTAGTATTCAGGGAGAATGTGGGGCACCTATGGAAAAATGTCTGGCTGCTGGAAGATTATTTCCACCGGCTCTTGTTGCCGAACTAGTAATTTTCTCCAGGTCGCTGGTTTGACTTTCTTTAACCCTCTGCTAGCGAATGTGTATTACTTCTTCCTTTTTTTTTTTTTTTTTTAATTGAACTGCAGTGATTTAAACCAGGGTAAGCATCAGCCCCCCAGAGGCTACTGTTACTTTCATCTTTATTTATTTACTATAAATAAATATAGTAAATATTTACTATGAATAAATAATGGTAAATATTTATTTATATATAGCTGTGGCCGGGCAGCTGGGATGAGCCCCTGGCCGTGCCAGTCGCTGGGTGAACTGTGTGTGCCCCGGCCAAGGCGGGGATTGAGGTTTTCAGGGCACTTTTCTGCCATTGGGAGCTCAGGGTTGGATTTTTGTTGCGCTCAGCCCCTCGAGAGCGATTGGAAAGAGGGAAAAGGCATTTTTCCAAGTGGGCCCTGTGGTGGTTTAAGTCCGAAAGCATCACTGGGAGCCATCCCCGTGCCGAGCGCCTGCCTCCCCCAGGGCATGCTGCCTTTTCCTGTCCTCCTCTCGGAGGGGAAAGAAACCTCGGGTTGCCCTTGGCTCCCATTGCGGCTGCAGGACTCATTTCCCTCTGAGGCAGCTCTTCCCTCGTGATGCTCCAGTGGAGACAGGCAGAAAGGGGAAATGTGGTATGAGACGGAGGGTTTTGTTTCCGATTTGACCCCAAAGTGGTGGCAGGGCTTTCCTGCGATGGGAGCTGTAGGGCGCGAGGAGTTTTGCCCTTTGGGAGCTGTATGTCGGAAGAGATTTCTGCCTTGGGATTGACTCTTCTGAAGCCGTGCAGGGTCTGACCAAGGCTTTTCCCACTGCCATGTGGTGTGGATTCTCTGCTGCCTACTACTATGGTTGCATCCCCAGGGCTGCCTGCCTCAAAACTGAACTGCTGCCGCACAGCACGGCCCCAGTTTGAGCGAGAGGAGCAGCAAAGCGGTAAAGGATGGGAGATGGGGAGAGGGGAGCGCAGAATCTGGCTCCCGACCTGCCTGGGAAGGATTACCACTCTGCATGGAGTGGGCACGCCGGAGCCCCAAGGAAGGGGTGCTGCGGGAGGGGGCACAAGCAGGAGACGAGATCATTGGGGATTCATTTAAACCGCAGTGTCGGATCCTATAAATCTGAGGGCTTTTGCATATTTCCATATTTATATATGAAAATTCCACGAAGTGGCCTAAAGGCAATTGAAATAAAAACAGGGCTGTCAGAGCTTGAAAAGTACCGGCAAATCTCTAACAGACCATTTAATATGAACGTATGGGCTTGAAAAAGCGCTGAGCGGGCGGAGGATTTCTGCATGCAAATGCCTGGCCGGCCCCACGTTGGTCCTCGCGTGCTGCAAGCACACCGGTGCCTCGGGTCTCAGTGGCTCCCCTGGCCAGGAGGGTGCAGAGCGAAGGGGTCTTTCAGCCTGGCTCCCATCCGGCCAGGAGGGCGCTGGAAGGGACTTTGGGCTGATGTCATTTCCCTCGGGTGCTTTCTCACTGCCTCGTGTGTGCCGTCATGGTTTGGGGGTGGCTGGGAAGCTGATCTTCATGGCTCCTTGTTTGCAGTACCCTAAAGCTACAAGCTAGGAAGGCCTACAAGAAAGCTGGGGAGGGACTTTTTACAAGGCCATGTAGTGATAGGAGGAGGCGTAATGGCTTCAATCTGGAAGAGGGGAGTTTTAGATTAGCTATCAGGTAGAAATTTTTCACTCTGAGGGTAGTGGGACCCTGGCCCAGGTTGCCCAGAGAAGCTGTGGCTGCCCCATCCCTGGAGGGGTTCAAGGCCAGGTTGGACGGGGCTTGGAGCAGCCTGGTCTGGTGGGAGTTGTCCCTGCCCAGGGCAGGGGGTGGCACTGGGTGGTCTTTAAGGTCCTTTCCAACCCAAACCATTCTATGATCACTGCGAGGGATGCTGGCAGGAGTGCCGAGATGCTGGGTCAAAAGCATTTTACGTCCCTCAGAGGCTGCGTTTGGGTGCAGGCTGTTTCCCTTCCCACTGTAGACAGTCTCCTCTCTCTCCTGGGAGTGTGCCCGTTTCCTTTCTGGTCTTTGGTTATCGGTCAAAACGAGAATTCTCCAAACCACTGGTCTGAATCGCCCTTGCTGACCTTCTGCCAGTTAGCGAGTCTCTTCCCATGGATTAATTTGAAGAAGCATTGCAGAGGTTTACGCTTCATGCCCGGCCTGGGGCCTGAGCAGGTAGAGTGGACTTCCGGCTTTGGAAACGTCTTTCTTAAGTTACCCCACAAATCCTTGTGCTGGTTTTTGGTTGCCTTTACATGTTGTCCACCTTGTCTGGGCTTGGGTACCGTGTTCATGGTCCTTGCTGCAGGAGCTCAACCCTTTCTGCTCTCCGCGAGTCAGCCCCATATCTCAGTCCGATGTACCGTGGGTCTGGCCTCTGGTTTTTATGTGCACCAAATGCCCCTGAAGAGAAACTCCTGCTTTCTCGATGCAAGGACAAGAGCGAGCCTCCCCCTTCTCCGAGTCCTCTGTCATTCAGGGCTTTTTTCCCCCTCTTCAGCCCCAAGGTGGATAGCTAGAGGCCACTGCTGCATCTTTTTTTTTCTGAAGTCTCCAAATCAAAAGGAAATAATTAGCAGAGGATGAGAAAGCTTGGATGAAAACAAGCTGTCAACAAGAAGAAGGTGCTAATGTGTCTGTCATCCCTCTTCCCTCCTGGCCAGTCCCCTGGACGTGGAAGGCTGGGTGCTCCGTCTCCGATGGAGGAGTGGACGACCCTGCTCGGCGTTGCTCGCCCGTCAGCCACAGCTGTCTCCAAACATCAGCTCTCATCTCTTGAAGACACATCTTGCTCTGCGGCCGGTTCCTTCTGCTGTCCCCGGTCTTGTGGCTGGGAGGGATTTGCTTCACGGACAGCTTGGGTGTCGATGGTTGAGAGTTCCCCATTGCAAGTGCTTTCAGCTCAGGTTTTATCCGCTAGCGTGGATGCCTAAAATCGATTTGTATCCTAAAAGTGCCTATTTCTCTTCATTACAGAGAGACAGGCGTGCAGAATGAGTAGCTCAGATGTAGGTGTCTGCAGTTATTAAGTTAAGGAAGACGAATCCCGGTGTCAGCATCTCCCTTGGCTTTGCTGAGGGGTTTGCTCCTTCCGTAGGACTCCTCGTGGTGACTTTGGCACAGGGTGACATTCTTAGGAGTCTTGAAACTTGCTGGATATTTTCTGCCTGAGATGTGACGAGGCTTCCCGGGGGGGAGGCAGGTTCTGAGGCCATGTTTCTGCAGCAGTCCCACACCGTGGCTTCCTCCTGTAAAGCTCTTTGCCACAGGATGTATTTTTTAACACCAATTCCAAAAGCACGCAGGGTACTGGTGTTTCAGGGTGTTGCCTGTCCTGAGTCTCTTGAGAGGGTGACGAACAAAACCGTGGCTGGGTGTCCTTTTTCAGTGGCAAAATACACCTCGGTTATTTCATTCCTTGCTAATTTTTGGGCTGAGGTGGAAGCTCTCCCTGTTTGCAAGTGTTTCTTGCAGTGTCCTTCCTTTGCCTTGGTGAGCAAACATCATCACACCTAATTGCATCTCTAAGGGATCTTCAACTAGATGTTTCTACCTGATTTATCTTTAGCGCTGCTGTCGGCGGAGGTGCTTTGGGGTGATTCTGCTTTGTCAGGCTGGAAGATGAGACTCCATGGAGGTCTCCCCTCTCTCTCTCTCCCTCCCTCCCTCCCTCCCTCCCTCCTGCTATGGTGATGCTGCTATAATGGTACACACGGGGCCACTTAACCCCAGAGGAGGAGGACGCCTCAGTTCCCTTGTCACCCGTGTCCTCTCTGGTTCCAGCCTCTGGCCACCACAAAGGTGCAGAGGTTGTTTCCACCCCCGCAGAAGAAGAGGTCGTGGTTTGAGGGAAGGTGAGGGGTTGCAAGGGGCAGTGGTCCCGCAGAGCACGGCCAGCTCAGTTCATTGCTGCCACCTATTGCTGGGTGAGGGGAAGAAGTGGGGCTTGGCTGTGAAAATCCAGAGGTGCGAACATCTGGGGAGCTTTGCTCAAAGTTCACATAAACGTTAGGGATAAATCTCCCCAGAGCTGTAACCTTGATGGTGGGGCTTACACTCTCCATTGCCCTGCTCCATCAGGGTCTTTCTCCTCCTACCTGGTGCCACCAGCGATGGGCGTTACAGGAGGCAGGTTTTAAGGCTGGCAGTGAATTTCTAGAGGTTTTTGGGAGGCCAGAACCTGCTAACTTTTAAACGAACTCTTACGCCCTTCATCCTTGGTCTTCTTGTTGCCAGCAAGCCTTGGCTATGCTGAGGAGATTTGCCTGGCCAAGGTCAGCGCAAGCGTGGGTGAAGCTTCCAGCAGCTGGGGTGGAGGGAGCATTGCCCCAGCCTTTGGCAAGACTTTTGTCCATCCATTTTGAAGAAAAAAGGGGGATTCCTGCCAGTAACCCTGGCCTAAAATACCCTGTAAGGGCGTACGGGGCCATAGCGCTGGTTTCTCCAGGGAGACTCCTTGGTCTGTTCTTGGGCTCCATCCACCAGCTTTACGGCAGCATCTCTCACCTCCTTGCGGGGATTGCTCCCAAGCCCTGCTGCCTTTCTCCTGGCAGGCCCTTGCGACGTCCTCCAGCGCCCACCACTTTTCCCTCTACCTGGCATTAGAGGGCAGTCAAAGGAAGCCTTCCCTCTCCTCCTGCTCCCCAGGCTCTGCCAGCCAGTGCCGGCACCCACCCCGGGAGCAGAGGGCTGACCCCAAAGCGGGACCCAGCCCCAGCCGTTCACCCTCACCACCGCCTTGTTTCGTGTTTCTGGCTGTGCCTCGGCCACTCAAAGCCGCTCGCGGTTTTGTGGCTGACATTTGGGAAGCAGGAGCTGATATCTGCAGCGCTGATAAATCCCGCGCGCCGCTTCTCCCACGGCTCGCCCTCCCTCTCCACCTAATTGACATCTTTGGATCTTGTCTCCCTTTGACAAATCAGGTTACTTATTATAAGTGATGACATGTATAAATATTGCAGGCATTCGCTTTACGTCTGGATACCCTGATAATAAAAGCTATCAGAATCTCTTCCCCCCCCTCCTTGCATAGCAATTACCACCAAAGGGTTTTCTCCTCCATCACTGGAGCGGGATGTGGAGGAGAGTGAATTGTGTCTGTGACAGTGAGATTTCCCTCTTGCACTGGGGGAATGTGGTTTTGGGCAGTAAAATGGTGCTTTTTTTTTTTTTTTTTTAAAGGCTAATGGAGCAGCAGCACAGTGAAACCATGCGAGCTGCAGGTACGTAGCTGGGGGAATCTTGCGGGAGCCCTTTTGCTCGCAAAACTTTGGGTTTGGTGGAGGTCGGTGTCTGGGGTGGCCACGGCGGGTGCCGTCGCTGGTCCAAGGTGGGGTTTCGACTCGTGGGGTCTGTCCCAGTGCCTTACTGGAGCCCACTGGGTGCTCCGCTCCATCATCCTCACCAGCACACTGGCGGCTCTCCTGGGCTGAGGCTGTCAAATTGCAAGGTATTATTTTTAGCCTGGTTTCCCGAGGAAAAAGCAGCTTATGCGATTGTACTGTCTGTCAGTTGCTTTTCCTCCCACCAGCCTCCTCTTAACAAGTTTTGAACCCCTTGTCAAACCTACCGGGAGGGATAGAGGGGCTCCAAGACGTTGAAGTTCCTGCACGTTTCCCTGCAAATTAGCAGCTGGGGCCAAGTTCCCGAAGGAGGGGACGAGGCTGGGTGGCAGCACCTGGGGGCAGAAGGAGATGCTGGGGAAAGGCGCGAGACGAGGGGCTGGGAATGGCCTCTCCGCTGAAGGCTCAATATCTCGCATACAGATATTAAGCCCTCACGCCTTAATTAAAGTTAATTTCTGGGAGAGGCGTTTTTTATTACAAAAGATTTCTCCAGCTCAGGCGTGTCTGCGCCATCTGCTCGGAGCAGGCGGTGGCCAAGCCCTCGACCCTGCCGGCCGCGGGGACTGCCTGCCAGCAGCGGCCGTTCTCAGCAGTGCCTCTTAGTCCAGGTTATTCCAGACAGTAATTTATTAATTTTTTTTTTGAAAAGCCAAGTGCTGCTGGCAGGGGAAGGCGCAGGGCTTAATCTCCTATGCCTTTCCTCGGCGTGGCTTCTCTGGTGGCTAATAACGAGGTGGAGCAGGCTGTCCTTCATGGGGCTATCGCTGCCTCCTTTGTCCTGTTATTTTCATTAAGCTTTCAGGAACTTAAGGGTGTGCGATTTCTACCCCATGTCAGAAGTGGATGAAAGTTATTAAACGGCGGCTTGACTGCGATGGACGTGTGCGCGCACACGCATAGGAGCTCCCGTTTCTTAGGAAACTGGTCTTAATGAGAGGCAGCTCCTAATAATGCTTGCTTACTTCTCTGGTTGAGGTTTTTGCCGGCAATGGAATTTTTATGGGAAATCTTAAACCCAACAAGGATGCTAATAAGCTGTAATCAAAAGCAGGGAGGGAAGGGACCTGCTTCTTTCTCGTCCCACAGCCCTTCCTGAGATGTCGGAAGAAGTGCTTTCTATACATCAAGATAAAGCCAAGATACTTTTAAAAAAATAATTTCTTTTTTTTAACCAGAAGATGAGAGTGAAACTCCCAGGCTTGTTTTATGGCTGGGGCCTTGCTGGGAATGTTGGAGGCAGAGAGGTACAAATCCCTGCTTTGAAGGGCTTGAATCTGAGCCATCTACTTCCCTGGCCAGTACCCAATGTACCAGCTTCCTCGTTACTTTGGGGGGCTCTTTTTTCTTGTTTTCTTATTTTCTTCTTTCTTCCTTGTTTTTGTTTTTTATTTTTTTTTAACTGCTGACGACTCCGCGATGATGCTGAAAAATCTCTGGCCTGGGTAAATAAATTTGTCATTTCTTCCCACTCCATGTGAGATCTTGCGTTTGGCAAGCTGACATCCTCTGACTAAAACCCATTTTGTCTCAATTCCTGACCGTCCTTACTCACGGTGAGTGGGTTTTGCCCATAAACACAGAAGTTGCTGGGTAAACCTGCGTAATTCTCCTTTGTGAGGCCTTTGCTGCTGCCTTCTCCTCTCTCGAATAGCCACCTGCATTTTGAGGCTTATTTTAACATATTTTGATGCAAAACCTGAACCTGTCTCCTGATTTACTCAGGAGAGATCCAAACGTACTCAGAACGAGCCCAGGATTCCTTGTGAAATGTTCACCTGCTTAAAGGAAGCTTTAAATAAAACTCCTTTATTAAGAAGAAAAAATAGAAGGAAAAGCCCTTTTTACCCCTTAATGCAGTGATGGATTTTTTTGTGTGTGCAAACTTTAGATAAAAGGGGCAGAACTTCTAATTACATTACCTTGGGAGGCTTAATAATGTTTGCCCAAAGTATCTTTCCGTGAAAATTCACCGGAGTAAATTCAGTTTAATTTCTGCTGGGATTCCTTCGCTTCATCCCTTACTGCTTTCCAAAGACCTTGTAGTAGCTGCCCGAGGAAGGAGAAACCGCGGTTTCGGGTTCCTCCGAGGGCAATCGTTGCGTTTTTGGAGAGGGCTGGAGAAGATGTGGGTCTGGAGATGCTGTGTGGCGTGACGTCCCGTGCTGGTGGCAGGACATAAGACCAGCATTTGTTTCTCAGCATTTTGGGTTTTGAGATTGCCATCGAGATCTGTATTCTTGTGAAGCCTCCCCAGAGGGAGTGAGAGGTACTTAACTCCAGCCTGAATTTGGCTGGCTCAGCCGCAATAAAGACCAGCACTCCCCGAACGAGCGAGCCTTAAATTAATCTGTTTTGGACCTGGGAAAAAAAGCCAGGGAGGTTATTTCTGAGCATCTGTAAAAAAGCAAAGCCCTGGAAGCCCTTAAATGACTCTTGTGGAAAGCACGTCGGGCTCGGCAGGGAAGCCCTGCCGTGGGACGAGAAGCGTCTTGAAGCTGCAAGGGGACTCGCCCATTGCTGGCGAAGTGGACGATGAGGTGCCCAGGAGCCGTGTGTGCCACCAGAAACTAACCACAAGCTTAAATCCTGTCCCCATGTCATGCCACAGGGATCTGGTGAACATGTAGGTGATGATGGGCATGGGGTCAACTGGGGAGTGTCGTTGACCTCCTGGTAATTAAGAGGAATGCGGGGCTGGAAGGATCTCATAGCTCACTGTCTCCAGTCACTTTTGTTACAAGGAACTGCTCACCATATCCCTTTTTATAAACTTTATGGAGAGCTCTCTCAATGGCAGGTGGGTTTTTGCTCCTGCTGTTCCCATGGAGGCTGTCTCAGGCCCTGGCCCGTGTGATAGTGAATAGTAATTAGCCAACCTAAAAGTGCTGATGAGTGGTTTATACCTGCTCTCTCCAACCTCACCACGCTACTCAGGATGTGATCTCTTGGAGATGTTCTTTATTA